>NW_026606781.1:1265000-1865000 GCF_029890125.1 Rhinichthys klamathensis goyatoka
TGCCTATTCTTTAGATACTAGTGCTTATTCTTTAGATATTCTTTTGAATACGTATTAGTAGCTAATGAATAAGTACTTGTATCTATTTAATAGGTACTAGTATCTAATGACTTAGTACTAGTATTTATTGAATAAATACTAGTATCTATTAATAGGTACTAGTATCTAAAAGGTCATTTTCTCTTTCTCTCTCTCTGAGCCAATATGGCAAGCCGTTTTAACATTTAATCATTTTAACCTACTAGTCTCTATTTTCATGCTACTATTACTTATTTTTTAGATACTAGTATCTATTCCATTAAGTACTAGTACTTATTCATTAGCGACTAGTGCTTATTCTGTTTAGAATATTCAAAGTGCTTATTCAATTTTTTTGCTTATTTATATTTTCAGAGCAGAAAATCCGATTTTTCTGCTTATTCAATATTGCATCTAAAAATGTAAGTGACTTGACGTGTGTGTGTGTGTGTGTGTGTGAGAGAGAGAGATGTGTCTGTTACAGTGACAAGAGTTTAACCCTTTAAGGCCTTGTCTTTTTGGATATATATTTTTTGTATTAAAAAAAATGTGCATACAACCCATATATTTTAAATGTATTGTTTGCTTTAAATTAAATTAAGATTGTATGTTTGGTAATTGAACCTAAATAAATTTCAAATTAATGTGCTATATTTCAGATCAATATATTTGTTTTCCTTCATTTTAATCAACACTAACTTTATTCTCATCTGAATTATAAAGAATTTATTTCTGTATAAAATAAAAAATCCCGAATAATCCAGACCAACCAGAGCGCACTATTTCTACAACATCATCAGTGCTGAAGCGAAACTACCAGAGCCGTTCGGCAGATAGCAAGCAGATATTTTGTGTCACGTCGTGCACAATAACCCTAAAGGCACCAGGGTGGCGGTGCCACCGGCTTTATATATATATATATATATATATATATATATATATCGCTGCTCGCAGCTATATTTATATATATATATATATATATATATATAAATATAGCTGCGAGCAGCGATGAAGGGCCCAAGCCGGCGGCACCGCCACCCTGGTGCCTTTAGGTAACTAAAGGCACCGGGGTTGCGGTGCCACCGGCTTGGGCCCGTAATCGCTGCTCGCAGCTATATTTTCTCTTTTATTTTTCTTACGACTATTCGGGCACTTTTGGGGCTCTTAACGTGCACGAAAACTCTTGAAACTTTGCACACGGGTCAGAACCCGCGGCCATCAGGGCCGGGCTGAAGATGGTACCCGGGCGTGGCAGGGGGGCTCGACAGCGCCCCCTGGAACGGGGTCCGAAAACTTGGTCCATAAATCAAACACGCTTGCATGTAAGAATATGAAACTCGGTACACATATAGATCTCATCGGTTCATATATACTTCATGCTCTTACTTTTTACCCCAGCCCAACAGGAAGTCGGCTATTTAGGGTTGTTTGTAAAACGCATGCAATGGAATTTAAAGTACTTCTCCTAGAGAATTCAAAGAAATGCTACGAAACTCGGTCAGCATGAAGTGAAGACATTGAGGATGAAAAATTGCCAGCGGATTTTTGATATCTCGAACGGTTTGGCCGTGGCGAGGAAATGAAATTATGGCGAGAAACGTGAAACAGGAAGTGTGTTATAACTTCTTCATACATTAACTGATCTTAATGAAACTTCAGCAGTGTGTTCGTTGTAAGAGGACGATCACATGGATGTGACTATTGTGAGTCAAAGTTATAGCGCCACCAACTGGCAGCAGGAAGTGTGTCACTTTCAAAATGCTGTGAAATCACCCTCTTATTTGAACCCAATTTGCTTCAAACTTCATCTGTATAATGTAAACATACGGCAGATGTAGACCTGTGAATGGATTCTTGATATCTTTGATACTGTTGCCGTGGCAACGCATCATACTTTAAAATTCTTTTAGGATGCTTTTGAGACTCTTAGCATGCTTGAAATTGCATGAAACTCGACAGACATGTCACATTTATTAGCCAGTAGACATGTGCAAAGTTTCAGGAACGGACGTGGTGCAGGGGCTCAGTAGCGCCACCTTTTGACAAAATTGAGAGGGTTAGTTTCATAGTTTTACCTGCAATCATAAAACTCGGTAGGAATATTGTTCAGATCAAGCCGGACAACTTTCTAATTTACAGATTTTGGCTCCGAACAAAAGAAAGTCCGATATTTTGGTTTGAATGTGGATGTTTCGGAGTAATCTCTGTCACTCTCTCCCTCTCTCTGCGTACCTCTGTGTCTGTGGGGGGAGGGGGATGTGTCTGTTTGAGTGAGAATGCTTTTAATTATTGTTGTTCAAGGTTTCGGGGGCTTTTGGGGCCCTTAGCATCCTCTAAAACTCTTGAAACTTTGCACACGGGTCAGAACCCGCGGCCATCAGGGCCGGGTTGAAGCTGGTACCCGGGCGTGGCAGGGCGGCTCGACAGCGCCCCCTGGACTGGGATTCGAACACTTTTCCATAAGTCAAACACACTGGCATGTAATAATATGAAACTCGGTACACTTATAGATCTCATTGGGTTGAACAACTTTCGTGCTCTAAGTTTTACTACAGTCCAACAGGAAGCCGGCTATTATGGTTTGTTTGGAAACGCATACCCCTGAAATTCGATTTAATTCTCCTTGGGAAGTGATCGGATTCCAACCAAACTCGGTCAGCATGAAGTCAAGACATTGAGGATGCTAAATTCCAGACGGATTTTTGATATCTCGAATGGTTTGGCCGTGGCGAGGAAATGAATTTTATGACTAAAAAAGGACACATAAAGTGTGTTATAACTTTGCTCGTTTTACCTACAGTTACAAAACTTCCCACGGATATTGTTCTCATAAAGCCGATCAATTTTCTAATTTAAAGTCATTAGCTCTGAGCAACAGAAAGTCAGATATTGTAGTTTGAATGGATTTCTTGTGCCCCCTGCCATTCTCTCTCTGTGTGTGTGTGTGTGTGTGTGTGTGTCTGTGTGGGGAGGGGAGCAGAGGGGAGGGGAGGGAGGGAGGGTTGGTGTCTGTGTTTATGTGTGTGTGTGTGTGTGTGGCTGGCTGTATGATTTTTCCTGCATTAGAAGATAAAGAAATCTCTAAGTCCTTGTCTTTTCGCATAACAATTTTTGTATTTTTTTTTAAATGACAAAATATGCATATAACCCCCATCTTTTAAATGTATAGTTTGCTTTAAATAAAAGTAAGATTGTTTTGGTAATTGAAGCTGAATGAATTTAAAATTCATGTGCTATATTTCAATATATATATATATATAAAGGCACCGGGGTGGCGGTGCCACCGGCTTGTTTATATATATAAAATTTGGTCCATAAATCAAACACACTTGCATGTAATATTATGAAACTCTGTACACATATAGATCTCATCGGGCCAAACAACTTTAAGCCAGCCCAACAGGAAGTGGGCTATTTTGGTCTTAATGTGGATGTTTTGCAAAACCAGGCTCTACATTTTTACCCACTCCTCTTAAGTGGTTTATTTTATTCCCACCAAACTTTTTCAACATGATGAAAATACATTAAAGAAGCATAATTGTGAATATCTATTGAATATCTCTAATTGTTTTGCTATGGCGAGGGATTAAAGTCATGTAAAAAAAAAAAAACACTAAAAGCCTCATATCTTCTAAAAATGTAATTATACACCATTTATTTCTAGATAAAATTATACAAATATCAGAACTAAACCCATTTTATTCTTGTTTTCAATTTAAGAATAATGTACAAGTTTAAAAACAGCCAGGATGCACTATTCAGTTAAAAAATAAATATATCAAATAATACATAGGGCTATACTGCCCTCTTGTGTTCAAAATCAGGTAGGCCTGTTGTATTTAAATATAGGTAGCTGCTATGTGACTCCGAGAATTTTTTCTCACCGGTTATTTGACGTGTAACACCGGGGGCTTTTATATCGCTAAGTTAAAAGTGAAAGTAAAGTAAGGACATTTATAGTGGTGGCGCTCGCAGTGCGCTCGAATGAATTTCTATGGAAGTAGAAATGAAAAAACGTTCGCTCTGTTTTGCTCGCTCGTCGCCATGGACGCGCACCGTTATGAATGCCACTGCAGCCGCATACTTTTTAGTGTCACTTTAAAATTAGTGCAATATCGGGGGCCAATTGCTTGAATTGTGAGTTCAATAGTCTATTATTTTTCACGGAAAACACAACAACAAAAGAGTACAATGATAGATTCGCTTAAATAGGCGCTTTTACATAAAATAGCCTATTCCGTCATCATCTTTTCAGTCAGCTCTTCACTCTCGTGATTAATGAAATTTGACTCCTGTTGCTGATATTTGCTGCAACTTTCGTTCTGCTCACAATTTAGTAAGCAAACACGCTTCAAATGTGTTTTTATTTTATTTTTGTGTATATATATGTGTGTATATATATATATATATATAGCTTATGTTTCAAATATGAGTTAATTAACAATCGTTTGAAAGAATGATACTTTTAAACATATCACTAAGCCGTCATTAGGTGTCGCCAGGCGACCGTCTTAATGAGCGAGTCATTGATTCATTTGTTCGAACGATTCGTTCGAACGGCTGAGTCATTCATGAATGAGACAGATTATGGATTGGTCATTGAATCTTTGAGTCAACCGATTCGTTCAAAATGCTGAATCATTCAGTAATGAGAAAACACGTTGCTGTGAGATGCTCGATGGTCATGCTGTGATCTTTGTTTAACTAGTTTCACTGCTGAAACAGAAAAAAGTCAATATTGCATATAAAATGTAAGTGATTTGACTTGTGTGTGTGTCTGTGTGTGTGTGTGTGTGTGTGTGTATGATTGTGTCTGTTACTTTTTGGATATATATCTTTTTATATAAAAAAAATAGGCATACAACCCATATATTTTAAATGTATTGTTTGCTTTAAATTACATTAAGATTTGTATGTTTGGTAATTGAACCTGAATGCATTTTAAATGAATGTGCTATATTTCAGAGTTTTCCTTAAAATTTGACCTAACACTAACTTTATTCTCATCTGAATGATAGATTATTTATTTCTGTATAAAATAAAAAAGAGGTTTTGGTTGGGTGACAGTTGTAGTTTACAGTTTGACAAAAGCACAATGTTGTGTTTTATTGCGATTGTTCACAAATATAAGTAAACACTTTGCAGTTTGAATAATGTCCTGTATGAACAAAAGGACGGAGTATGTTTTTATGTCTACATTGTTCAATCACGTTTCACACACACACACTTTTTTTCTAATCAGATCAGGCAAGTAATATTCTGTCTTGGCACAATTGATTTAACTTTCATAACTTACTTATTTCATGTGTCCATTAAGTCCATGAGACCGTAGGGTGTCTCATTTTTCATTTTAGGTTTCAGAAGGTTGCTCACGCATATGATATGTGCCCTCAATGCAGACTTTTGCAGAGCCCACACCAATGCAAGCTCTACAGTACACATCTTCTCAACAGTCAAAGCGGGGTTAAGTTATTGCCCGTCATGCACAGTAACCCTAAAGGCACCAGGGTGGCGGTGCCACCGGCTTGTTTATATATATATATATATATATATATATATATATATATATATATATAAATATAGCTGCGAGCAGCGATGAAGGGCCAAAGCCGGTGGCACCGCCACTCCGGTGGCTTTAGGTAACTAAAGGCACCGGGGTTGCGGTGCCACCGGCTTGGGCCCGTAATCGCTGCTCGCAGCTATATTTATATATATATATATTTATTATTATTATTATTATTTTATCGACTATTCGGGCACTTTTGGGGCTCTTAACGTGCACGAAAACTCTTGAAACTTTGCACACTGGTCAGAACCCGCGGCCATCAGGGCCGGGCTGAAGCTGGTACCCGGGCGTGGCAGGGGGGCTCGACAGCGCCCCCTGGAACGGGGTCCGAAAACTTGGTCCATAAATCAAACACGCTTCCATGTAATAATATGAAACTCGGTACACATATAGATCTCATCGGTTCATATATCCTTTGTACTTTTACTTTTTACCCCAGCCCAACAGGAAGTCGGCTATTATGGTTTGTTTGGAAGCGTATGCCCCTGGAATTCGATATACTCCTCCTAGAGAATTCAACCAATCGCAAGGAAACTCGGTCAGCATGATGTCAAGACATTGAGGATGAAAAATTGCCAGGGGATTTTTCATATCTCGAACGGTTTGGCCGTGGCGAGGAAACAAATTTATGGCGAATAATGGAAACAGGAAGTGTGTTATAACTTCTGCATACATTAACTGATCTTGATGAAACTTCAACAGTATGTTCGCTGTAAGAGGCCGATCACATGGATGTGACTATTGTGAGTCAAAGTTATAGCGCCACCAACTGGCAGCAGGAAGTGTGTCACTTTCTAAATGCTTTTGACAAAAGTGGGGGGGTTAGTTTTATCTACAGTTACAAAACTCAGCTTGTATATTCTTCTCCTCAAGCCAAACAACTTTCTAATTTAAAGTAATTAGCTCCGACCCTCAGAAAGTCAGATATTGTGGTTTGAATAGGGTCATTTTCTCTCTCTCTCTCTCTCTGAGCCAATATGGCAAGCCGCTTTAACATTTAATCATTTTAACCTACTAGTCTCTATTTTCATGCTACTAGTACTTATTTTTAGATACTAGTATCTATTCCATTAAGTACTGGTACTTATTCATTAGCGACTAGTGCTTATTCTTTAGTACTAGTGCCTATTCTTTAGATACTAGTGCTTATTCTTTAGATATTCTTTTGAATACGTATTAGTAGCTAATGAATAAGTACTGGTATCTATTTAATAGGTACTAGTATCTAATGACTTAGTACTAGTATTTATTAAATAAATACTAGTATCTATTAATAGGTACTAGTATCTAAAAGGTCATTTTCTCTTTCTCTCTCTCTAAGCCAATATGGCAAGCCGTTTTAACATTTAATCAGTTTAACCTACTAGTCTCTATTTTCATGCTACTAGTACTTATTTTTTAGATACTAGTATCTATTCCATTAAGTACTAGTACTTATTCATTAGCGACGAGTGCTTATTCTGTTTAGAATATTCAAAGTGCTTATTCAATTTTTTTGCTTATTTATATTTTCAGAGCAGAAAATCCGATTTTTCTGCTTATTCAATATTGCATCTAAAAATGTAAGTGACTTGACGTGTGTGTGTGTGTGTGAGAGAGAGAGATGTGTCTGTTACAGTGACAAGAGTTTAACCCTTTAAGGCCTTGTCTTTTTGGATATATATTTTTTTTATTAAAAAAAATGTGCATACAACCCATATATTTTAAATGTATTGTTTGCTTTAAATTAAATTAAGATTGTATGTTTGGTAATTGAACCTAAATAAATTTTAAATTAATGTGCTATATTTCAGATCAATATATTTGTTTTCCTTCATTTTAACCAACACTAACTTTATTCTCATCTGAATTATAAAGAATTTATTTCTGTATAAAATAAAAAATCCCGAATAATCCAGACCAACCAGAGCGCACTATTTCTACAACATCATCAGTGCTGAAGCGAAACTACCAGAGCCGTTCGGCAGATAGCAAGCAGATATTTTGTGTCACGTCGTGCACAATAACCCTAAAGGCACCAGGGTGGCGGTGCCACCGGCTTTATATATATATATATATATATATATATATAAATATATATATATATATATAAATATAGCTGCGAGCAGCGATGAAGGGCCCAAGCCGGCGGCACCGCCACCCTGGTGCCTTTAGGTAACTAAAGGCACCGGGGTTGCGGTGCCACCGGCTTGGGCCCGTAATCGCTGCTCGCAGCTATATATTTTTTTTTTTTTCTCTTTTATTTTTCTTACGACTATTCGGGCACTTTTGGGGCTCTTAACGTGCACGAAAACTCTTGAAACTTTGCACACGGGTCAGAACCCGCGGCCATCAGGGCCGGGCTGAAGATGGTACCCGGGCGTGGCAGGGGGGCTCGACAGCGCCCCCTGGAACGGGGTCCGAAAACTTGGTCCATAAATCAAACACGCTTGCATGTAAGAATATGAAACTCGGTACACATATAGATCTCATCGGTTCATATATACTTCATGCTCTTACTTTTTACCCCAGCCCAACAGGAAGTCGGCTATTTAGGGTTGTTTGTAAAACGCATGCAATGGAATTTAAAGTACTTCTCCTAGAGAATTCAAAGAAATGCTACGAAACTCGGTCAGCATGAAGTCAAGACATTGAGGATGAAAAATTGCCAGCGGATTTTTAATATCTCGAACGGTTTGGCCGTGGCGAGGAAATTAAATTATGGCGAGAAACGTGAAACAGGAAGTGTGTTATAACTTCAGCATACATTAACTGATCTTAATGAAACTTCAGCAGTGTGTTCGTTGTAATAGGACGATCACATGGATGTGACTATTGTGAGTCAAAGTTATAGCGCCACCAACTGGCAGCAGGAAGTGTGTCACTTTCAAAATGCTGTGAAATCACCCTCTTATTTGAACCCAATTTGCTTCAAACTTCATCTGTATAATGTAAACATACGGCAGATGTAGACCTGTGAATGGATTCTTGATATCTTTGATACTGTTGCCGTGGCAACGCATCATACTTTAAAATTCTTTTAGGATGCTTTTGAGACTCTTAGCATGCTTGAAATTGCATGAAACTCGACAGACATGTCACATTTATTAGCCAGTAGACATGTGCAAAGTTTCAGGAACGGACGTGGTGCAGGGGCTCAGTAGCGCCACCTTTTGACAAAAGTGAGAGGGTTAGTTTCATAGTTTTACCTGCAATCATAAAACTCGGTAGGAATATTGTTCAGATCAAGCCAGACAACTTTCTAATTTACAGATTTTGGCTCCGAACAAAAGAAAGTCAGATATTTTGGTTTGAATGTGGATGTTTCGGAGTAATCTCTGTCACTCTCTCCCTCTCTCTGCGTACCTCTGTGTCTGTGGGGGGAGGGGGATGTGTCTGTTTGAGTGAGAATGCTTTTAATTATTGTTGTTCAAGGTTTCGGGGGCTTTTGGGGCCCTTAACATCCTCTAAAACTCTTGAAACTTTGCACACGGGTCAGAACCCGCGGCCATCAGGGCCGGGTTGAAGCTGGTACCCGGGCGTGGCAGGGCGGCTCGACAGCGCCCCCTGGACTGGGATTCGAACACTTTTCCATAAGTCAAACACACTTGCATGTAATAATATGAAACTCGGTACACTTATAGATCTCATTGGGTTGAAAAACTTTCGTGCTCTAAGTTTTACGACAGTCCAACAGGAAGCCGGCTATTATGGTTTGTTTGGAAACGCATACCCCTGAAATTCGATTTAATTCTCCTTGGGAATTGATCGGATTCCAACCAAACTCGGTGAGCATGAAGTCAAGACATTGAGGATGCTAAATTCCAGACGGATTTTTGATATCTCGAACGGTTTGGCCGTGGCGAGGAAATGAATTTTATGACTAAAAAAGGACACATAAAGTGTGTTATAACTTTGCTCGTTTTACCTACAGTTACAAAACTTGCCACGGATATTGTTCTCATAAAGCCGATCAATTTTCTAATTTAAAGTCATTAGCTCTGAGCAACAGAAAGTCAGATATTGTAGTTTGAATGGATTTCTTGTGCCCCCTGCCATTCTCTCTGTGTGTGTGTGTGTGTCTGTGTGGGGAGGGGAGCAGAGGGGAGGGGAGGGAGGGAGGGTTGGTGTCTGTGTTTATGTGTGTGTGTGTGTGTGTGTGGCTGGCTGTATGATTTTTCCTGCATTAAAGGATAAAGAGATCTCTAAGTCCTTGTCTTTTCGCATAACAATTTTTGTATTTTTTTTTAAATGACAAAATATTCATATAACCCCCATCTTTTAAATGTATAGTTTGCTTTAAATAAAAGTAAGATTGTTTTGGTAATTGAAGCGGAATGAATTTAAAATTGTTTTCCTTAAAATTTTAAAACACTAACCTCATTCTCATCTGAATTACATTTTTTTTTTCTGTATGAAATAATTCTCTGACTAAAAACACTTTTGATGTTTCTTTTTTAATCAATGTAGAATGTGTAACTTAAAAATAAACAGATTAGAGCTCTGTTTGAGGACAATCCTGTGTGGGGAGGTGGCAGGGGGATTTATCTTTTGGGTGAGATTTAATTTAAATTATTGTTTTTCAATGTAGCATTCTAATCAGGTAAAGCAAGTAATATTCTCTGTATCTTTATATAAATATACACACATGGTGGTAATGGCGCAGTGGATAAAACACATGCCTTTGGTGTGAGAGACCCGGGTTCGAATCCACTGTGAGACACCAATGTGTCCCTGAGCAAGACACTTAACCCCTAGTTGCTCCAGAGGTGTGCGACCTCTGACATATATGGCAATTGTAAGTCGCTTTGGATAAAAGCGTCAGCTAAATGAATGAATGTAAATGAATATGTGTGTGTGTGTGTGTATATATATATATATATATATATATATATATATATAGCTACAAGCAGCGATTACGGGCCCAAGCTGGTGGCACCGCAACCCCGGTTATAGCGCCAACAACTGGCAGCAGGAAGTGTGTCACTTTCAAAATGATTTGAAATCACCCTCTTATTTTTACCTGATTTGCTTCAAACTTCACTACTATAATGTAAACACACGGCATATGTAGACCTGGATGTAGACCTGACCTTTCAGAAGGTTGCTCACGCATACTTTGTGATTGATATGTGCCCTCGATGCGCACTTTTGCAGAGCCCACACCAATGCAAGCTCTACAGCACACTTCTTTTCGACAGTCAAAGCAGGGTTACGTTTTTTGGCACGTCGTGCACAATAACCCTAAAGGCACCAGGGTGGCGGTGCCACCGGCTTTATATATATATATATATATATATATATATATATATATATATATATATATATAAATATAGCTGCGAGCAGCGATGAAGGGCCCAAGCCGGCGGCACCGCCACCCCGGTGCCTTTAGGTAACTAAAGGCACCGGGGTTGCGGTGCCACCGGCTTGGGCCCGTAATCGCTGCTCGCAGCTATATTTATATATATATATATATATATATATTTATTATTATTATTATTATTATTATTATTATTTTATCGACTATTCGGGCACTTTTGGGGCTCTTAACGTGCACGAAAACTCTTGAAACTTTGCACACTGGTCAGAACCCGCGGCCATCAGGGCCGGGCTGAAGCTGGTACCCGGGCGTGGCAGGGGGGCTCGACAGCGCCCCCTGGAACGGGGTCCGAAAACTTGGTCCATAAATCAAACACGCTTCCATGTAATAATATGAAACTCGGTACACATATAGATCTCATCGGTTCATATATCCTTTGTACTTTTACTTTTTACCCCAGCCCAACAGGAAGTCGGCTATTATGGTTTGTTTGGAAGCGTATGCCCCTGGAATTCGATATACTCCTCCTAGAGAATTCAACCAATCGCAAGGAAACTCGGTCAGCATGATGTCAAGACATTGAGGATGAAAAATTGCCAGGGGATTTTTCATATCTCGAACGGTTTGGCCGTGGCGAGGAAACAAATTTATGGCGAATAATGGAAACAGGAAGTGTGTTATAACTTCTGCATACATTAACTGATCTTGATGAAACTTCAACAGTATGTTCGCTGTAAGAGGCCGATCACATGGATGTGACTATTGTGAGTCAAAGTTATAGCGCCACCAACTGGCAGCAGGAAGTGTGTCACTTTCTAAATGCTTTTGACAAAAGTGGGGGGGGTTAGTTTTATCTACAGTTACAAAACTCAGCGTGTATATTCTTCTCCTCAAGCCAAACAACTTTCTAATTTAAAGTAATTAGCTCCGACCCTCAGAAAGTCAGATATTGTGGTTTGAATAGGGTCATTTTCTCTCTCTCTCTCTCTGAGCCAATATGGCAAGCCGCTTTAACATTTAATCATTTTAACCTACTAGTCTCTATTTTCATGCTACTAGTACTTATTTTTAGATACTTGTATCTATTCCATTAAGTACTGGTACTTATTCATTAGCGACTAGTGCTTATTCTTTAGTACTAGTGCCTATTCTTTAGATACTAGTGCTTATTCTTTAGATATTCTTTTGAATACGTATTAGTAGCTAATGAATAAGTACTGGTATCTATTTAATAGGTACTAGTATCTAATGACTTAGTACTAGTATTTATTGAATAAATACTAGTATCTATTAATAGGTACTAGTATCTAAAAGGTCATTTTCTCTTTCTCTCTCTCTGAGCCAATATGGCAAGCCGTTTTAACATTTAATCATTTTAACCTACTAGTCTCTATTTTCATGCTACTAGTACTTATTTTTTAGATACTAGTATCTATTCCATTAAGTACTAGTACTTATTCATTAGCGACTAGTGCTTATTCTGTTTAGAATATTCAAAGTGCTTATTCAATTTTTTTGCTTATTTATATTTTCAGAGCAGAAAATCCGATTTTTCTGCTTATTCAATATTGCATCTAAAAATGTAAGTGACTTGACGTGTGTGTGTGTGTGTGTGTGTGTGTGTGTGTGTGTGTGTGTGTGTGTGTGTGTGTGTGTGTGTGTGTGTGTGTGTGTGTGTGTGTGTGTGTGTGTGTGTGAGAGAGAGAGATGTGTCTGTTACAGTGACAAGAGTTTAACCCTTTAAGGCCTTGTCTTTTTGGATATATATTTTTTTTATTAAAAAAAATGTGCATACAACCCATATATTTTAAATGTATTGTTTGCTTTAAATTAAATTAAGATTGTATGTTTGGTAATTGAACCTAAATAAATTTTAAATTAATGTGCTATATTTCAGATCAATATATTTGTTTTCCTTCATTTTAATCAACACTAACTTTATTCTCATCTGAATTATAAAGAATTTATTTCTGTATAAAATAAAAAATCCCGAATAATCCAGACCAACCAGAGCGCACTATTTCTACAACATCATCAGTGCTGAAGCGAAACTACCAGAGCCGTTCGGCAGATAGCAAGCAGATATTTTGTGTCACGTCGTGCACAATAACCCTAAAGGCACCAGGGTGGCGGTGCCACCGGCTTTATATATATATATATATATATATATATATAAATATAGCTGCGAGCAGCGATGAAGGGCCCAAGCCGGCGGCACCGCCACCCTGGTGCCTTTAGGTAACTAAAGGCACCGGGGTTGCGGTGCCACCGGCTTGGGCCCGTAATCGCTGCTCGCAGCTATATTTATTATTATTATTATTATTTTATCGACTATTCGGGCACTTTTGGGGCTCTTAACGTGCACGAAAACTCTTGAAACTTTGCACACTGGTCAGAACCCGCGGCCATCAGGGCCGGGCTGAAGCTGGTACCCGGGCGTGGCAGGGGGGCTCGACAGCGCCCCCTGGAACGGGGTCCGAAAACTTGGTCCATAAATCAAACACGCTTCCATGTAATAATATGAAACTCGGTACACATATAGATCTCATCGGTTCATATATCCTTTGTACTTTTACTTTTTACCCCAGCCCAACAGGAAGTCGGCTATTATGGTTTGTTTGGAAGCGTATGCCCCTGGAATTCGATATACTCCTCCTAGAGAATTCAACCAATCGCAAGGAAACTCGGTCAGCATGATGTCAAGACATTGAGGATGAAAAATTGCCAGGGGATTTTTCATATCTCGAACGGTTTGGCCGTGGCGAGGAAACAAATTTATGGCGAATAATGGAAACAGGAAGTGTGTTATAACTTCTGCATACATTAACTGATCTTGATGAAACTTCAACAGTATGTTCGCTGTAAGAGGCCGATCACATGGATGTGACTATTGTGAGTCAAAGTTATAGCGCCACCAACTGGCAGCAGGAAGTGTGTCACTTTCTAAATGCTTTTGACAAAAGTGGGGGGGTTAGTTTTATCTACAGTTACAAAACTCAGCGTGTATATTCTTCTCCTCAAGCCAAACAACTTTCTAATTTAAAGTAATTAGCTCCGACCCTCAGAAAGTCAGATATTGTGGTTTGAATAGGGTCATTTTCTCTCTCTCTCTCTCTGAGCCAATATGGCAAGCCGCTTTAACATTTAATCATTTTAACCTACTAGTCTCTATTTTCATGCTACTAGTACTTATTTTTAGATACTAGTATCTATTCCATTAAGTACTGGTACTTATTCATTAGCGACTAGTGCTTATTCTTTAGTACTAGTGCCTATTCTTTAGATACTAGTGCTTATTCTTTAGATATTCTTTTGAATACGTATTAGTAGCTAATGAATAAGTACTGGTATCTATTTAATAGGTACTAGTATCTAATGACTTAGTACTAGTATTTATTGAATAAATACTAGTATCTATTAATAGGTACTAGTATCTAAAAGGTCATTTTCTCTTTCTCTCTCTCTGAGCCAATATGGCAAGCCGTTTTAACATTTAATCATTTTAACCTACTAGTCTCTATTTTCATGCTACTAGTACTTATTTTTTAGATACTAGTATCTATTCCATTAAGTACTAGTACTTATTCATTAGCGACTAGTGCTTATTCTGTTTAGAATATTCAAAGTGCTTATTCAATTTTTTTGCTTATTTATATTTTCAGAGCAGAAAATCCGATTTTTCTGCTTATTCAATATTGCATCTAAAAATGTAAGTGACTTGACGTGTGTGTGTGTGTGTGTGTGTGTGTGAGAGAGAGAGAGAGATGTGTCTGTTACAGTGACAAGAGTTTAACCCTTTAAGGCCTTGTCTTTTTGGATATATATTTTTTTTATTAAAAAAAATGTGCATACAACCCATATATTTTAAATGTATTGTTTGCTTTAAATTAAATTAAGATTGTATGTTTGGTAATTGAACCTAAATAAATTTTAAATTAATGTGCTATATTTCAGATCAATATATTTGTTTTCCTTCATTTTAATCAACACTAACTTTATTCTCATCTGAATTATAAAGAATTTATTTCTGTATAAAATAAAAAATCCCGAATAATCGATATTTGCTGCAACTTTCGTTCAGCTCACAATTTAGTAAGCAAACACATTTCAAATGTGTTTTTATTTTATTTTTGTGTATGTCTGTGTATGTATGTATATATATAAATATAGCTTATGTTTCAAATATGAGTTAATTAACAATCGTTGGAAAGAATGATACTTTTAAACATAACACTAAACCGTCATTAGGTGTCGCCAGGCGACCGTCTTAATGAGCGAGTCATTGATTCATTCGTTTGAACGACTGAGTCATTCATGAATGAGATAGATGTTTATGGATTGATTGGTCATTGAATCTTTGAGTCAACCGATTCGTTCAAAATGCTGAATCATTCAGTAATGAGAACGCGTTGCTGTGAGATGCGCGATGGTTCTGCTGTGATCTTTGTTTAACTATTTTCGCTGCTGAAACAGAAAAAAAGTCAATATTGCATGTAAAATGTAAGTGATTTGACTTGTGTGTGTGTGTGTGTGTGTGTGATTGTGTGTGTGATTGTGTCTGTTACAGTGGTAAGAGTTTAACCCTTGTTAAACTTTAGGCCTTGTCTTTTTGGATATATATCTTTTTATATTAAAAAATAGTCATACAACCCATATATTTTAAATGTATTGTTTGCTTTAAATTACATTAAGATTGTATGTTTGGTAATTGAACCTGAATGAATTTTAAATGAATGTGCTATATTTCAGATCATATATTTGTTTTCCTTAAAATTTGAACTAACACTAACTTTATTCTCATCTGAATGATAGATTATTTATTTCTGTATAAAATAAAAACACATTTGATTTTTCTTTTTTAATCAATGTAGAATGTGTAACTGAAAAAATAAACAGATTAGGGCTCTGTTTGATGACAAGAAATGAAAACCAATGCGATATGATGAATGTCCAAAAGATGGCTCCCACAGACTGTTTTTAAATAGGATTGTTTGATATTTTTTGCTTTTAAACTGTGTGTGTGTGTGTGTGTGAAAGAGATTTTGGTTGGGTGACAGTTGTAGTTTACAGTTTGACAAGAGTTTATAGCTTGACAAAAGCACAATGTTGTGTTTTATTGCAAGTGTACACAAATATAAGTAAACACTTTGCAGTTTGAATAATGTCCTGTATGAACAAAAGGACGGAGTATGTTTTTATGTCTACATTGTTCAATTACGCCACACACACACACAAACACACACACACACACACACACACACACACACACACACACACACACACACACACACACACACACACACACACACACACACACACACACACACACACACACACACACACACACACACACACACACACACACACACACACACACAAACACTATTTTTCTAATCAGATCAGGCAAGTAATATTCTGTCTTGTCTCTTAAAAAAACAATATATATATATTTATGTATATATATATATATATATATATATATATATATATATGTGTGTGTGTGTGTGTGTGTGTTTGTGTGTGTATATATATAAATATAGCTGCGAGCAGCGATGAAAGGGCCAAAGCCGGCGGCACCGCCACCCCGGTTATAGCGCAACCAACTGGCAGCAGGAAGTCTGTCACTTTCAAAAAGCTTTGAAATCACCTGATTGCTTCAAACTTCACTACTATGATGTAAACACACGGCAGATGTAGACCTGGATGTAGACCTGACCTTTCAGAAGGTTGCTCTCGCATACTTTGTGGTTGATATGTGCCCTCAATGCACACTTTTGCAGAGCCCACACTGATACAAGCTCTACAGCACACTTCTTTTCGACAGTCAAAGCAGGGTTACGTTTTTGCACGTCGTGCACAATAACCCTAAAGGCACCAGGGTGGCGGTGCCACCGGCTTTATATATATATATATATATATATATATATATATATATATAGCTGCGAGCAGCGATGAAGGGCCAAAGCCGGTGGTACCACCACCCCGGTGCCTTTAGGTAACTAAAGGCACCGGGGTTGCGGTGGCACCGGCTTGGGCCCGTAATCGCTGCTCGCAGCTATATTTATATATATATATATTTATTATTGTTATTATTATTCTAACGACTATCCGGGCACTTTTGGGGCTCTTAACGTGCACGAAAACTCTTGAAACTTTGCACACAGGTCAGAACCCGCGGCCATCAGGGTCGGGCTGAAGATGGTACCCGGGCGTGGCAGGGGGGCTCGACAGCGCCCCCTGGAACGGGGTCCGAAAACTTGGTCCATAAATCAAACACGCTTGCATGTAATAATATGAAACTCGGTACACATATAGATCTCATCGGTTTATATATCCTTTGTACTTTTACTTTTTACCCCAGCCCAACAGGAAGTCGGCTATTATGGTTTGTTTTGGAAGCGTATGCCCCTGGAATTCGATATACTCCTCCTAGAGAATTCAACCAATCGCAGCGAAACTCGGTCAGTGTGATGTCAAGACATTGAGGATGAAAATTTGCCAGGGGATTTCTGATATCTCGAACGGTTTGGCCGTGACGAGGAAACAAATTTATGGCGAATAATGGAAACAGGAAGTGTGTTATAACTTCTGCATACATTAACTGATCTTGATGAAACTTCAACAGTGTGTTCGCTGTAAGAGGCCGATCACATGGATGTGACTATTGTGAGTCAAAGTTATAGCGCCACCAACTGGCAGCAGGAAGTGTGTCACTTTCAAAATGCTTTGAAATCACCCTCTTATTTTTACCCGATTTGCTTCAAACTTGATGTGTATAATGTAGACACTCGCCAGATGTAGACCTGTGAAAGGATTATTGATATCTTTGATACTGTTGCGGTGGCAACGCATCAAACTTTAAAATTCTTTTAGGATGCTTTTGAGACTCTTAGCATGCCTGAAATTGCTTGAAATTGCATGAAACTCGACAGACAGATCACATTTATTAGCCAGTAGACATGTGCAAAGTTTCAGAAACGGGCGTGGTGCAGGGACTCAGTAGCGCCACCTTTTGACAAAAGTGGGGGGGTTAGTTTCATCTACAGTTACAAAACTTTTTCAACTTGATGAAAATACATTAAAGATGCTAAATTGTGAACGGATATTGAATATCTCAAACGGTTTTGCTATGGCGAGGGATTATGTCAAAAAAAGAATCAGGAAATGTCTCATATCTTTCTAAAATGTAATTATACACCATTTATTTTTCTATAAAATTATACTAATATTAGAACTAAACCCATTGTATTCCTTTTTTTCAATTTAAGATTTATGTTAAGTTTAAAAACAGTCAGAATGGTTGTTTAGCCAAAAAAAAAATCATTCATAGTGATTTACTGCCCTCTTGTGTTCAAAATCAGGTAGCCAAATTGTAATAAATTGTAGGGACGCTACTATGGGAATATTTTCCCACCGTGACACCGCTGGGGGCTTTAAAATCGCTAACTTGAAAGCGAAAGTAACGGACGTCCCCACAATACATTAACAAGGGTGCAGAGTACAGCGAGAGTTTTCAATTAAATCCTATGGAAGTAGGAATGAACTAAACAACATTCACTCTGTTCTGCTCGTTCCTCGGCGTGGACGCGCACCGTTATGAATGCCCGTGCAGCCGTGAGCATTTTCGTTTCATTTTAAAAGAAGCCCCATATCGGGGGCGGATTTCTTGAATGTATTTTACAAAATCACAATGTTGTGTTTGATTGCGAGTATCCAAAAATATAAGTAAACACTTTGCAGTTTGAATGATCTTCTTGAATAAAATGACGGAGTAGCCAATGTTTCCACTGTTCGATCGCGGACGTCCACACGGACATTGATAATGGTGGGGCGTGCAGAGCGCTCGAGGGAATTCCTATGAAGTAGGAATTAACTAAAAAACGTTCTCTCTGTTCTGCTCGCTCATCGTCGTGGACGCGCAGCGTTATGAATGCCCGTGTGATGCAGCATAACACAGCAGAGAGAGACGCTCACTCTCGACTCGTGATTAATGAAATTTGACTCCGGTTGCTGATCTTAGCTGCAACTTTCGTTCAGCTCACAATTTAGTAAGCAAACACGTTCAGGTTTTAATTGTAGTGACTAAATGATTTTATTAAACACACACACACACATACACACACACACACATCAAATTGACGGTGGGGGGAAATGGTATATTTAAATCTGCATATTGTAATATATGCAGGGCACCCCAGTCTAGTCTTCTTAAATGTATTCTTCATCTTTCATTTTTAATTTGTAAATTTGATCAATAAATTCAATTATTTAAAATGATAAGACACTATATGGCTTTTACCCTAGGTAGGGCTGATCAAATTAAATCGTTTACACTGAAAAATAACAATGCATTAAATAATGTTATGAGATTGTTTTAAATATAAGTCAATAAAAAATCGTTGGAAAGAATGATACTTTTAAACATAACACTAAACCGTCATTAGGTGTCGCCAGGCGACCATCTTAATGAGCAAGTCATTGATTCATTCGTGAATGAGACAGATGTTTATGGATTGGTCATTGAATCTTTGAGTCAACCAATTCGTTCAAAATGCTGAATCATTCAGTAATGAGAAAACACGTTGCTGTGAGATGCGCAATGGTTCTGCTGTGATCTTTATTTAACTATTTTCACTGCTAAAACTGAAAAAAAGTCAATATTGCATCTAAAATGTAAGTGACTTGACATGTGTGTGAGAGAGATTGTGTCTGTTACAGTGACAAGAGTTTAACCCTTTAAGGCCTTGTCTTTTTGGATATATATCTTTTTTTTTATTACAAAATGTGCATACAACCCATATATTGTAAATGTATTGTTTGCTTTAAATTAAATTAAGATTGTATGTTTGGTAATTGAACCTAAATAAATTTAAAATTAGGAAGTCGGCTATTATGGGTTTAGGAAGGCCGATCAGATGGATGTAACTATTGTGAGTCAAAGTTATAGCGCCACCAACTGGCAGCAAGAAGTGTGTCACTTTCTAAATGCTTTTGATAAAAGTGGGGGGGTTAGTTTTATCTACAGTAACAAAACTCGATATGTATATTGTACTCTTCGAGCCGGACAACTTTCTAATTTACCGTAATTAGCTCAGACCAAGAGGAAGTCAGATATTTTGGTCAATAAAAAAAAAGTCAATATTGCATCTAAAATGTAAGTGACTTGACGTGTGTGTGAGAGAGATTGTGTCTGTTACAGTGACAAGAGTTTAACCCTTTAAGGCCTTGTCCTTTTGGATATATATCTTTTTTTTATAAAAAAAAGTGCATACAACCAATATATTTTAAATGTATTGTTTGCTTTAAATTAAATTAAGATTGTATGTTTGGTAATTGAACCTAAATAAATTTAAAATTAATGTTCTATATTTCAGATCAATATATTTGTTTTCCTTCATTTTAATCAACACTAACTTTATTCTCATCTGAATTATAAATAACTTATTTCTGTATAAAATAAAAAATCCCGAATAATCCAGACCAACCAGAGCGCACTATTTCTACAACATCATCAGTGCTGAAGCGGAACTACCAGAGCCGTTCGGCAGATAGCGAGCAGATATTTTGTGTCACGTCGTGCACAATAACCCTAAAGGCACCAGGGTGGCGGTGCCACCGGCTTTTTATATATATATATATATATATATATATATATATATATATATATATATATAAATATAGCTGCGAGCAGCTATGAAGGGCCAAAGCCGGCGGCACCGCCACCCCGGTGCCTTTAGGTAACTAAAGGCACCGGGGTTGCGGTGCCACCGGCTTGGGCCCGTAATCGCTGCTCGCAGCTATATTTATATATATATATATATATTTATTATTATTATTATTATTATTATTCTAACGACTATTCGGGCACTTTTCAAGTTATCAAGTTGATAACTTGAACTTATCAAGTTCCGTATCAATTACAAAGTACTATTACTGACCTATAAAGCCCTAAATGGTTTAGCTCCTGTGTATTTAATGGACCTTCTATCGCCCTACAATCCATCGCGTTCTTTAAGATCACTAAATTCGAGGCTTCTAGTCATTCCTAGGATATCTAAGTCCACTAAAGGAGGGAGGGCGTTCTCACATTTAGCTCCTAAACTCTGGAATGGCCTTCCTGATATTGTTCGAGGCTCTGACTCGCTGTCCCAGTTTAAAACTAGATTAAAGACGCATCTTTTTAGCCAAGCATTTACATAATGCTTACCTTTTATTATACTGCTGAATCAGATCAAATGCATTTAATACTATAAAACTTGAAGAGACTGTAGGTTATCTGTATAGGTTGCATAGTATTTGCAGTCATTACGTTCCTGTGTATATTGCGTGAATGACGGGTGGTTGGGCAGATATTGTGTTGCGGTAGGTAGTATGCCATACGGAACCGTTGTCCACTGAAACTGCCTATTCACGCACCAGTGGGGCTCGACAGCCTTAGTCAACGGGTTGGCGCGTATGGTTGGGTTGCGGAGAGATTGTGAGATTGTGGTTAGGTCTCAGCAGCAGGAGGGACGTAGAGGTCAGTAAGCTGGGCTGAGTTGAGTGGGGGACGGAGGGGGGTGATTTTGGGACGCAAGAGTCACTGTCTTCATGTTTTGTCTTTTACGCCTGTGTTATGGAAATCATCATTATGAACAGCAGCTACTCTAATTATTTTCCCTTTGTTTTTCTGCTGTTATCTCGGGACGCGAGTCCCGAGAAAATGGCGTTCGTCAGTTCCAGTTTGTATCCAGCCTCTCACGGAGTCTTCAGATGCTCCAATCACAAAGCCTATGAAGAGACGACTCAACACGGGCGATATGGACTCTCTATGGTGGACGGCACTGATCCTCAACAACTCGTCTTAAGACCGGCGTGCATACTTGGACTTCCAAAAAATACTCTAAATGTTCCGATCCAATCTGACTTGTAATGCTGCCCGAATCATGCACTGTTCCTTCGTTGGCCAGAAGAGAACTGGCCCCCCGACTGAGTCTGGTTTCTCCCAAGGTTTTTTTCTCCATTCTGTCACCTGATGGAGTTTTGGTTCCTTGCCACTGTTGCCTTGGCTTTTGGCTTGCTTAGTTGGGGACATTTAACATTTAATATTCAATAATATTATTGATCTGCCTTACTTAAGGTGGACGTTGACGCAATTTCTTTTAGAAACAAACTTTGTTATATTGTTATATTGTTTTTGTTATATTGTTTTCATGTTATCACTGTGAAGCGCTTTGATACAATCTGTATTGTAAAAAGCGCTATATAAATAAAGGTGACTTGACTTGACTTGACTTTTGGGGCTCTTAACGTGCACGAAAACTCTTGAAACTTTGCACACAGGTCAGAACCCGCGGCCATCAGGGGCAGGCTGAAGATGGTACCCGGGCGTGGCAGGGGGGCTTGACAGCGCCCCCTGGAAAGGGGTGCGAAAACTTGGTCCATAAATCAAACACGCTTACATGTAATAATATGAAACTCGGTAGACATATAGATCTCATCGGTTCATATATCCTTTGTACTTTTACTTTTTACCCCAGCCCAACAGGAAGTCGGCTATTATGGTTTGTTTGGAAGCGTATGCCCCTGGAATTCGATATACTCCTCCTAGAGAATTCAACCAATCGCAACGAAACTCGTTGTGCATGATGTCAAGACATTGAGGATGAAAAATTGCCAGGGAATTTTTGATATCTCGAACGGTTTGGCCGTGGCGAGGAAACGAATTTATGGCGAATAATGGAAATAGGAAGTGTGTTATAACTTCTGCATACATTAACTGATCTTGATGAAACTTCAGCAGTATGTTCGCTGTAAGAGGCCGATCACATGGATGTGACTATTGTGAGTCAAAGTTATAGCGCCACCAACTGGCAGCAGGAAGTGTGTCACTTTCAAAATGCTTTGAAATCACCCTCTTATTTTTACCCGATTTGCTTCAAACTTGATGTGTATAATGTAGACACTCGCCAGATGTAGACCTGTGAAAGGATTATTGATGTCTTAGATACCATTGCCATGGCAACGCATCAAACTTTAATATTCTTTTTGGATGCTTTTGAGACTCTTAGCATGCCTGAAATTGCTTAAAATTGCATGAAACTCGACAGACAGATCACATTTATTAGCCAGTAGACATGTGCAAAGTTTCAGAAACGGGCGTGGTGCAGGGACTCAGTAGCGCCACCTTTTGACAAAAGTGGGGGGGTTAGTTTTATAGTTTTACCTACAATCATAAAACTCGGTACACATATTGTTCAGATCAAGCCGGACAACTTTCTAATTAACTGTCATTAGCTCAGACCAAGAGGAAGTTGAATATGGTGGTTTGAATATGGTCATTTTCTCTCTCTCTCTCTCTCTGAGCCAATATGGCAAGCCGTTTTAACATTTAATCATTTTAACCTTCTAGTCTCTATTTTCATGCTTCTAGTACTTATTTTTTAGATACTAGTATCTAGTACTTATTTTTTAGATACTAGTATCTATTCGATTAAGTACTAGTACTTATTTATTAGCGACTAGTGCTTATTCTTTAGTACTAGTGCCTATTCTTTAGATACTAGTGCTTATTCTTTAGAGATTCTTTTGAATGCGTATTAGTAGCTAATGAATAAGTACTGGTATCTATTTAATAGGTACTAGTATCTAATGACTTAGTACTAGTATTTATTGAATAAATACTAGTATCTATTAATAGGTACTAGTATCTAAAAGGTCATTTTCTCTCTCTCTCTCTCTGAGCCAATATGGCAAGCCGTTTTAACATTTAATCATTTTAACCTACTAGTCTCTATTTTCATGCTACTAGTACTTATTTTTTAGATACTAGTATCTATTCCATTAAGTACTAGTACTTATTCATTAGCGACTAGTGCTTATTCTGTTTAGAATATTCAAAGTGCTTATTAGTTTAACCCTTTAAGGCCTTGTCTTTTTGGATATATATCTTTTTTTATAAAAAAAAATGTGCATACAACCCATATATTTTAAATGTATTGTTTGCTTTAAATTAAATTAAGATTGTATGTTTGGTTTTTGAACCTAAATAAATTTCAAATTAATGTGCTATATTTCAGATCAATATATTTGTTTTCCTTCATTTTAATCAACACTAACTTTATTCTCATCTGAATTATAAATAACTTATTTCTGTATAAAATAAAAAATCCCGAATAATCCAGACCAACCAGAGCACACTATTTCTACAACATCATCAGTGCTGAAGCGGAACTACCAGA
This sequence comes from Rhinichthys klamathensis goyatoka, assembly GCF_029890125.1. Taxonomy (NCBI): domain Eukaryota; kingdom Metazoa; phylum Chordata; class Actinopteri; order Cypriniformes; family Leuciscidae; genus Rhinichthys; species Rhinichthys klamathensis. Next base: position 1,289,104 of record NW_026606781.1, read on the forward strand.
GCCGTTCGGCAGATAGCGAGCAGATATTTTGTGTCACGTTGTGCACAATAACCCTAAAGGCACCAGGGTGGCGGTGCCACCGGCTTTTTATATATATATATATAAATATAGCTGCGAGCAGCGATGAAGGGCCAAAGCCGGCGGCACCGCCACCCCGGTGCCTTTAGGTAACTAAAGGCACCGGGGTTGCGGTGCCACCGGCTTGGGCCCGTAATCGCTGCTCGCAGCTATATTTTATTATTATTTTTTATCAACCTTTCGGGCACTTTTTGGGCCCTTAACGTGCTCAAAAACTCTTGAAACTTTGCACACTGGTCAGAACCCGCAACAATCAGGGCCGGGCTGAAGATGGTACCCGGGCGTGGCAGGGGGGCTCGACAGCGCCCCCTTGAACAGGGTCCGAAACCTTGGTCCATAAATCAAACATGCTTGCATGTAAATATAAGATTAACCATTTCACTGCTGTGTGGTTTGGCCTGCATTAAAAAAGAAAATAAATGTCTTACGCCTTGTATTTTTTAAATAAGTGGTATTAATAAGTAAAGGCATATAACCAGTTGAATTGTAGTGCATTGAAAATTGTTTTATATAATTAGTTTATTAATTAAATTAACTTGGTCAGAAAATGTGGTCCATAAATCAAACACACTTGCATGTAATATTATGAAACTCGGTACACATATAGATCTCATCGGGCCAAACAACTTTAAGCCAGCCCAACAGGAAGTGGGCTATTTTGGTCTTAATGTGGATTTTTGGCAAAATGAGCCTCTGATTTTTTACCCACTCCTCTAAAGTGGTTTATTTAATTCCCACCAAACTTTTTCAACATGATGAAAATACATTAAAGAAGCTAAATTGTGAATGGCTTTTGAATATCTCAAATTGTTTTGCTATGGCGAGGGATTAAAGTCATGTCAAAAAAGTAAACACTAAAAGCCTCATATCTTCTAAAAAATTAATTATACACCATTTATTTCTAGATAAAATTATACAAATATCAGAACTAAACCCATTTTATTCTTGTTTTCAATTTAAGAATAATGTACAAGTTTAAAAACAGCCAGAATGCGCTATTCAGTTAAAAAATAAATACATCAAGTAAAACATAGGGCTATACTGCCCTCTTGTGTCCAAAATGATATCAACTCAGTACAGAAAACTTTTTATCAGGTATGGCTATTGTAATTAAATATAAATATATTAGGTATGTGGCTGTGAGGATCTTTTCCCACCGGTTAATCGACGTTAGACACCAGCGAGGGCTCTTAAATCGCTAATATAAAAGTGAAAGTAAAGTAAGGACGTCCGCACGGACATTTATAGTGGTGGCGCTCGCAGTGCGCTCGAATGAATTTCTATGGAAGTAGAAATGAAAAAACGTTCGCTCTGTTCTGCTCGCTCGTCGCCATGGACGCGCACCGTTATCATGCCAGTGCAGCCGCATACTTTTTAGTGTCACTTTAAAATTAGCGCCATATCGGGGGCCGATTGCTTCCGGTTTTCAGGGAAAACACAACAACAAATGAGTAAATGACAGATTCGCTTAAATAGGCGCTTTTACACAAAATATTCCGTCATCATTTTTTTCAGTCAGCTCTTCACTCTCGTGATTAATGAATTTTGACTCCTGTTGCTGATCTTTGCTGCAAACACGCTTCAAATGTGTTTTTATTTTATTTTTGTGAATATATATGTGTGTATATATATATATATATAGCTTATGTTTCAAATATGAGTTAATTAACAATCGTTGGAAAGAATGATACTTTTAAACATATCACTAAACCGTCATTAGGTGTCACCAGGCGACCGTCTTAATGAGCGAGTCATTGATTCATTTGTTCAAACGATTCGTTCGAACGGCTGAGTCATTCATGAATGAGACAGATTATGGATTGGTCGTTGAATCTTCGAGTCAACCGATTCGTTCAAAATGCTGAATCATTCAGTAATGAGAACGTGTTACTGTGAGATGCTCGATGGTTCTGCTGTGATCTTTGTTTAACTATTTTCGCTGCTGAAACAGAAAAAAAGTCAATATTGCATCTAAAATGTAAGTGATTTGACATGTGTGTGTGTGTGTGTGTGTGTGTGATTGTGTCTGTTACAGTGATTGTTTAACCCTTGTTAAAGTTTAGGCCTTGTCTTTTTGGATATATATCTTTTTATATAAAAAAAATAGCATACAACCCATATATTTTAAATGTATTGTTTGCTTTAAATTACATTGAGATTTGTATGTTTGGTAATTGAACCTGAATGAATTTTAAATGAATGTGCTATATTTCAGATCATATATTTGTTTTCCTTAAAATTTGAACTAACACTAACTTTATTCTCATCTGAATGATAGATTATTTATTTATGTATAAAATAAAAACACATTTAATTTTTCTTTTTTAATCAATGTAGAATGTGTTACTGAAAAAATAAACAGATTAGGGCTCTGTTCGAGGACAAGAAATGAAATCCAATGCAATATGATGAATGTCCAAAAGATTTTTTTGCTTTTAAACTATGTGTGTGTGTGTGTGTGTGTGTGTGTGTGTGTGTGTGTGTGTGTGTGTGTGTGTGTGTGTGTGTGTGTGTGTGTGTGTGTGTGTGTGTGTGTGTGTAAGAGATTTTGGTTGGGTGACAGTTGTAGTTTACAGTTTGACAAAAGCACAATGTTGTGTTCCCTTTCGAGGGAACTCGAACTGCGTCGGTGACGACACTAGGGGAACGCCCTTCAGCGTAGCACGTCTGAATTTATGAATGAAACCGAATCCAATCCTATTGGCGTTGCGTGATGACGTAGCGTGTGACGGCATAAGCGGATGTGTACAAAAGCACGCCGGCACACAGAAAATGTCAGCTTTTTGCTATTCAGCAAGCGCTCTGTGTTGTGTTGAAATCAGTTTGTCCTATTTGGTGTTGTTTGTCTCAGTTCTGATCTATTTTGAGAATGAGTGAGCAGTTTAAAAATTGTGTGTTCCCGTGCCCTCGCTTTATCACGGCTGGGGACACACACGAGATGTGTGTGGCTTGCTTAGGAATGCAGCACGCCCAAGCAGCTCTCGAGGGGGCTGCTTGCGGCCACTGTGATTCTCTTTCTATGAGAGTGCTGCGTTCCCGTCTGGCTTTATTTTCTGAGGATGGCCAGATGCGCGCTTCCCGCGGTTCAGGTCCCGCATCTGCCGAGGCGATGCGGCGACTTAGATCGTGGGGTTCGCAAAGGGAGCTTTCAGAGGGGGTCGGGACTGCCGAGGCACTTTCCCAATCCTCATCTGAAAGCTCAGATTCCCCTATCCCCCGTTCGGGAGCCCGCTCCGCGGCTTCTCCCGTTCGGGATGTAGACCCAGTGCTGCAGCTGTCTGATTCCGAGGAATTAGATGTGCTCAGCATTGTGGAGGGGGATCTGCATGAAGCACACACACACACACAAACTGCGCCCAGCTATAATGAGCTTTTGGAGGTGGTGACACGGGCTGTGACTAAACTACATATTAGTTGGCCACAGGAGAGGCAGGAAGAGCGAGTCAGAAGTAAACTCGACGAGCGCTTCCTGCAGCACCGTGCACATCCTCCACGACGGTCTCTACCATTCTTCCCGGATTTACACAACGAGTTGTGTAAATCCTGGAACAGGCCCTTTTCAGCGCGCCTGTCTAACCCCCCGATGTTGAACTATAGTGACATTATGGGGGTTAGAGAGAATGGTTATGGAACGATGCCTCGGGTTGAGGAAGCTTTAGCCAGTTACCTCTCACCCGATCTTGCATCGTCCCTTAAGACGCCGGCGTTGCCCTCCAAGCCATGTCGCACTACATCTGCGTTGGTGGGCAGAGCCTATATGGCGGCAGGTCGGGCTGGTGCGAGCCTGCACACGATGGCCATTCTGCAGGCGTACCAGGCCGACCTCTTAAAAGACATGGACCAGGGCGAGGGTCCTACTAGGGAGGATGTTGCCGAGCTTCGTAAAGCCACAGACTTGTCTCTCCGGGTTACCAAGGAGACGGCCCGCGCCATCGGCCGCTCCATGTCAGCTCTGGTAACCACGGAGAGGCATCTGTGGCTTAATCTCTCTGGCATCAAGGAGAAGGACAGGGCTTTTCTTCTTGATGCACCCATTTGTACCTCTGGTCTGTTCGGCGAGGCGGTTAATGCTGTCGTCGACAGATTTCAGGACACTAAAAAGCAGAGTGAAGCGTTTAGGCAATATCTCCCTCGCCGGTCGAGGTCTAGGAAGTCGGCTGCTAGAGGGTCAAAACAGCCACAGCCGTCATCCAGCTCCTATCGCCAGGGCCAAAGAGGGAGTGTCGCTTCTAGAGGTCCCCCTCAAGCAGCTTGGGACCCTAGGCAGCGCTCTCACCCACAGCCTGCTGGAAGGACGGATCTGAGGACCGTCATCCAGTCCAGGAAGGCGAAGGGAAAGAGGTCCTAACTCCTGTGGGACCTCCAAGGGCCGCCCCCCCCGAGAGAGAGCGACCGAGGTCCCCTCTCTCGTCGGGCCCTCAGGAAGCTGGCGTCAGTATCCCGCCGTCTCTGACGCATCGGGACGCGCCAGCTTCCAGCGAGCACACGCTGTCTTTTCTGCCCCAAAGGCTTGCAGTCAGACAGCGTTCGCGCTCGCACACTGTGGGTCGTTGTCGGTTTTCCCCTGCCGGTCTTCCGCTTCAGGGTGCCGCCAAGGGCTTACACAAAACACTGGACAACAGCCCCGAGGGGCTGGTTCCCTTGGTGAATTTCGCAGAGGCATGGCAAAACCTCACGAATATTTCTCCATGGGTCCTGCGCACTGTGGAAATTCGGTACAGACTACAGTTCCAGGTCCGCCCACCGAAATTCAACGGGGTGGTCTGGACGTTAGTGCGCCCAGAGCAGGGTCTGGTGTTGGGACAGGAAGTCAACTCGCTGCTAGAAAAAGGGGCCATAGAGCGTGTTCCCCCACTAGTCAGAGAGTCCGGGTTCTACAGCCGGTACTTCATAGTTCCAAAGAAGGATGGAGGGTTGCGTCCAATTTTAGATCTGAGGCATCTGAATCGGTCTCTGAGGAGATTCAGGTTCAAAATGCTCACTATTCCCATTATCGTGAATCAAATCCAATCCGAGGATTGGTTTGTCACGATAGATCTAAAAGACGCCTACTTCCACATCTCCATCCTTCCATCTCACAGGAAGTTCCTGAGGTTTGCTTTCGGGGGCGAAGCTTACCAATATCGGGTTCTTCCGTTCGGCCTAGCACTCTCCCCTCGCACCTTTACCAAGTGTATGGATGCAGCTCTAGCACCCCTGAGGCTCGAGGGCATCAGGGTGCTCAATTACATCGACGACTGGTTAATACTGGCACAGTCGAGAGAGCTGGCGATTCGGCATCGAGATGTCGTCCTCGCCCACATCCAGAGCCTGGGGTTGAGACTCAACACGAAGAAGAGCGTGTTGACACCAGCCCAGAGAACCACGTTCCTGGGAGTGGTGTGGGACTCAGTCACGATGCAGGCACAATTGTCTCCTGCTCGGATCGAGTCTATCCTGACCTCAGTGTCCAGGATAAAGCTAGGCCAGGCCGTCACTGTCAAACACTTTCAGAGAGTGTTGGGTCTAATGGCAGCAGCGTCCAGCGTGATACCTTCTGGCCTGCTGCACATGAGAGCCCTGCAGTGGTGGTTAAGAGCCAAGGGGTTTTCCCCGAGGGGAAATCCATTCCGCTTGATAAGGGTTACGCGCAGATGCCTTCGTTCCCTATCAATTTGGAAGAAGCCTTGGTTCTTGTCCCAGGGTCCCAGGCTGGGAGCGTCGTGTCACCGGATATCTATTTCGACAGACGCCTCCCTCACGGGCTGGGGCGCGGTCATGGACGGCCGTTTTACGAGAGGTCTCTGGCAGGACCAACATTCCTCTTGGCACATAAATTGCCTAGAAATGTTGGCGGTGTTCCGGGCTCTCAGGAGCTTTCTGCCAGACCTCCATGGTCGCCATGTCCTAGTAAGATCCGACAACATGTCGGTGGTATCTTACTTAAATCATCAGGGGGGTCTGAGGTCGCGCCCTCTGTGCAGACTGGCGCATCAGATCCTCCTGTGGTCCCAGCGGAGACTGTCGTCTCTCAGGGCGATGTATGTCCCGGGGGACCAGAACCAGGGAGCAGACATGCTGTCGAGGCAGGGGCTGAGGCCCGGGGAATGGAGACTCCACCCCGAGGTGGTGGAGTTAGTATGCGAGAGGTTTGGCCCAGTGGAAGTGGACCTATTTGCGTCTCGAGAGACGACACACTGTCCACTGTGGTTCTCCCTCACACATCCAGCCCCGCTGGGGTTGGATGCCATTGTGCAGACGTGGCCGAGGCTGCGTCTGTACGCTTTTCCCCCAATCGCTCTGCTCCCAGCAGTTCTGGAAAGGGTCCGTCAGGACGGAGTCAGCCTACTATTTGTAGCCCCGTTTTGGCCGGCCCGAGTATGGTTCTCGGACATCATCTTGCTTCTGGCAGGCCCGCCATGGCAGATCCCTCTGAGGAGGGACCTGTTGTCTCAGGCGGGGGGCTCAGTTCTCCACCCTCGGCCCGAGCTGTGGAAACTGTGGGTCTGGCCCCTGAGGGGGCACAGTATCTAGAAGCCGGCCTGTCAGCAGAAGTAGTTGAGACTATACTAACTTCCAGAGCTCCCTCCACGAGGAAATTATACGGCCTTAAGTGGAATGTATTTTCCATTTGGTGCAGAGAGCGTGATTTGGACCCAGTTAACTGCCCAGTGGCTTCAGTACTGGAGTTTCTCCAAGACCGCTTTTCTGCCGGGCTTACCCCGTCCACACTCAAGGTTTATGTGGCTGCCATTGCGGCTTTCCACGCTCCTCTGAGTGATGGTCCTCTGGGGAGGCATCACCTGGTCGTACGTTTCCTCCGTGGAGCCTGGAGGATGAGACCTGCGACTCGCACCAGGGTTCCCTCTTGGGACCTGGCAGTGGTGCTCGAAGGGCTGGCCGAGGCCCCCTTCGAACCATTGGAGTCGGCTGAGGCCAAGAACCTGACCTTCAAGGTGGTCTTTTTGTTGGCTATTACTTCTCTGAGGAGGGTAGGAGATCTCCAGGCGCTCTCTATTTCCAATGAGTGCTTGGAGTTTGCTCCCGGCAACATTAAGGCCATCCTTCACCCCAGGCCTGGCTATTTGCCCAAGGTGCCATCTAATGTGGCACGGCCTTTGGTTCTGCAGGCATTTCATCCTCCGCCTCATGTGACGGCGGATGAGGAGAGACTTCATCTGCTCTGCCCTGTCAGAGCACTTCAGTATTACATCCAGAAGTCCTCCTCATGGCGGAAGTCGGACCAGTTGCTGGTGTGTTTTGGGTCTCCCAAGAAGGGGCTTCCCGCCTCTAAGCAGACCATCAGCAACTGGATCGTTCAGACTATTTCCCTGGCCTATCAGGTGCGCAATTTGCCTTCACCTATGGCCGTGAGGGCTCACTCCACCAGAGGCATGGCGTCCTCTAGAGCCCTCCTTTCAGGGGTTTCTATCCATGACATATGTGAGGCGGCTGGCTGGGCCACTCCGCACACATTCATGAGGTTTTACAGTCTGGACCTTCCCTCTACACCCGGTGCACGAGTGCTTTCGTTCTAAGTTGTGCCTGAAGACAGCTTCACACTAGGATGAGCGGGGTTCGTTGTGGCATAGTGGGTATCTCGTTCCCCTAGTGTCGTCACCAACGCAGTTCGAGTTCCCTCGAAAGGGAACGTCTCGGGTTACGTATGTAACCCTTGTTCCCTGAGAAAGGGAACGAGACACTGCGTCGGTTCGCCACACCTCACCCTGCTTGGAGCACTTGCTTCATAGCAAAAGCTGACATTTTCTGTGTGCCGGCGTGCTTTTGTACACATCCGCTTATGCCGTCACACGCTACGTCATCACGCAACGCCAATAGGATTGGATTCGGTTTCATTCATAAATTCAGACGTGCTACGCTGAAGGGCGTTCCCCTAGTGTCGTCACCGACGCAGTGTCTCGTTCCCTTTCTCAGGGAACAAGGGTTACATACGTAACCCGAGACGTTTTATTGCGATTGTACACAAATATAAGTAAACACTTTGCAGTTTGAATAATGTCCTGTATGAACAAAAGGACGGAGTATGTTTTACATTGTCTACATTGTTCAATCACGCCTCACACACACAAACACTATTTTTCTAATCAGATCAGGCAAGTAATATTCTGTCTTGTCTCTTAAAAAAACAATATATATATATTTATGTATATATATAGTTATGTGTATATATATATATGTGTGTGTGTGTATATATATATATATGTGTGTGTATATATATATTTATGTGTGTGTGTGTATATATGTGTGTATATATATATATATATATATACACTCACCGGCCACTTTATTAGGTACACCTGTCCAACTGCTCGTTAACACTTAATTTCTAAGCAGCCAATCACATGGCGGCAACTCAGTGCATTTAGGCAAGTAGACATGGTCAAGACAATCTCCTGCAGTTCAAACCGAGCATCAGTATGGGGAAGAAAGGTGATTTGAGTGACTTTGAACGTGGCATGATTGTTGGTGCCAGAAGGGCTGGTCTGAGTATTTCAGAAACTGCTAATCTACTGGGATTTTCACGCACAACCATCTCTAGGGTTTACAGAGAATGGTCCGAAAAAGAAAAAACATCCAGTGAGCGGCAGTTCTGTGGGCGGAAATGCCTTGTTGATGCCAGAGGTCAGAGGAGAATGGCCAGACTGGTTCGAGCTGATAGAAGGGCAACAGTGACTGAAATAACCACTCGTTACAACCGAGGTATGCAGCAAAGCATTTGTGAAGCCACAACACGCACAACCTTGAGGCGGATGGGCTACAACAGCAGAAGACTCCACCGGGTACCACTCATCTCCACTACAAATAGGAAAAAGAGGCTACAATTTGCAAGAGCTCACCAAAATTGAACAGTTGAAGACTGGAAAAATGTTGCCTGGTCTGATGAGTCTCGATTTCTGTTGAGACATTCAGATGTTAGAGTCAGAATTTGGCGTAAACAGAATGAGAACATGGAACCATCATGCCTTGTTACCACTGTGCAGGCTGGTGGTGGTGGTGTAATGGTGTGGGGGATGTTTTCCTGGCACACTTTAGGCCCCTTAGTGCCAATTGGGCATCGTTTAAATGCCACGGCCTACCTGAGCATTGTTTCTGACCATGTCCATCCCTTTATGGCCACCATGTACCCATCCTCTGATGGCTACTTCCACCATGTCACAAAGCTCTAATCATTTCAAATTGGTTTCTTGAACATGACAATGAGTTCACTGTACTAAAATGGCCTCCACAGTCACCAGATCTCAACCCAATAGAGCATCTTTGGGATGTGGTGGAACGGGAGATTCGCATCATGGATGTGCAGCCGACAAATCTGCGGCAACTTTGTGATGCCATCATGTCAATATGGACCAAACTCCCTGAGGAATGCTTCCAGCACCTTGTTGAATCTATGCCACGAAGAATTGAGGCAGTTCTGAAGGCAAAAGGGGGTCCAACCCATTACTAGCATGGGGTACCTAATAAAGTGGCCGGTGAGTGTATATATATATGTATATATATATATAAATATAGCTGCGAGCAGCGATGAAAGGGCCAAAGCCGGCGGCACCGCCACCCCGGTGCCTTTAGGTAACTAAAGGCACCGGGGTTGCGGTGCCACCGGCTTGGGCCCGTCATCGCTGCTCGCAGCTATATTTATTATTATTTTACTACCTTTTGGGCACTTTTGGGGGCCTTAACGTGCTCAAAAACTCTTGAAACTTTGCACATGGGTCAGAACCCGCGGCCGCCAGGGCCGGCCTGAAGCTGGTACCCGGGCGTGGCAGGGGGGCTCGACAGCGCCCCCTGGAACGCGGTCCGATAACTTGGTCCATAAATCAAACACGCTTGCATGGAATAATATGAAACTCGGTACACTTATAGATCTCATCGGTTCATATATACTTCATGCTCTGATTTTTTACCCCAGCCCGACAGGATGTCGGCTATTTAGGGTTGTTTGGAAAACCCATGCTCAGGAATTCGAAATACTCCTCCTAGAGAATTCAAACACACGGCACGAAACTCGGTCAGCATGAAGTCAAGACACTGAGGATGAAAAATTGCCAGGGGATTTTTGATATCTTGAACGGTTTGGCCGTGGCGAGGAAACGAATTTATGGCGAGAAACAAGAAACAGGAAGTGTGTTATAACTTCTGCATACATTGACTGATCTCGATGAAACTTCAGCAGTGTGTTCGTTGTAAGAGGCCGATCACATGGATGTGACTATTGTGAGTCAAAATTATAGCGCCACCAACTGGCAGCAGGAAGTGTGTCACTTTCAAAATGCTTTGAAATCACCCTCTTATTTTTACCCGATTTGCTTCAAACTTTATGTGTATAATGTAAAAACATGGCAGATGTAGACCTGTGAAAGGATTGTTTAATATCTAAGATAATGTTGCCATGGCAACGCATCAAACTTTAATATTCTTTTTTGATGTTTTTGAGACTCTTAGCATGCTTGAAATTGCATGAAACTCGACAGACACATCTGATTTATTAGCTAGTAGACACGTGCAAAGTTTCAGAAACGGGCGTGGTGAGGGGCTCAGTAGCGCCACCTTTAGTCAAAAATGGGGTATTAGTTTTACCTACAGCAACAAAAATCGGTATGTGTATTCGTCTCCTCGAGCCGGACAACTTTCTAATTGACAGTCATTGGCTCCGAACAACACAAAGTCAGATATTTTGGTTTGAATGTGATTTTCAGGAGAATTTTCTCCCCCTGTCTCTGTGTGTGGTGGGTTTGGGGAATTTGACTATTATTTTAATGGTGTTCAAGGTTTCAGGGGCTTTTGGGGCCCTTAACGTGCTTGAAAACTCTTGAAACTTTGCACACAGGTCATCGCCCACAGCCATCAGGGCCGGGCTGAAGCTGGTACCCGGGCGTGGCAGGGGGGCTCGACAGCGCCCCCTGGAACCGGGTCCGAAAACTTGGTCCATAAATCAAACACGCTTGCATGTAATAATATGAAACTCGGTACACATATAGATCTCATCGGTTCATATATCCTTCATTTTCTTTCTTTTTACCCCAGCCCAACAGGAAGTCGGCTATTTAGGGTTGTTTGTAAAACGCATGCAATGGAATTTAAAGTACTTCTCCTAGAGAATTCAAAGAAATGCCACGAAACTCGGTGTGCATGAAGTCAAGACATTGAGGATGAAAAATTGCCAGGGGATTTTTGATATCTCGAAGGGTTTGGTCGTGGCGAGGAAACGAAATTTAGCGAGAAACGTGAAACAGGAAGTGTGTTAAAACTTCTTTATACATTAATTGATCTTGATGAAACGTCTCGGGTTATGACTGTAACCCTTGTTCCCTGAGAATAGTGTTGTTTTTGGCGGCCTGTTTTAATTTTAGTTTTAGTCTAGTCTTTTTGTCAAGCTGTCATTTTAGTTTTTATTAGTTTTAGTCACATTCATACTCTTTTTAGTCTAGTCTAGTTTTAGTCGACGAAAACTGATGACATTTTAGTCTAGTTTTAGTCGACGAAAACGGATGACATTTTAGTCTAGTTTTAGTCGACGAAAGAAATAGTCTAGTTTTAGTCAATGAAAATTGTATTTTAGTCTCTTTTTAGTAATGCAATTCTATTTGACCCAGTCAATATAGTATAAGTACCTAGTAGTATAGACGAAACCAAAATGTTCTTTTAGCCAAACCCATTTCAAACAATCTTATGTTCTTATAGTTATCTATATTATTGTTACCTTATAGACTCAATAATGCATCCATTCCAGACACGGAAGACGCTCTGATTTGAATTTACAACATATTTATTTGACCAACCTAACATGTTAGAAGTAGCCTACACACATGATGAAATGAAAGTTTTTCCAAATGTCATTTCTTCTTTTTCTCCCAAAGACGAATCCCTTTCTCTGTGTCAGACTTGTTTGTTGTCGTTTATGCTAACACCTGTTTCACATACTCCGTTTGCAGTGCGTAGGCTATGTGGTGCGTATTTTTTCCCGCACCACTGTGAATAGGTGAGAGCCTATGGTTAGAGCGCTCACACCGCACGCGGATGCGGTCCGGCAATGCGCTCGTGCGTGCATAACAGCAGAGCAGAGATCTACACACCTCAACAACGCGACATAATGGATGTAGGCTAAAAATATTGATTTGAAATAAAAAATAGAGAATAAATGTTGTGATTGTGGTACAGCCGTAGATCAGTTGCGCATTGCAAACGCAGCACACGTGGAAGCACAATAGCTCGTGCTGCTCCTGCATACACACCGCAAAAACGCACCGCATACGCGCGCTGCTCCTGCATACACACCGCAACACGCACAGCATACGCACTACACACGGAGAATGTGTGAAACAGGCGTAACTCACGCAGCTGGATCTTCTAAATAATGCCGCGAGTAGGGCTTGAGGATGTGAAGTCGCCTGCGTCTGCGCAGTGCGATCTGATGCAGCCCCTGAGTGACACACGAAACAGAAATGCTGCATAATAATAATGCAAGTAAACGAGACGAAATAACGTTAAATAACATTTCGTCTCGTCTCGTTTTGGTCAACGAAAACGAAGAGACATTTTAGCATAGTTTTTATTTTGTAAACCACATTTAGTCTCATTTTTATTCGTCAACGATATTGCATTATACATTTAATTATAGTCATCGTCACATGACCAGCATTTACGTTGCGTCTCGTCTCGTTTTCGTCACGTGATAAAGGTTCGTTGACGACTATATTTAGTCATAATTTTCGTTGACGAAAGCAACACTACCTGAGAAGGGAACGAGACACTGCGTCGTAAGATCGACACTTTGGGGACGCTCCCTAAGCGTGCGCCTCTGAAGTAAGAATGAAACTAATCCAATCCTGATTGGTGTTGCGTCGTGACGTAACATGTGACGGCATAACCGGATGCATAAAAGTGACGCTGACACATACACATATCAGCTCCGCGATGATGCAAGACGCTCTCAGGCCTCGAGGGGCGTGGCAGGACGACGCAGTGTCTCGTTCCCTTCTCAGGGAACAAGGGTTATAGTCATAACCCGAGACGTTCCCTTTCGAGGGAACTCGAACTGCGTCGTAAGATCGACACTTTGGGGAACGAATGCCCACTAGGCAACGCACCGAAGACAGGCCTGCCCCGGAGTGAAACTGATTCAGGCACTCAGCTAGGACGAGAGCACATGTGCGCCAGGCGTACTAGGGAGGTGCGGACTATAGAACCTAACAAAAGTGTGTGGGGTAGCCCAACCGGCTGCCTCACAGATCTCCTTAATGGGAACTCCCGAAAGGAGGGCCCTAGAGGACGCCATGCCTCTAGTAGAATGAGCCCTAACGGCCAAAGGTGAAGGCAAATTGTGCACCTTGTAGGCCTACTTATGGTTTGTATAGCCGGGAGCCCCTAATAGGTGATCCAAAACACACTACAGTAGGTCCGACCTCCTCCAAGAAGAGGACCTCTCAAGGTAATACTCGGAACTCTGACTGGCAGAGCAAGGAACCTCTCCTTTTCTGCCGACACATGAGGTGGAGGATGAAATACTTGCAGGACCATGGACCTAGCCATGATAAATTGCACTTAAGGCACATAGCTGGGTCTCGGATGCAGGATGGCCTTAACTCCGCCGGGGGCACACCCCAAGCAAGCTGGCGATAATGCCAGGGCTTGGAGATCTCCCATTCTCTTTAAAGAAATAGCTAAGAGAAAGGCTATCTTGAACGTGAGGTCCTAGGCGAAGCCGACTGGAGGTATTCGAAGGGAGCCAGGGATAGCCCTTCGAGAACCACCGCCAGGTCCCAGGAAGGAACCCTGGACCTGACTGTCGGTCTCATCCTCCAATACCATGGAGAAATAGAATGACCAGTTGGTGCCTCCCCAAAGGCCCAACATTTAGTGGTGCATGGAACGCCGCAATGGCAGCCACGTACACCCTACATGTGGATGGGGAGAGAATCGCAGAGAAACGATCTTGAAGAAACTCCAGAACTGAAGCCATTGGGCAGTTAACTGGGCCTAACTCAAGTTCTCTACACCAAGTAGAAAAATATTCCACTTGAGGCCATATAATCTCCTAGTAGACGGAGCCCTAGAGATAAGTATGGTTTCGACCACCCCAGATGATAGACCAGAATCTAGGTACTGAGCCCCCTCAGAGGCCAGACCCACAATTTCCACAGCTCTGTATGAGGATGGAATATAGTGCCCTCCGCCTGAGACAACAGACCCCTCCTCAGAGGAATCTGCCATGGCGGAGCTATCAGGAGTGAAATTAAGTCTGAAAACCATACTCGGGCTGGCCAAAACAGGGCTATCAGAACAAGACTGATGCCCTCCTGACGGACCCTCTCCAGGACTCCCGGGAGCAGAGCGATCGGGGGAAAAAGCGTACAGGCGAAGCCTTGGCCTGAACCATGGCATCCAACCCCAGCGGGGCTGGATGAGTGAGGGAGAACCAAAGTGGACAGTGGGACGGACGTCCCTCGAGACGCAAACAGATCCACTTCCACTGGTCCAAACCTCTGCCATATGAACTCCACCACCTCTGGATGGAGTCTCCATTCCCCGGGCCTCAGCCCCTGCCTCGACAGGATGTCTGCTCCCTGATTCAGAACCCCCGGGACATATGTTGCTCTTATAGATAATATTTTCCCTTGGGACCATAAAATGATCTGATGCGCCAATCTGTATAGAGGGCGCGATCTGAGTCCCCCTTGTCGGTTCAGATAAGCTACCACTGATGTATTGTCCGATCGTATCAGGACATGGTAACCTTTGATGTCTGGGAGGAAGCTCCTCAGAGCCCTGAACACAGCCAACATATCCAGGCAATTTATATGCCAAGAACGATGATGGTCCTGCCACAGACCCCTGGCAAAGCGGACTTCCATGACCGCGCCCCAACCCGTGAGGGAGGCATCTGTCGAAACGGACTTCCGGCGACATGATGCTCCTAACACTGGCCCTTGGGACAGGAACCAAGGTTTCTTCCATATTACTAGAGAACGAAGGCATCTGCGCGTTACTCTGATCATACGGAACGGATTCCCCTTGGGGGAAAAGACCCTTGGCTTTGAGCCACCACTGAAGGGACCTCATGTGAAACAGGCCCAAAAGAATTATGTTGGATGCCGCTGTTATGAGGCCCAGCAGTCTTTGAAATTGCTTACAGTGATGGCCTGGCCTAGCTTTATCCCGGACACCATGGCCAGGATGGATTCGATACGAGCGGGAGACATACGTGCCCGCATCGTAACCGAATTCTATACCACGCCCAGAAGAGTAGTCTTCTGAGCTGGGTCCAACACATTTTTCTTAGTGTTGAGCCTCAACCCCCGGTTCTGAATGTGGCCAAGGACGACATCTCGATGCCGAACTGCCATTTCTCGAGAGTGGGCCAATATGAGCCAGTCGTCGATGTAATTCAGTATACGGATGCCCTGAAGCCTCAGTGGAGCCAGAGCCGCATCCATACACTTTGTGAACGTGTGGGGAGAGAGTGCTAGGCCGAACGGAAGAACCGGATTTTGGTATGCTTCGCCCCCGAAAGCAACCTCAGGAACCTCCTGTGACATGGAAGGATGGAGACATGAAATAAGCGTCTTTTAGATCCATCGTGACAAACCAGTCCTCGGATCTGATTTGGTTCACGATAATGGGAATAGTAAGCATTTTGAACCTGAATCTCATCAAAGAACGATTCAAAAGCCCTAGATCTAAAATTGGCCTCAGTCCGCCATCCTTCTTTGGAACTATAAAGTACCGGCTGTAAAACCCAGACTCCCTGTCTGGTAGGGGAACACATTCTATGGCCCCTTAATTCCAGTAGAGTCTGTATCTCTTGTTCCATAACCCGAGCCTGTTCTGGAACCACTGCAGTCGGTACCACCCCAGCAAACTAGGGAGGTCGGTGACCGAACTGCAATCTGTACCCATATTTTATAATATTTTATAATATACAGGACCCATATAGATATATTCGGAAGGCATTGCCATTCTTCTACAAAATCTACTAAGGGAACCAGCCCCTCGAGACTGGCCTCGGGTATTTTTCGAGCACTATTCTCGACTTCCTGAAGCGGAGGACCGGCAGGAAAAAAGTCGATACAGATTTTGTGACCATAGTCGGTGCCCTGTTGCAAGCTTTTGGGGCGAACGCCACGGTGTGCGTTCGCTGGAAATCGATGTGGACCGAAGCGTCAAAGACGGCGGGACAACATCTTCTTCCCCGAGGGCACCTGCTGCTAGAACAACCTTGATTGTTCCGCAGCGGGGGGGCAGCCCTCAGAGGTCCTACACTACCATTAGGACCTCTTTCCTCTCTCCCGTTGGAGAACAGGCCAGAAGGAGATAGCGGAGCGGCCAACAGGAATTATTTGCCTCACTTAGATCTTTAAGAAGATCGGCCTGGTACGCCTGCAAAATCGTCATAGAGTGCAGGCACGCACCAGCCCGACCTTTTCTTTTCTAAATATTTTACCAAAGGAACCAGGCTCTCGAGCCTGGCTTCGGGTATTAATCGGGATTCGTTCTCGACCCCCTGAAGCGGGTGTCCGGCAGGGCTGGACCGAAAACGATTCTCGATTGGCGAATGCGAATGCTGCCTGGCCGCAAGCCTGTGGGGCGGACAGTGCAGCCTGCGTTCGCTGGAAACCGATGTGTCTCGAAACGTTTTTAACGGCGGAAGAGCAACATCGATTTCCTGCACCATATAAGCCCAGCCAACCAGTGCAGAGGTGTCCCTGCACGTTTTGTTTGGCAGCGCCGGGGCTTAAAGCGAAGATGCCGGATCAGGAGAAAGATAGCTCGCTAAAGGTTCCTCCATCTGCGGCATCTTGCCATAACCCGACTCTCTCGCACCCACCACATTCGAATAAACATAATGAATGTGGTGAGATACGTAAAGAGTGGGGTTTTTCCCAGGATCTACACATAAATATATATATTTTATAAAGATCTAGGAAAAACAGTAAGCCCCGGCTCTGAGGTGCTGCAGGAATCTCTCGTCTAGTTCATTTTGACGGGGATCATCCTGCTTATTTTGTGGCCAGCTGATATATATTTTATATATATATATATATATATATATATATATATATATATATATATATATATATATATATATATATATTTATTTAGTCTGGCCACAGCACGCATCACAACCTCCACGAGCTCTACATAAGCAGAAACATCAGCCGGCGAGTGTGACTCATGTTGCTCGTTCCCGATGCTGAGCACATCTACTTCCTTATAAACAGATAGCTCGAGCACTGGGCACTCGTCACGGGCAGAAGAAGCCGCATCGCGGGCTCCTGCGTCGTGAACGAGTGTCATAGAATCTGCGGATGATGAACGAAAAGGTGCCTCAGCAGTCTCGTTCTCATCCGCGCGATCCTTCTGCGATCTCCACGATCTGAGCTGTCGCGCCGCATCAACGGACGCAGGACCCGAATCGCGGGGATCGCGAGCCTGGCCATCATCAGCAAATAATATAACCAAGCGGGAGCGCAGCACTCTAATAGGAAGTGCTTCACAGTGTTCACAGGCAGCCCTCTCGAGAGCTGACTGTGAGTGCTGCGCCCCTAAACAATACACACACACACAGCTGATGCGTGTCCCCACCCGTGGCACATATATATATATAATCTTGGGCAGGGGTGCACACACTTAGTGTATTGTTCACTCGCCATAATATAGAGCTTTGCACAGACAAACAACACCAAATAAGACAGACAGTTTCACAGAGAGCGCTTGCTGAAGAGCGAAAGCTGATATGTGTATGTGTCAGCGTCACTTTTATGCATCCGGTTATGCCGTCACATGTTACGTCACGACGCAACACCAATCAGGATTGGATTAGTTTCATTCTTACTTCAGAGGCGCACGCTTAGGGAGCGTCCCCAAAGTGTCGATCTTACGACGCAGTTCGAGTTCCCTCGAAAGGGAACTTCAGCAGTGTGTTCGCTGTAAGAGGCCGATCACATGGATGTGACTATTGTGAGTCAAAGTTATAGCGCCACCAACTGGCAGCAGGAAGTGTGTCACTTTCAAAATGCTTTGAAATCACCCTCTTATTTTTACCCGATTTGCTTCAAACTTTATGTGTATAATGTAAACACACGGCAGATGTAGACCTGTGAAAGGATTATTTAATATCTAAGATAATGTTGCCATGGCAACGCATCAAACTTTAATATATTCTTTTTTGATGCTTTTGAGACTCTTAGCATGCTTGAAATTGCATGAAACTCGACAGACACATCCCAATTATTAGCTAGTAGACATGTGCAAAGTTTCAGAAACGGGCGTGGTGAGGGGCTCAGTAGCGCCACCTTTAGTCAAAAATGGGGTATTAGTTTTACCTACAGTAACAAAAATCGGTATGTATATTGTTCTCCTCGAGCCGGACAACTTTCTAATTGGCATTCATTAGCTCCGAACAACACGAAGTCAGATATTTTCGTTTGAATGTGATTTTCAGGAGAATTTTCTCCCTCCCTCTCCCTCTGTCTCTGTGTGTGTGGGGTGTGGGGGATTTGTCTATTGCTTTTAATGGATTTTCAAGGTTTCAGGGGCTTTTGGGGCCGTTAACGTGCTTGAAAACTCTTGAAACTTTGCACACAGGTCAGCACCCACGGCAATCAGGCCCGGGCTGAAGCTGGTAGCCGGGCGTGGCAGGGGGGCTCAACAGCACCCCCTTGAACGGGGTCCCCAAAATTTGGTCCATAGATCAAACACGCTTGCATGAATTAATATGAAACTCAGTACACATATAGATCTCATCGGGCCGAACAACTTACCCTCGGTCAAGTTTTACGTCAGGCCAACAGGAAGTCAGCTATTATGGGTTGTTTGGAGAATGCTTGCTCTGGAATTTGAAGTACTTCTCCTAGAGATTGCATCCACTAGGTTGGTTTACCACCAAACTCGGTCAGCTTGAGGTCAACACATTGAAGATGCTAAATTGTGGACGGATTTTTGATATCTCGAACGGTTTGGCCGTGGCGAGGAAACGAATTTATGGCGAGAAAAGAGAAACACAAAGTGTTATAACTTCTGCATACATTAACTGATCTTGATGAAACTTCAGCAGTGTGTTCGTGGTAAGAGGCCGATCAGATGGATGTAACTATTGTGTCAAAGTTATAGCGCCACCAACTGGCAGCAGGAAGTGTGTCACTTTCTAAATGCTTTTGACAAAAGTGGGGGGGTTAGTTTTATCTACAGTAACAAAACTTGATATGTGTATTGTACTCTTCGAGCCGGACAACTTTCTAATTTACCGTAATTAGCTACGACCAACAGGAAGTCAGATATTTTGGTTTGAATATGGTGAGCCTCTCTCTGAGCCTACGTCTCTGTATGGCAAGCCCTTTTAACATTTAAAAGCTAAGTTTGACTATCCGGAATTAACATTGTAGATATCAACAACGTCTTTCTGACAAGTCGTAATTATATTTTGGATAGTTTGTATTATCATTTAAGATATCTGTAACGTAATTGACCTACGGCTAAGCCACACCCCCAAACACGATGAGCCAATCACACTGCGCATAGCTACCCAATAAAATTAAAGTTACAGATATCAAATTTCAGATATCTCTAATCAAAATGAATTTCAAGATATTTATAACTTGATAATAGATATCTACAATTAAATTATGACTATCCCTTACTCCAGTTTGAGATATCTTCAACGCCATTCTGACTAGTCATAATTTAAATGTATTTAAATGTATTGTTTGCTTTAAATTAAATTAAGATTGTATGTTTGGTAATTTAACCTAAATTAATTTAAAATTTATGTGCTATATTTCAGATCAATATATTTGTTTTCCTTCATTTTAATCAACACTAACTTTATTCTCATCTAAATTATAAATAACTTATTTCTGTATAAAATAAAAAATCCAGAATAATCCAGACCAACCAGAGCGCACTATTCCTACAACATCATCAGTGCTGAAGCGGAACTACCAGAGCCGTTCGGCAGATAGCGAGCAGATGCAGCATATGTGTTGTAACGAGGCAGGGTCAGGCCAGGGGGATCCATTTGCAGCTTTTTATTAAGAAAGGTCAAGACAGGCAGGGTGAGCAATGGCAAACAGGGCAGAACAGAAAAGGCAGAGACAAACCAGGTTGACAGGCAAAGGGCAAAGACCTCCAGATAAATACTGGGCTTCTGGATTTACACATTTAAGTGCTGCAAAACAGATTGACCTATGGGATCCTATGACATTAAAAATGATTCTAAATTTAAATTATCTTATATATGTGGCTATTGTGATTCACAATCATAGGCCCTGTCCAAAATGGTACACTTCATATGAATTTTCGGTCTTGTGTACTTATTTCATGTGTCCGTTAAATCCATGAGACCGTAGGGCGACAGTGAAAGCGGGGTTACGTTTTTGCACGTCGTGCACAGTAACCCTAAAGGCACCGGGGTGGCAGTGCCACCGGCTTGTTTCTATATTTATATATATATATATATATATAGCTGCGAGCAGCGATGAAGGGCCAAAGCCCGCGGCATCGCCACTCCGGTGCCTTTAGGTAACTAAAGGCACCGGGGTTGCGGTGCCACCAGCTTGGGCCCGCAATCGTATAAAAACGGTAAAAATGGTATAAAAACGAAAAAATGGTATAAAAACCTGTTATTTGTGATGATTTCAACATATTTTCCCCTGTCTTGTGTTTTCCTGGACTTTTATGTTATTTCCAGTCTTGCTCCATGTTTTGTAGCCCTTTGTGGTTTTTCTTGTTGACTAGTTCCTGATTGTTCCCAGGTGTGTCTTGTTTGCCAATCTCCCCTTGAGTGTATATATACCCAAGTTTCCCTTTCATTCGGGAACTCCTATGTCTCGTCGGAGGAGTTTCCAACGATTTGGGATCACGCTAGGGACACCAATTACCTTCAAGTGAACTAAAACGAGCCAATGAACATTGGCATGCAGGACTTGCATTCCGCGCCCCGCCTGTCAGTGCGGGTATAAAGCGGAAGCGAGCGCACACACATATGCTTTTTGCTTCGGAGCCGACCGGTTGTATCCTCTGAGTGGATGAGCTTTAAGATTGCGATTATCTTCATGCTCAACGAGTCTGCTGTTTCTTCGAGACCTCTCTATGTTGGTTTGACGGCGCTTCAGCGATCTTTGCGATCTCCCGGGTGCCAGCTGTTGCTTCACGCGATCTGCTTTTTTTTTCAAAGAGCTGTTGTCACAGCTGGTATTCGGTTGAGTGCACACAGCGGGCTTGCAGTTTCCCCACTGTGTTGCCACGTTCATCCCTGTGTGCTTCAGCACAATAAGAGAGCGTTTTTCTGTGGAAAGAGCAACACGGGTGAAGATCGCGTCCTTTTCAGGATGACGTTTCACCCGTGTGTTTTTGGATGCGGTCAACTTCTGCCTCCGACTGATGGTCATGATCGCTGCCTCTCGTGCTTGGGCCTCGCGCACGCTGAGGCAGCGTTCATGAACATGTCAGGTTCTCACTGTGGGAACATGAGCGTCGCGGTGCTGAGACTGAGAATCCTCAAATGAGGGGGAGTCCCTTTGGAGATTCCTCGATCTAGTTCTTCTTCGATTCACTCCAGAAAAAGGCTACTTCGGCTAATCCCATTGGTGGTCTGAGGGTTACAGTGAGGAATGACCCGCCCGGTGAAAGACCCTCTGTGACATGCAGGAGAGTGGTACCGACCCAGGGGTGCTCCAAGAGCTGTGTACGGCGACAGACCTCGCCCTACGGGCAACGAAAGTCACCGCACGTTCCCTGGGCCGGGTTAGGTCCACTCTAGTGGTCCAGGAGCGACACCTGTGGCTCACCCTGGCTGATATGAGGGAGTCAGAAACAAGAGTAGTTTCCTGAACTCCCCCATATCCCAGGGTGGCCTCTTCGGCGACGCGGTGGAGAGCTACGCCCAACAGTTCTCCGCCGCCCAGAAGCAGTCGGAGGTCATTAACCCTCTGGGGTCGGCTATCGCGACAAGCTCACTTTTTTCCTTATCAGTGCAAAAGAGACTCAAATTACTCTGTTGATTTTGATCTTACATATAAGTGTTGTACATCATTAGATCCTGTTAAGTGTCTATTTTTTTCTGTGGATACTCACAATAAAAACAAAGTGTTCTGCTTTTTGTCAAATAAAGAAAAATAAACATGATGCGAATTTTGACTTCTCTCTGTCAGTGAAGTTCATTCTGAAACGCGTCCGAAAATGAACTGTAACTAAGTAAATACTTGTCACACAGGCACGAAAGATTTTTCTTTATGAAGCTGAAATTATCTTCTTTTAAATGAAGTAATTTATATATATAAAAAATATATTCTCAGTTTATGTAATCTGTATGAAAAGAGAGAGATATCAGTCTTTTTCCTTTCAGCTAATTATAGCGTATTACGTGTTAATGTGACCACGCCCACTGAGAGCGCGCGCTATTCAAACGCAAATGTTGAGGCAAGCCATGAAAACGCCCACATCAGCTGGATAAAACATCCAGTTTAATAAGAATCTTGTACTTTACCTCGTCTTGCTGCGCTGTGAGGAATAATAATATCGTAATAATCCTGGAAAAGTTACCTCAGAAGTGCTGGTAGTTTCATTTCGAGGAGCACGGATTCAGCTGATGAAGTAAGTTATTTATTCTTAAGTGCTTTGTTCTAATCGCGTTATTGAATAGTGTCTGTAAACTGCACAAAGACTGTTTAAATATGAATTGCGTGTCTGTGTGTGAATGAATGAATGGCACAGACGCGCGCACGATGTTGTTTACTACAGAAGTACATCGCATCTGTGCGTTCATTCACTCTCGCTCCTACATTAGTAAACGTTATTTTTACATGAACACATCCAAACAATATTGCTATAGCCTACTGAGATTTGTTCTAATCGCGATATAGAATAGTGTCTGTAATGATAACATTTCGTTGACTAGTTTTGGATAGATTATAAAGTTTTTACTCTAAAATAGACATCAAATAAGCTTTTGTTAGACAGTTTCTGCTCATATGTTAAATATATAGTATGTTTTGTCAAAAAAAAAACTAATCACCTGTTATAGTGTTTGTTCCTAGGCTAGGCTAAATCAAAATAATGAATCCTTAACTTTGAAATATGTATGATAAAATGTATTGGCCTACTTTAAAAAATAATACTTTATAAGAGATTTATGGAAAAAGACAATTTTCTTTTCAAGATGTTTCCAACTCTAACTTTGAACCAATTCTATAGAATGGCCCATATAACCTATTTGAACAGGATTTGTTTCCAGGTATGACTAAAAATGTGCTTTTGACTTTCATTTATATTTTGATTTTATATATATATTAGTGCTGGGCAACGATTAAAAAATTATCGCGATTAATCACATGATTTTCTTGCGATTAATCGCGATTAATCGCATTGTTACGCGCAAAATTGAATACTGAATTCTAAAGTAGTGTATTGCGCACTTTTGATTTAAATGTACTGCTACAAAAGTGCAATAACATGTGGTTTGCAAAAACTTTAAACAAATAAGGTGCTTTTATAGCAGCAGTATTCCCTTTGCACAGTATCAATAAAATATTTCTTGTAAATCTCAACTTAAACATTAATGTAATCAAATCAAATATTTAAACAAAGCTATTTGCCACTGCCAGGGGATTACCTTTTATCTAGCTTGTTAAAACGAGTCCAGTTTTCTTGTTTTTTTTCCTGAACAGGTATCAACAGGTATCTTGTATCAGGGAGCAGCAGACACAGTCTATGTAGTCAAAGGGTCATGATCACTACTACAGATATAAGTCGACCAACGTTACTTCTCTGATAGCAGCTTAGGTTTGGTCATGGCATGCCATGGTTTCCAACGTAAGATTACATTAAACAGAGGTAAAGCCCAATTTATACTTCTGCGTCGAACTCACGCCGTAGCTGTGTAGCGCGCGTACCCTGACGTGCATCTCTCCAAAAATGTAACGTCAATTGAATAATTCTACGCGTACCGCAAGCGCTGTGATTGCTAGATCCGCTCCCCGGGTTTCACACGCTCCCTCTGCATGTGTAATTGCGCGTCAACGCGGACAACGACGCAGATATATAAATGAAAACCAACGCGTAGTCTATAGCGTAGAGGCTCCGGCGTAGGTCCGACGCAGAAGTATAAATCAGCCAAGAGTGAGGTGAAGTGGTTGAGCACAGGTGCAGCGACAAGCGGGTGCGTTCCTGTGAAACTGTTGCGGTCATGCTCGCCTCACGCACGCGCCCGCGCGTTGCCGAAGTTGAATTGTCTAACTTTTTGTACACGAAGCGCAGCACAAATCATTGGAAGAGAGACTGATCCTCGGCTCGCTGTTTGTGAGTTTCCAGAATCTAAATAGTTATCAGGACATCAACAGGAGGGAATTCACATGGCAGAGCATCCCCGCTAAACTAAACGCAGGCCTATCAGGTAAAGTTGTGTATAATTTTAATTTAAGTTAAAAAGGCTACAGCTGCGTAGCGCACAGAAGCCGTTGCCATAGTTACTATCCATAGAGCGCCTGTCATTCACTCGCGGAGCGCTGTCTCCCTTTCTGTTCACCTGAGAGAACCTGCCAAAGCCTCTCCACTGCTTGTTTGGGTGGGTTATTTGCTGGCTGACCAACATCCCACCCCTCCTGTGATCATGGTTTGTGTATTCAGAGCCAGTGAGCAACGGACTATCAAAATAATAATAATAATAAAAAACTGCGTTAAAGCGAGATAAAAAAATTGTCAGCATTAATTAATAAATGCGTTAACGCGATAACGCGTTAACTTGCCCAGCACTAATATATATATATGTATGTGTGTGTGTGTATATATGTATATACACTCACCTAAAGGATTATTAGGAACACCATACTAATACTGTGTTTGACCCCCTTTCGCCTTCAGAACTGCCTTAATTCTACGTGGCATTGATTCAACAAGGTGCTGAAAGCATTCTTTAGAAATGTTGGCCCATATTGATAGGATAGCATCTTGCAGTTGATGGAGATTTGTGGGATGCACATCCAGGGCACGAAGCTCCCGTTCCACCACATCCCAAAGATGCTCTATTGAGTTGAGATGTGGTGACACTGGGGGCCATTTTAGTACAGTGAACTCATTGTCATGTTCAAGAAACCAATTTGAAATGATTCGAGCTGTGTTGTGCACGCAAAGATGGCGCCTGTGTTTGGCTTGGCCGCTGGTGCATCACATTTGCGTAAACTTTTTACGTTTGTATTCACCCTATATGTTGCCATATCAGCCCTTTCGTCTGACTATTGTGTCTTTGCTGCTCGGACTTATGATCGACGCTCGTTATTGGACATCAGAGTGTCTATGGAAAGACTCTTTGAAAGTTGGGAAAGTTTCAGACAAACCTTTCTGCCCCCGTTCGTGCGTCCTCCTTCATCACCTGAGTACCGGCTCCTGTTTACAGCCAGGGGACCTGGGAATCCTAAGAAGAGACTGAAGAGAAGGGGCTGCAGAGCTGGCGTTCAAAACAAGAGAAGGCGCCATTCTTGGACGGGGGTGCTCTGGCCATATCGCGGGGAACGATTCCGGTGGCTGCGACTAGTTTTCCCCCTAAATACGGGTGAAAATGCTCCTCAGCACCAACACCCCGTGATGCTTTTACTGGTTGGATGTGAACCTCGCGTGTATCAGCAATTTGTTGACGGGATCGTGATGGACTTGCCATTACCGATGTTCTCTGTGCCACCTGACCAGCGACTGACAATTCGCCGCAACTGGAGACCTCGTGATTGTGTCAGCTGTTTACGGTCAGTTCCGTCACAATCAGCTGTTCTTGATGCCGGTCTGTCGAACGCTACATTACTCCACTTTGCCTTGCTTAACGCCCGTTCCATCTCTTATAAATCGTTTATTCTTAACGAGCTTTTTATGAGCAAGAATATTGATCTTATGTTTCTTACGGAAACATGGCAAAGGGAAAATGAGTTTGTTTATCTAAACGAGCTCTGTCCTGTTGGCTGTTCTGTTACTGGGATGCCCCGGTTGGCACGTCGTGGTGGTGGACTTGCTGTTGTGCAGCGTGACAGTTTCATATGTAGAGTGATTAACTCAGAAAATTTTGCCTCTTTTGAATCTCAAATGCTTAAAGTAGGCTCTTCTAATGCTTTTTACAGTGTGTTAACTTACCGCCCTCCTGGCCCGGCAGGTGTCTTTCTTACTGATTTTACTGACTTTTTATCATCTATCATCAAACTTGAGAAGGTTTTAATTATTGGGGACTTTAACTTGCATATTGATGATTTTACATGCAATACAGCTGCTAATCTCCTTTCTATTACAGACTCTTTTAATTTCATTCAGCACGTTACTGGACCCACGCACATTAAGGGTCACACCCTGGACCTTGTTTTTTCTCTTGGTGTAGATATTGTAAATACACATGTGGAAGATGTACATGTGAGTGATCATAGCTGTGTGTTTTTTAATATTAACTTTTCTCAAGATCCTCCGCCCCAGAGAATTATGACACAAAGGCGGATTATTAATCAAGACACTGCAGAGAGGTTCTCTGCCTTGTTTGACCCATGTTCTCTGATAGGATGTACTGATGTTGATGAATTTATCCTATCTTTTAATGGTCAGTGCTTATCGATTCTAGATAAAGTAGCACCAATTAAATTGAGCGCTGTCTCTCACAATAAAACCTGTCCATGGATTGATGAAGCTATCTTAAGTTTTAGGAGAAATTGTAGAAAAGTGGAGCCTCTTTGGAAATCTTCTAAACTCGAGGTTCACAGGCTCCATCTTAAAGATCTAATGGTCACCTTGAATGAGATGTTGAAAAAGGCGAGAATGTGCTTTTTTTTCTCAACTTATTTCCTCGAATAAGCACAATCCCAAAATCTTATTCAACACCATTAATACAATAATTTCTCCAACTAGCTCTCAAACAACTGTGTTATCTAGATCTGACTGTAATGAATTCCTCAACTTTTTTGTTAATAAGATCAGAGATGTTAGGGCTAACATTGAACCACCATTGGCTCAGAGCTTTGCCTGTGACTTGTCCCCTCCGCATTGTTGGTCCACTTTTACACCTGTGACGTTACTTGACATTACCTCTCAGTTACATTCTATGAAATTATAATTTTGTCCTATGGATGTTGTTCCTACTGTGCTATTTGTACAAGTTTTTGACTACATTGGCCCCTATATTGTTGAGATGCTTAACTCCTCACTCTTAATGGTGTTGTTCCTGCTTTTTTTAAACATGCCATTGTTAAGCCTGTACTTAAAAAACTAATCTGGATCCGCTACAACCGAAAAACTATAGACCAATTTCGAAGCTTCCTTTCACGTCAAAAATTCTAGAAAAAGTTGTAGCTGAAAAACTCACCCTTTTCCTAGAGAATCATGAGTTATTTGACAAATTCCAGTCTGGTTTTCGCAAAAAAAACATTCCACAGAAACGGCGTTACTTAAAGTTTTAAGTGATATTATGATGTCAGCTGACTCTAAAAAATACACAGTGTTGGTCTTATTGGACCTTTCATCAGCATTTGACACAATTGATCATAATATTATGATAAATAGTCTTCATGATCTGGTTGGCATGTCGGGATCAGTTTTAAAATGGTTTTCATCCTACCTGTCTGGTAGAAGCTTTAGTGTTAATATGAATCAGACTATGTCTGAAACTGCAGAGTTGTCGTGTGGGGTGCCGCAGGGTTCTATCTTGTTCCTCTTGTATATATTTCCTCTCGGTAAGGTTATTAGTCAGTTTAGCGACATATCTTACCACCTGTATGCGTATGATATCCAACTGTATTGCTCCTTTAAGGAAACTGAGTTGTTTAAATTGTCCTCTTTAATTAACTGTCTGACTAGTATCAAAAAGTGGTAATGTGAGAACTTTTTGCTTCTCAATTCTGACAAAACAGAAACACTAATCATCGCCCCTGAAAGTAAAATCCCAAAGATAATACAATATATTGGTGACTTAGGCTCGTCTGTCTAACCGAGCCTCAGGAGCTTATGGTGTTGTCTTTGAGTCAGCTATGTCCTTGGAGCTTCATTCGAAACAATTAGTTAGAAACTGCTTTTTTTTCAACTGAGGAACATTTCAAAATTAAGATCATCTGTGACTAAAGGTGAGTTAGAGATGATAATTCATGCGTTCATCTCCTCCCGTTTAGACTATTGTAATAGTCTTTTTACGTGTTTGAGTAAGAAGGAGCTTTATCGTCTCCAGGTTGTTCAGAACTCTGCTGCAAGGCTTTTAACCCGCGTTAAGAAAAGAGAACACATCACACCTGTTTTAGCATCACTTCACTGGTTACCAGTCCAGTATAGAATTCATTTTAAAATTCTGGTTCTTACTTTTAGAGCCTTGCATGGCCAAGTCCCTACCTACATCACTGACCTAATACAGCTGCACACTCCTACTTGGAGTCTCAGGTCTTTAGATCAGTTGTTATTAGTTGTTCCCCGTACTCATTTTAAAACTAGAGGGGACCAGTCATTCCAGGCAGTCGCTCCCAGGCTGTGGAATGCTTTGCCTCTTGTTTTACGTTGTGCGAACTCAGTTGATTCTTTTAAAAAAGAACTGAAGACTTTGCTTTTCAAGCAGGCTTTTGGTTAGTCGAGGTTTTTTTTATGGTTGTTTGTAGTGTTTGTTGTTTTTATTTTGGGGAATGTATTTAAATTGTTCTTGTATTACATTTTACTGTGAAGCACTTTGTGATGTTTATCTGTGAAAAGTGCTATATAAATAAATTTTACTTACTTGGTGCATTATCCTGCTGGAAGTAGCCATCAGAGGATGGGTACATGGTGGCCATAAAGGGATGGACATGGTCAGAAACAATGCTCAGGTAGGCCGTGGCATTTAAACGATGCCCAATTGGCACTAAGGGGCCTAAAGTGTGCCAAGAAAACATCCCCCACACCATTACACCACCACCAGCAGCCTGCACAGTGGTAGCGAGGCATGATGGATCCATGTTCTCATTCTGTTTACGCCAAATTCTGACTCTACCATCTGAATGTCTCAACAGAAATCGAGACTCATCAGACCAGGCAACATTTTTCCAGTCTTCAACTGTCCAATTTTGGTGAGCTCTTGCAAATTGTAGCCTCTTTTTCCTATTTGTAGTGGAGATGAGTGGTACCCGGTGGGGTCTTCTGCTGTTGTAGCCCATCTGCCTCAAGGTTGTGCATGTTGTGGCTTCACAAATGCTTTGCTGCATACCTCGGTTGTAACGAGTGGTTATTTCAGTCAAAGTTGCTCTTCTGTCAGCTTGAATCAGTCGGCCCATTCTCCTCTGACCTCTAGCATCAACAAGGCATTTTCGCCCACAGGACTGCCGCATACTGGATGTTTTTCCCTTTTCACACCATTCTTTGTAAACCCTAGAAATGGTTGTGCGTGAAAATCCCAGTAACTGAGCAGATTGTGAAATACTCAGACCAGCCCGTCTGGCACCAACAACCATGCCACGCTCAAAACTGCTTATCACCTTTCTTTCCCATTCTGACATTCAGTTTGGAGTTCAGGAGATTGTCTTGACCAGGACCACACCCCTAAATGCATTGAAGCAACTGCCATGTGTTTAGATAATTGCATTAATGATAAATTGAACAGGTATTCCTAATAATCCTTTAGGTGAGTGTATGTATATATGTTGTCCTCGCATTCTTTCTTGTGTGACACACCTGAATGAAAGGCTCATTATGCAGGGTCTTTGTCTTCTCAGGTGAGAACCACCTAATTATTCATGAGGGGGTTGGGCCATTCACAGGCGGTTCAGCTGATATGGGGAATCTTCGGAGCCGCTCAGATAGATCTGTTTGCCTCTCAGGACACAACCCATTGCCAGTTGTTTTATTCCCTGACCGGAAGATCCCTCGGCACGAATGCACTGGCGCACAGCTGGCCCCAGGGCCTTCGCAAATATGCGTTTCCCCAGTAAGCCTTCTCTCACAGACTCTGTGCAAAGTCAGGGAGGACGAGGAGCAGGTCTTGCTAGTTGCGCCATATTGGCCCAACCGGACCTGGTTCCCAGAACTCATGCTCCTTGCGACAGCACCTCCTTGGCCCATTCCTCTGAGGAAGGACCTGCTTTCTCAGAGACAGGGCACTCTATGGCACCGGCGTCCAGACCTCTGGAGATTCCTTGTCTGGTCCCTGGACGGAACGCGGAGGTTCTAGGTGGCCTACCACAGGCTGTGTTAGACACCATCATTTCCGCTAGAGCCCCCTCTACGAGGCACCTCTATGCGTTGAAGTGGAACCTGTTCGTCGATTGGTGTTCTTCCCGCCGGGAAGACCCCAGAACTTGCCCGATCAGAGTCGTGCTTTCCTTCCTGCAAGATGGGTTGGAGCAAAGGCCTCCACCCTCAAAGTGTATGTTGCCGCAATAGCCGCTCATCACGATGCAGTAGAAGGTAAGTCATTAGGAACGCACAACCTGGTCATCAGATTCCTTAAGGGTGCAAGGAGGCTAAATCCGCTTCGTAATCCGCACCCGTACTCTCTTGGGACTTAACTCTAGTGCTCAGAGCACTCTAGAGGCCCCCCTTTAAGCCCTTACCTACAGTTGAGTTAAATATCCTGTCTATGAAGGCAGCTCTCCTGTTGGCTTTGGCTTCTTTCAAGAGGGTAGGGGATCTGCAGGCATTTTCGGTCGACGAATCGTGCCTGGAGTTCGGACCGGGTCTTTCTCACGTTGTTCTGAGACCCCGGTTCGGATATGTGCCCAAGGTTCCTACCACTCCGTTTGTAGATCAGGTAGCCCACTGGTTAGTGGATGCTATCGTCTGGGCTTATGAGTCCCAGGACGTGCCTTGCCCGCCTAGGTTGACGGCACACTCCACTAGGAGTGTCGCCTCCTCCTGGGTGCTGGCGATAGGCACCTCTCTGACAGACATCTGTAGAGCTGCGGGCTGGACGACACCTAACACATTCGCTAGATTTTATAGCCTCCGTGTTGAACCTGTTTCCTCCTGTGTACTCCCTACGGCCAGTAGCGCGAGGAATTAGGTCAAGTCGGCTTGCTACGCCATTCCCGCCCCATGGGCCGGATACATGCGTCTTTTTGCTCCGTTGGTTCCCCAACATACGGTTAACCTCGTGAGTTCCTCCATCACCCCTCCGGCACCAGGCGAGGCGGTTCGCCCAGTGCCAGGTCTATTACCTCTCGTAGAGTTATTAGACTGGGTGGCCTTACAGTGGTCCCTACGGCGACCCATTTTTTCCACGTTCCAGCTACCCTCTGGGTTAGCTCCGTGTCTTTCCCTTGACAGACCTGTTCTGTCGTCCCTGCTGAGTACGCTCCCACCCCTCGGGCTGGGACTACCTCAGGGACTGCCATATGTTTCACTACCCCACGGGTTAGTACATATGTGTATTCCAGTGCTTCCCTCTTACGGGTTGGGCACGTTTCCCCAGTGTTATCCAAATCCACTGAGTGGGTCTTGCGGAACAGCAGTGTGATTCTTCCTAGCTATCTCCCGCCGTAAAGAAAACTAAGAAACTGATTTGGCGGGAAGCTAAGCTGGACGCTGGAAGGGGCCAGCACCATGTCGTTTTATTAGGGATTCCAATTCGTTGGAAACTCCTCCGACGAGACGTAGGAGTTCCCGAACGAAAGGGAACGTCTCGGTTACGTATGGTAACCCTCGTTCCCTGAGGAGGGAATGGAGACGTCTCGTCCCGTCGCCATGCTTGCTGTACCTTCGCGGAGGACTGGACACCAATTCGTTGGAAACTCCTCCGAGGCGTAGGAGTTCCCGAACGAAAGGGAACGAGGGTTACCATACGTAACCGAGACGGTTTCAGTCTTGTTTTGTCGGTTGTTGTCTTTGTACGTTGTGTGAAGCGGTTGCGTTCCTGCTCTTTTATTATGTTTCCTTTTCCTGGTTTTGACACTCTAGTTGGATTATCTTTGTTTTCATTTTCAATAAATACTGCTGGAACTGGATTCACACCTCTCTTCGTCTCTGCTTACACATTACATTATTGACCTCAAAATAAAGCATTTTCCCTCTGTACATGACTGTGGGGATGAGCACTTCTGTGGTGCTTGGAATTCTATATAATTAATCAAAAAACAAATATTGCCACATTGATGGCTCAAGAAGGTGTAATTGTTCAAATAACATATTGTTTTATTTTAAAATATAAAGAAATTGTAACCCTAAAGTGTTTTTCAAGTCTAATATTTCTGTTAAGGCTAGGAACAGAAAATTGAGAATGACCCAATTACGAACAATAACTTAGAATTGAAATTAAAATACTTATTTTGTGTGGGTCTCATTATATTGTTAGTCTTACCCTTGCAGTTCAGTGCATACTCACTAAGGGTCTGTGTGCAGAGTTATTTACACCATGCCTATTCCTTGTCGCATTCAGCATTTGTGCATGAAGGTACCTCACAAAACTGGCATCATAATGGTTTGGTGATCTACGACAGGATAGAGAGCTTTGGTGATAACTAAGCAAATATTTAATTACTACAATTCTAATTTATCACTAGAAATGACAAGTAGACAACATAGATTTACACACAAACTGACCCCCAACTGCGACTTTCGGACGTAATTTTAATTTTTTAGCTCAACTGTCACAGAATGGAACGCCCAGGATTGTGGGATATCAAAGGCAGAAGCTAATATTGGAATTGCAAGTGGCTTGATTCCGTCACACCTTGGAATGCAACTTCCGAAAGCAACGTTTTTAAGATTTCATTCGCAGCTATTGACTCTGCACCTGTCTTTTGGATTAGGCAGGTTTTTCACACGATTATTTTTGGTCAATATTGAAATCACGATAATTATGATTATCGGTGGGCGATATGATCAAAGTCTTATTTCATGATATGAGTAATTTTAAATATCAGTGAAATTTCACAAAACATTTACATAAGACAAGTAAACATTTAGCAATAAAAATACCATAAGAACAAAGAAGCTAATTACAAACAAAACAGACAACTAAATACAACAGAATAAATACAAATGAAATAGTGTTTTAAATATTTCAGGAAGATGTTGGCCTAGGCTACTAATGATGGTATTCAGTTAAGTAATAGCCTACAACAACAACAAAAAAATAGCATTCAAATGTAAAATAACACTGCATAATATTGTAGCCTAAGCCTAACACATTAAAATTTCAAGAATTTGGATCCAAAACACGATAAACGGCATTTTAAAAAGTCAGTATTGTATCTGGTATTGGTATCGGTATTGAAAAGTCCATTTTTAATTGTACATAAAATGCAATATCCGCCGTGTTATTCTGTCATGTTTTCTCCCTTTCTTTCCAAACCGCGACAAACGCCATTCTCCCTTCTCTGCAAAATGCGATAGATCCGCTCAACCAATCACAGCGCACCATTCCACGCATTAACAGTAACGGCGGCGCTTTGAATACACCCGACATCCTAGTTCCCTTTCGAAGGGAACTCAACAATACGTCATCGACGCTATGGGGAACGCCTCAGGCGTGACAGGTGTCTGAAATCACTATCAAATCACGTCAATCACATTGACCGGCGACAGCCCGTGAATCATTAACGTGAATGATTAACATGCGACCTGGAAATATATAAGGGCGCCTTGCAAACACTGACAAATCATCTTTTCGTCTTCAGGGACTGTTTTGTCTGTAACTGTTTTGAAAATCAGGTAATTATGAAATGCTTTCAGAAGTGTGCAGACCCGTGCTCAAGATATCTGAAGCCGGGTGACACGCGAACTGTGCATTTTTCTGTCTGGGAAGGAAGATGCGCACAGGCAGTTCTCGAGGGAACTGCCTGTACAAATTGTGATCGCGCCTGTCCCTCTTCTCTCGAGAAGAGGGTTCAGCGTCTGGATGTCACAGATGAAGCTCGCCGATCGCCTTGAGAGGGGTGTAATCCTCTTAGACGATGCGGCGGCTGACGAGAAGCTGCAATTGGATGAAGTTTTTCAAAAAAAACAAAAAAAAAGGGAAAACTTAGTCCGGCAGCAAGCCCTCTCCTGGACAAACAGGAGATGGCTGTTGAGGGTGGTAATAATAAGATATTTTCCTGTATCTTCTCAGCCACCCTGCCCCGTGTATGCTGAGCTGGTTGGTATTATAGAACGCGCCGCGGACAGGTTGCAGCTGCCGTGGCTGCTCGTTGGGGGAGAAATCGCTCGTGATGAGAGCGGTTTTTCCCTGGTCATAGAACCACCAGCTCAGGTGAGCCTTTCATTTCTTCCCGATCTCATACTGAGATCGAGAGGACATGGAAGAACCCATACTCTGCCTGTATCCACCAACATCAGCAGGCTAGTCTCGCTGATGTTGAGAGGATAGGAGAGCGTGGGTATGCGTCGATGGGAAAACAATCGACACTGAGAGCTCAAACCCTGCCAGTTGAATGGCAGAGCATACACGTCAGCGGGTCAGGCCGGTGCTAGCCTGCACATCATGGCGGTGTTGCAGGTACACCAGGCCGATCTGCTGGGGGATCTCGACCAGGGGGTGGGGCCCCTGAGGCGGTTACTGAGCTGCGCCGCAAATGAAAAAAATTATATATATAGCTCTCCGGGATGGCGACGATACTGGCCACGGAAAGACATTTGTGGTTGAACCTGGCCGACATCGGGAAGAAAGAGAAAGGCTTTCTCCTCGATTCGCTGGTTTCGCCCTCTGAGCTTTACGGCACCTCCGTGTTGGCGGTGGTTGGAAAGTTCAGAGAGGCGAAGGCGCGCTCAGCTGTATCCAGGACATACCGCTGAGATCCGTGTCCACGCCCAGACAGATGGGAGGGCCTGGCCTATCATGGTCCGAGGACCTTAGATGAGGCCAGAGAGCCAGTGTCACCTCTCGTGCGCCTCCTCCGTGGAGTAGTAGGTCGCAGAGAAGGCGCGACTCCCGCAAGAAGAGGGATCTGAGGGAGGTGATCTGGCACAAACGCACGTTGCGTCGGTCATGGATCATCTTCCCTGAGGGCGTGATTATATCTTAGCCCTTTCCTCTCTTCCCCGACTCCCCAGGCGCTTCTTACATCAGGCCTGAGGCTGGGCTCATGGTTAGAACAATGTTCTGATGGCCCGCCTCGGCTTGGTAAGTGAGAGTGCCTCTTTCAGGTATGTAAAGGTGGTAGACCCCATGTTCATGAAGAACTGTCTGGTGAGTCTTCACTTCGCACGCCGCAGGTGAGCTGCTGGTCTTTCAAAGAGTATTTTTTGTGATCAAAAAATAATATGTTTCTCTTTACAGACCTCGTTCCCTGTATAGAGTTATGGGGCTATGTCAAGGTAATAAGGTAAGAGAACTTTTTTGGATTATCAGGGCCCTGAAGTTCCCCGTTAGGTGGCCAGAACGATAACTATGTTAGCCTTCGGGCTATTAGCCACCTCACGGTAGAGTAGTTGGTCTCTCTCTGATAGAATGTTTTACTTAGAGTGTTGACTGACGCTAGAGCTTCAGATAGATCTTATGTCCGGCCCATGGGACCGTTTTGACTTTTCTGAGTATTTCGCCCCTTGAGCTCTGTTGAGTTTTCATTAGGTTGAGCGTTCTGCAGCCCTTTGTATGGAATAATACAGACTATATTCTTTAGTTGGCTGTGGCTCCTCTGAGCCCTCAGATAGGTCTATGCTTACAGGTTGGCCCTCACCAGGGCCGCCTCTGTAGCTGGCCTAGGCTGTGCCAGGGATATTAGAGGCGTTCTGTTAAAATTAGCATTTCTTCCTCTGACCCTTCACTTTGTGAATGTAGGTTTTTGGCATCCCTGTATAATCAGCCTCCTCCCATGGGAGTCGTTAGGCCAAGGCCCGCCCCCTTCTCTGCATTCTGGGGTGACTAGAGTAATGCAGCGTGGTGCAGAGGATGGTTTGTAAGGACATGGTAGGCCTCAGTTAGGCCTCTGTGGTATATAAGTCCTTTTGAGCAGGGTTAGGCCGTCTTTCGCTTCACGAAGAAGACTGAGTCTCCTGCCCGACCCTGCCGTGCAGAACTGGCCTACGGATTTAGGCCGCCAGTATGGGCTTCACTTACCTCGCTGAGCTACTGCTCGAGCGCCGGGTTGTAGGTGGTTGGCTTTCATTCAAGCCCCACTCCCCTAGGTTGGGCACATATACATTTCTGTCACCCCTAGAGCCGCTGGCAGGCCTGCCCCCTGGTAACCTCAGGGTGCGGTGTGAGTATTCCCCTGTGATTCAGGGTAGGTCTGAGTACTTCACTCCCAGTTCTGTTTATCCTACCTTGCACCACTATGGCTCGGGTCGAGTATGAAGTAAGCCTTCACTTCTTCTTTGGTCGAAGTACGCTCCCCTGTAGCCAGAGCATTGCCCTGAGCTGACGCCCATGCATAGATGGTAGGCCCCTGACTAACTGGGGCCTCCGTTGAGGCAGAGTGGCGTATGTTTTACTCCCCTTGTTTTTAAGGGTGCTAAGCTCTCTTGCTGAGTACACTGCCGTGGGCAATGTGATTAGGCACCAGGATGCTGTAGGCGCTGTGTAAACAGCTTTTCTGCCAACGAAGGCTGCGCCATCAGGTAGTAGGCCTCAGCAGGCCTCCTTGTACGGGCAGCCGCCAATAGGGCGCTGTAGGCCACTTCTCGAGAGAAATGGTTGGCCTTGGTGGTTCGGGCAGTTGGCTCACCGGTGGGTAGTAGGCCTTAAACAGGCCTCCTCGGAGGTGAGTCCCAACATTGTGGGACATACTTTATAGCCGCTACAGGTAGCTAGCCGTACTAGGCCGCCTGTGGGTGGGCCCAATAGTTACGTTGGTGTAGTATGGTTCCCAACAGTGTTCCTTTGTAGCAGAATTGACTTGCTATCAGCTAGTAGGCCCAACCAGGCCTCCCTGATAGGCGAGTCCCCAGCTGGCTGGCCTTAGCAGCCCGCCTTGGAACTGTCACCCGGACTCAGCTACCAGTTGCTATCAGGTGGTAGGCCCCTCAGGCCTCCCTGAAGGTGAATTCCCACTTAAGATGGTTATCAGGTAGTAGGCCTCACCAGGCCTCCCTGGAGACAAGCCCAAGGACAGACAACTGGACAGCTAGCCTGACTTTCTATCGGGTAGCAGAAAAAGCTCCCAGATATTATGGCTGTCAGGTAGTAGGCCTCACCAGGCCTCCCTGAAGACGAGTTCCCACATGCTGTGATTATCAGGTAGTAGGCCTCACCAGGCCTCCCTGAGGGTGAGTTCCCCACGTACTATCGTTATCGGGTAGTAGGCCTCTCTAGGCCTCCCTGTAGGTGACCACATACTGTTGCTATCAGGTAGTAGGCATCACCAGGCCTCCTTGTGAGTGGTTCCCTAGCGGTGCTGGGTTCAGGAAGCTAGTGGCCTCTTGCTATCATTTCAGCTGGCCTTATCAGGCAGCTGTTGAAGGCGAGCTTGCGCCCTGGCTCGACTAAAGTGTTCATTTTCTGCTACTGGTTCCCTCTCGGAACCTCTTTCCTGCCTACAGCCTGGTTTTGCCTACCAGGGGGACCATATGCTCCCCTCATTGAGGGTCACTGTGAGCACGTGGACTCCTGAGTCTGGTCAGACGGTCGTAGGCCTCTCGTGAGGCCTCCAAGTTAGATCAGTCCTTAGGCCTTCACAGGCCTCCTCAGTGTTTTGAAACACAGACAATGGGTTGATCCGTGGATCGAGTAGAGAAACTCCCCTCGCTAGCAAGGGTTGGAAAGCACTATGCTGAGTCATACTCTCCGGGATATCCCATCTCTGAGATCGCAGTCCCTCGGGTTGGATGCCTTACCTAAGGCAAGTGTCCAGAGGCTCTGTCTTCGGACAGGCAGGAAGTGGCCAGACTAAGTGTCTATGTATCTGATGCCGGGTCAGGCCGTCCTGGTGGCATTTCGGGGTGAGTACGTTCCCGTGAATAGTGATTGGCTGGGGTTCCTTCGGGTTCCCTAGCCACATTCCCTAGAAGGGACCCCTTCTAATTGAAGTTGTGGTCCTAGGCCTTTGAGCAGGCCCAGGTAGGCCTTTCATTTAACCATGTTTATGGAGGTTTTCCTGTGAGGCTTATAGCTTGGGCTATGACCGTAGGGAATGATGTCACTGACAGCCCAGTGTGACCTGAGGGTGAGTGGTTCTAGCATTTCATTTGAATTTGCTGGTTCGGACAGTTGTCACTGCCTGAGGGCATGCACTCCCCTCAGCATGGCGGAGTGGGTATTTCGTTCCCCATAGCGTCGATGACGTATTGTTGAGTTCCCTTCGAAAGGGAATGTCTCAGGTTACGACTGTAACCTTTGTTCCCTGAGAACAGGGAACGAGACAATACGTCTCCCTGCCATGCCTTGGGGCCCGCCTGCCGTACAGTCCCTTCAGACGATAAGGTGATTTGTCATGTTTGCAAGGCGCCCTTATATACTTCCAGGTCGCATGTTAATCATTCACGTTAATGATTCACGGGCTGTCGCCGG
Source organism: Rhinichthys klamathensis goyatoka (assembly GCF_029890125.1). Lineage (NCBI taxonomy): Eukaryota > Metazoa > Chordata > Actinopteri > Cypriniformes > Leuciscidae > Rhinichthys > Rhinichthys klamathensis. The sequence goes on from NW_026606781.1 coordinate 1,327,523, forward strand.
TCAATGTGATTGACGTGATTTGATAGTGATTTCAGACACCTGTCACGCCTGAGGCGTTCCCCATAGCGTCGATGACGTATTGTCTCGTTCCCTGTTCTCAGGGAACAAAGGTTACAGTCGTAACCTGAGACGTTTTCCTTATCTACTTTGTACTTTGTGATCAACAAACAAACAAACAAACAAAATGAATAATTTTGAACCTGTGGTGGTTTCTGCGGTGGGGAAGAAACGTAAGCCATTGAAATCTAATCATTTATGTGAGATTAAGAAGATGAGGCACTCGGGAGGAGGAAAAATGCCGACTGTTGCTTGTTCTCACACGACAGCATCAAACTTCTGTCACGCTGACACATTGACCCCAGGGGATCTTTTGAAAAACTTTCAATTGTTTTACTTAAAGTCAAAGAAAATCGAGCAGGACCAAGCCATTTTCAGTTGATCGGCATCAAAAAAGTTCAGCGGCGACGTCCCAATTTGACAACAGCGATATGCCTATCAACCTAGCAATAGCTCGTGGTAACCTTGCTCAACAGGGCTATGGGTTGAATAAAATCTTTTAAAAAATCTAAATCTTTGAGGCCTCCAACAAGTGATATAAAATTGATACTATAATATGTGAATCTTTTTTCTTTGTGTTCTTAAAGGAGAACTCCGGCGCAAAATGAACCTTTGGTCTAATTACACATTGTTACCTAGTCAACCGTTATCTGAGATTTGTTTTCATGATTATCGAATGTAAATAGTTTTATCTCTAAAAACAGTTTAGCCTATAAAGCTAGTATAACGGTAGTATATTGGGCATAGATCAATGAAAAATAAAAATCGCTTGTTAATACCACTAACAAGGCTCAAAATAGCCCCACACTAACACGGTAGCATAATGAGGGTCCCTACCTTCAAACCGAAGCATTGAGAACTTTGTCAGTGTCCAGACAGTTTAATAAGAAGATATTTTTTACATACAGTCAACTTCGCGTATACAGACAGGAGCCATCTTTGAAAAAGAGTCTCTACCAGTCGATCTACGAACGCCGATCCAAGCCTGCTGTTCGCACTCACCTTATCACAACTTATAGCTCGTTCACATCTCACCAGCGCACTTGGATCGGCGTTCGTAGATCAACTGGTAGAGACTCTTTTTCAAAGATGGCTCCTGTCTGTATACGCGAAGTTGACTGTATGTAAAAAATATCTTCTTATTAAACTGTCTGGACACTGACAACGTTCTCAATGCTTCGGTTTGAAGGTAGGGACCCTCATTATGCTACCGTGTTAGTGTGGGGCTATTTTGAGCCTTGTTAGTGGTATTAACAAGCGATTTTTATTTGTCATTGATCTATGCCCAATGTACTACCGTTATACTAGCTTTATAGGCTAAACTGTTTTTAGAGATAAAACTATTTACATTCGATAATCATGAAAACAAATCTCAGGGAACGGTTGACTAGGTAACAATGCGTAATAGGACCAAAGGTTCATTTTGCGCCGGAGTTCTCCTTTAATATGAAAAAGTAGGCTACGTGTTTTTATTAATGCCATTAATGTTTTTGTTAATACATCTTATACTACAGGGCTGTTGAATGCTTGATTCTGATTGGTTGAGAACGTTCTAAGGTGTGCAATTATTTTCAGGGAAACGCACGGCTAAAGTAGTTCCAGGCAGGTTTGACCGCATTACAGTTCCATATCACTGCGCGTAGTTAACTGTAATAACGGAAAATAGGATACAATTCATAACAAGAAAAAACATCCAGCCCCATGCGCTTGATCTGCAATTTTCGATGTCTAACTTCACAATCAACGGACACATACAGTTTAATTTTAATAAATAAAGTATGTAGTCCCATCTATAGGCTAAATAGAAAATTAAATTGAATAGGCTATATAAATAAATTGATAGTCCTGCTGGGTTTTCGTAATTATTCCAGATAATATAACAAATAAATAATTATTGATAGGCCTACTTGTTAAAAGGGCTTTGTGTGTTTCATTTATTGGGTTATCTACTGTCAATTATAGAAAACAAGAATGAACGAATTAATTAAAACAAATTTAATTAATAAATAAATAATAATATTGACGCACATGCTTTTCTGTCTCATTATTGCAACATCTCTCTCTCTCTCTCTCTCTCTCTCCCTCTCTCTAATAACGGCATTAATAACTGCATAAAGCCGGGACACACTGACTAAGGCCAGTTATGAATGTAATTTGATACTTATGACTGATCATCCCCAAACGCGTGTTCAGCGCGTTCAGTCTGTAGCCTATTCACAGTCTGTGTTTAAGACCTGCTACAGTCGATGGAAACAGTCAGTCTTCGAATGTTTCAGCAAGTCGTAAGTGTGTCCCCATCATTAGTCTGCTATCAGTGGCTCAAACCTCCGTTACTAACTCTAAAATGACGTTTTGGAATTAGCAACGGAGGCATGGGATTAGATGCGTAAGAAATTAGTCCTACACAAGAGCGTTTTAATGACAAAAACTTGACAAAAGTCTTGAAATGCATCATCTGAACATTGTTTTGAGTTGTGGTAACTGTAGTATAAGCGGAATAATTGACTTCAGGCCGTTGAATTATTAGAAAAATAATGCACACCCGAGGTGTAACAGCCACTCCGCTTCGCGTCGTGACCGCATTACCACCTCGGGTGTGCATTATTTTTCTAATAATTCAATGGCCTGTCGTCAATTATTCCTTACGTATAGCAATAGTCAACTAAATGAATGTAACATGGCAAAGATGAATGCACTTTTCGTTTCATTTAGGAATTTCTGTGGTCTAATGTAATATTGTTGTTCATGATGAAATTTTCAATTGTTGTTGTAATTAATTTAGCATTAACAAGATGACCCGTCGCTACCCGAATTCATTTCAGGAGCGATGGCTGATTGGATGTATTTTAGTCCAGTGCTTGCATATAAGATTAGTATTGACCAAGTTCAGAGGCTGTCGTATGTGGATCAACTTACTTTGTGTATTTCAACAGTTTCAATATGAAAAATAACTTTTATATTGATTCAATGGATTAATTGTATTTTGAAAACAAAAGTGTCATGGATTTATTGCATTTTGGGGAAAAAATAATCAGTTCCCTTTCAGTCACTCACGTTCGACGTAGTCGACGTGTCGACTGATTGGGATCACGCTTAGAGAGCCTGTCATCTTCGAGTACTATTAAAACGAGCCAATGTAATTGGCGTGCGTAAAATGCATTACACACTCCGCCCCCGCGGCGCGGGTATAAATACGGAAGTGGATGCACGCACTAGTTGTCTTTCGCTTCGGAGCCGATCGTTTGATGTCTCTGAAGAGTGCTGTTGTTTACAACGAGCGAGTGTGTCGTTGTTCTTCTGGAAAACTCTCCCGGTGCTGGTGGTTTCTACAGCTCGAGTGCAGCGGTGATCGCGAGCTTTGAGCCCTCAACTACTGTTTTAACAGCAACAAATTTCTAAAGGTTTGTGTGTGTTGACGGCTGGTTAGAGGGGGGAAAAGTGAGTGCTTCACTGCTTAAATGCCGCGGTCATTCCCCTGTGTGCTCCGGCACTGGTGATGGGTCCTATTTCCTGAAAGAGCAACACGGGTGCGTTTGCATCTTCTTCTTTTTTTTTTTAAAGAAAAAGATGTCATTCCACCTGTGCGTTTCTGGATGTGGTCGTTCCCTTTTCCTCTCTGACAGTCACAATTGTTGCATCACGTGTTTGGGCTTACAGCACGCTGAAGCAGCTTTTGTGGGCGGTACATGTTCCCATTGCGGGAATATGACTGTCGCGGTGTTGAGATCGAGACTCGCCTTCGTCCGCAAAGTGCGAGTCCCCATTATCATGCCCCACCCCCGGGTGCCGTGTGGGATGGGTGAACGGAGGATAGTGATGGAGGTCTCGCCCGGTAACCATTCCCTGTGGGCTCCTCACTCCTCCATCACACTGCAGCCGATGGAATTCCTGTTGAACGTGCTAGTCCCTCTGTAATGGACCGATCAGCCGTTTCAATTGGGGTTCCCCCAGAGGATAAGATGTCGATAGCAGCATCAGAGGGTGAGCTGGCCTCTGGAGATGACGACTCGGCTGTGTTTTCTCCCTCTGGGAGTTTAACATTGCCCGAGCCAGATCCAGAAATGTCAGCTATGCTGAAACGGGCCGCCGAGGCTGCCAGGTTCGAGTGGAACCCTCCACCATGTCCCGTTCAGTCTCGGTTGGAGGAGTGGTATCTCGGGGCGGGCCGCACTGGTTCTCAGCTCGCCGCCCCAGTGCCTTTCTTTCCCGAAGTGCATGGAGAGCTTACCAGGTTGTGGATGGCACCTTTCTCTGCCAGAAACTGCCTGGATAGCTTTTCCCCCTCACTACCTTTGATGGAGGAGCGGTGAAGGGTTGCAAGGTTATCCCTCCAGTGGAGCGGTCTGTCGCGACACAGGTGCACCTGTGTCCGGCGGCCGCTGCCTTTTGGGGGGATCCTCATCTCCCCCCTATGACCTGTGAGTTCTCGTCTGTTCCGACGGGCAGAGCTTACAAAGCCTGTGGGCAAAGCCTGTGGGCAAGGGTAGCCCAGACCGTGTGCTCATAGGTGAGCATCGCACTGCATCCAACCTCGCCCTCCGGGCACGAGTGTCGTGGCGGTTAGTGGTCCATGAGCGCCATCGTTGGCTCAGCCTGGTTGATATGGCGGATGCGGACAAGGTTCAGTTCCTGGTCTCCCCAATTTCCCAGGTTGGGCTGGTCGGCGACACGGCGGAGAACTACGTCCAACAGTTCTCTGCTGCCCAAGCGCAGATGGAGGCCATCCGGCACATCCTGCCCCGGCGGCCCGCTGCTGCCTCCACCCCGCTGCCGGTGGCAGTTCCTCCACCTGCTCGTCGCCGAGGGCGTTCCCCTGCCGCTGCTCCCACTGGGCCTCCGCAGCCTCCAGCCAGGCCTCAGCATGAAGGCGGCCGCAGTAGGGATGCCCAGCCCGCTCCAGGGGCTGCCAAGCCAGGTGGCAAGCCACAGCAAAAGCATTCCGAAGCGGGCCGCTCAGGGATGGAGGAGGATGCTCTGGGAGTTGGTCACCGATCCACTCCCTCCCCCCGGGTGAGGGCCGGGTGGAGTCTTTGTTTGTGTGTGTGTCTGTTCCTCCACTGCTCCCAAAAGAAGCGAAGCAAGCGGTACCCACACTCCAAAGAAAGAGCAAATTCCTCTGTTCCTGGGTCCCAAGAGGGCGAGTCTGGCGGTGTGCGACCCTGTAAGCCTTGCACCCCTCAGCCCCCTCTTGTTCGCCAGCACGGCAGCTGGGTGCGGTTCGAGGACCCGGTCATCCGCCTTCTCACGCATCCCTGGCCATCTCATGGAGACAGGTAAGTGTCGTACACCACACTCAGACCCTGCTTCGGGCCGTCCCCGGGCCTTCCAAGCCAGATCCCTGTCCTCCACCTCGCTGCCCCACTTCGGGTACGTCTGTGGTTCCCTGGCCCCTGGCACGGTGTGTGGTAGCCGAGGTAGCCTCTCCTCCAGCTGATATGAAGACCGGTTTCTATAAACCCGTACTTCATTGTACCCTAGATATGTGGTGGGTTATGGCCATCTTGGACCTGTGTCAATTGAAACGGGCCCTTTTTCGAAAGCCTCCGTTCAATTACTACACAGAAATGCTTTTTCAAATGCTCCGTCCCCAAGGTTGGCCTGCAGCGTTCGACCTGAAGGACAGTACTTCAGATCTCTATCCTTCCGCTCCACAGACCATTCAGTGTTCTGGCGGCGAGGGTATGAAGTATCAGTACAAGTCCTACCCTTCGAGTGCTCCATAGCCAGTTGGGTCTTCAGGTCAACTGGGAGAGAGTAATCTCGCCCACGGGCTGAGTATCTCTTTTTCAGTTCAGGAGAAGGACTCGGTCCAACACATCTCTTCAAGAAAAGTGTGTTAGGCTAGTGCTAGAAGTGAGAAAGGGTCCCACTGAAAAAAAATTCAGAGGCTCCTGGGGCATATGGCAGATGCAGCCCCCTGGATTCCTCCACATGAAGGAACGCTTGGATTCCTCCATACGCTTGGATTCCTCCACACGCTTCAGCACTAGTTTTATGATCGAGTCCCGAGGTGACCGTGGCAGAGCGGCACGCCCTGTGTGATAAAAGATCAACCCGGCCTGCCCCCAAACTCTCAGCCCGTGTTCAGACCTTCAGGTCCACTAACACCGACTGAGGGGCCATGAACAAAGGGCATGCTTTAACGGAGGCCAGGGCGACCTCCGACTGCATTGGTATTCGTTACGTCGAGTTGGCAGTTCACCTCGCTTTGAGCCACCGCTGCTCAGCGAGCTGGTACTGGTCTGAAAAGACAACATCGCGACCGTTGCGCTAAGCTTCCCTCGCATGTCACAACTCGCCCGTCACCTCCTCCTTGGAGTCAGAAGCTTCTGAGGTCGCTTCATTCCACTATAAAATTCCTCCGGCCTTCTCAATCGTGTCGCCAAGGAGCCTCACGACAGCTATGGCCAGGGAGAGTGGAGACTCCAATCCTCTTGCGGTCCAGCTGGGCAGGGACCACTTCGGGGCCACACACGTTACATCTGTTACCCCTCTGGACTCGTCCCTCTGCCAGATGTGTTTCTGTCTGAGTGGACATCCCTTGGATAGACACTGGCTCTCAGCTGACTGGGCGGGGAGGTTCAGGTCGCTATCACAAGGATATGTGGTAGTGACCATCACTTCTGCAAGCACCCCCTTAAGATAAGGCATTGTGCTTCGCTACTTAGAAGTGGAACCTATTCGTTGATTGAGTCTTCTCTCCGTGAGGAGATCCTGAGAGCGTTCGGTCATTTCAGTGCTCTCTTTCCTGCAAGTTGGTTTGGAGTAGGCTGTTCTTTCACCCTCAATATGATACAAACATCATATGCAGAAGTATGGGAAGCACGTCCTGATCGTCAGGTTCCTGAGGGAGCAAGGGTCATCCCTGTGGCCCTCTTTATCCTCTTGGGCCTATCTCTGGTGATAATACATAGACCGCCCCTGAGCCACTGCAGGCAGTGAGTTAAAAATTCTGTTTTTAAACTGTTCTCCTGCCCGCATGGTCTCTACTAGAGGGTAGGGACTTGCTCGCTTACAGTCAACGACTTGTGCCTGGAATTCAGGCCGGCTATCTCTCATGAGCTGAGACCCCGGCCTTGATATGTGCCCAAGGTTCCTACCTCTCCCTTAAACTGGGACCAGGTGGTGAGCCTGCAAGCGCAGCCTGGAGGAGGCAGACCCAGCCCTGGCTTTCTCTGTCCGTCCGCTTCATTGCGGTTTTACGTACACAGAACGCAAGCCTTAGGACCTCAGACCAGCTCTTATCTGTTAAGGAAATCAGCAGAGAGGGAAGGCTGTTTCCAAGCGAGGTTGGCCCACTGAAAGTGGCTACCTTCATCTTGCTGAATTTCCCGAGATGCACATGTCCACTTATGTGGTGAGCTCCTCTTAAATGAGTGTGTGCTCCCGCTTAGACGTTGACACAGAGTGCTTTGCTGACAGATATTCTAGAGTTGAGGGCTGGGCGACACCTTAGTCGAACCGCTGCTTCCCGTGGGCTCCCTTCACATGAAGCCAGTTTCACTGTAAGCCCGGTTCGTTGTGTCGGCTTGCTGCGCCATTCCCCTCCTATGGACTGGATACGTGCGCAATTCTTGCTCCAGTTGAGTTCCCCTTTTTAGCCGAACCCTGTCGAGTCCCTCCATACCCTTCGGCAACGGACATGGCGGAATGTCCGAAGCCAGGCCTATCACTCATATGCACTGGTGGAACCTGTGTTAGGCTGGGTCCATATGCTGTGATCCCTACGGTGATCCCATATGTGTATTCTTCCACGGTACGGCTCCCTGCGGTGAGCCCGTGTCTTCCCTTGGCAGAGCCTGCTCTGCCGTCACTGTTCGGTTGAGTCTCCCCTGTCTTAAGCTGGAGCCACCCCAGTGACATTCCATATGTTGTACTGCCCGGTCATCCGCCCAGTTCATATGTGTTTTCTCCACATGTTACCTCCCTTCGGGCAGGATGTGGCTTCCGCAGCGTCCCTTCCTTCCATGTTCAGGGAACGCTTTCCCAGTGGTCCTGTAGGAACAGCAGTGACTTCCCTGGCCTAAGCCCTGTCCCTTCCCCACCTTAATTGCGGGGGAATCTGGAGGCTTTTGTCTAGGCACTGGAAGGTGGCAGCACTAGATGGCGTTTTAATTGGGATCCCAATCAGTCGACACGTCGACTACGTCGAACGTGAGCGACTGAAAGGGAACGTCTCGGTTACGTATGTAACCCTCGTTCCCTGAAGGAGTGAACGGAGACGTAGTCCCGTCGCCACTATTGCTGGACCACCGCTGACCCTGAGTTACGCTCAGCTCCTCAGCGAAAAACAACTAGTGCGTGCATCCACTTCCGTATTTATACCCGCGCCTCGGGAGCAGAGTGTGTAATGCATTTCACGCATGCCAATTACATTGGCTCGTTTTAATAGTACTGGAAGATGACAGGCTCTCCAAGCGTGATCCCAATCAGTCGACACATCGACTACGTCTCCGTTCCCTCCTTCAGGGAACGAGGGTTACATACGTAACTGAGATGATTTTATAATTTCAGTTTTGTCTCTAAAAAAGCTTTGAGTGTCTTTATTTTGTATTGTATTTAGTCTTGTTAAATTTGTTTTGGACTCCCCATTCATTTCTCCCCATTCATTTCATTCAAATCAGTTTGTATTTTGTGTATCAGTTATTTTTAATTATTTTTGTTTGATCATGGTTTTGTAAATCTTGTGTATTGATTCTGTTGATTATTGTGTATTGTAATTGTGTTTTCCTATTAATGTGAAATTGGGTTATCATTTGAATTTAGTTAATTTGATTTAGCTTTTCTTTCTCTGTCTCAATTTGAGTCTTGAGTTTATTGTTTTCGTTTGAATTGATTTATTTTGTTTGATAATATTGTAAAACATTTTGTTTTGTAGACTTTTTGGGTTTAGTTTTATTCATGTTGTAGTTCACTTTGAGTTAAAGTGTGTTGTGTAATTAGTACAATATATTGTATTAACTTGTGTGTGTGTGTGTGTGTGTGTGTGTGTGTGTGTGTGTGTGTGTGTGTGTGTGTGTGTGTGTGTGTGTGTGTGTGTGTGTGTGTGTGTGTGTGTGTGTGTGTGTGTGTGTGTGTGTGTGTGTGTGTTGAGTTATTTTTTCGTATAGGAGCTGCAGGCCTTATTGACCAGGGTGACCATTCCTCTGTAGATGGTGTTGGTGTTTCTTCATTGTGTGCTGTGGTCTGTGGCGTGCACTGGGGTTCTTTAATTGGTATGTGAGTGTGCTGTGCAGATTTGGAGATCCCTTATTATTGGAGCATTTTCCCTGTAATTTGGCCGCAGCTCCATGACATCTGAGTGACTTGATTTATGTAAGTCTGTATTAAAGTTGATGTGTGAGGTTTTGTCTAATCTAAACTTTTATGGTTTGTATGCTATTATAATAAAACTTTTGTATTATTTGACTGACACCTGTGTCTCCACGTTTTGCTTGCCACTGGGTAGGGATCCTGTGTAAAGCCTTATGGTTAGATTCTTATTTCTTATTTCTTATGGGGGATGGGGGATGGGGGATGGGGGGCATATGAGGTTGCCCATGTATAGATTCTGCTTAGTGTGCATGATCAACTTCTATAAAAGCCAAGAGGGTAGACCAGAAGAGATGCAGAGACCTCAGAAGTTCCATCAAGTGGTAAGAGCCTAAGCTGACTGTGACTGAAAGGAATTTAACATCATCACTTATGTGTCTGTACTCAAAGTAATTGTGTTTTTATTTATATCAATACATTTTAATTAATTGATTTTTTTTAATCCAAGGGAACATTTCATCTGGTCTCAAGGACAAAAGGCAAGTGAGTTTAAGATTCAGTGTGTGGATTAGGGTAGATGAAAACAGTTGTTATAGTCTGTATTATAGACGAAAACTGGAGAAGCATGCTGTTTTTAAAAACTTATGTAATTTATTTACAAAGAAATATGTTTAAAATGTATCCGTAAGATGAATTTATGGAATGGGTCCCATTGACCCTTTATTTAGGTGCCAAACATAGGCACCTATTGTATTTGTTTTTTATTGAATTCTATTTTTCTTCTTCCACTTTTGAGTCTGAGAGCCCATAAAACCCCTTGTGGGAAAGTTATACAACTTTGGCCCAAATATAGAGGACATTCGACACATGTCTGACTCAGTTTGTGGAAACAGAAAAAGAAGCGGGAAAGGGCCAATTGATAATGCTATAATAGAGCAAAACATGAAATTGTCTCTAACTACAGAACTGTTGGTCTGATTAAATTCAAAATTGGGATGCAGTGTTGCTATTATAATCCATGATGACATATGCGTAATTATATAAATTATTAGAAATGTCTTAAGTTTTATCATAAAATATTGAATTAATATAATAAAAAAATCTGTCATAGAAATGTCTTAATATTTGTCAGGAAATCTTATGCATTCATTGAGAGAGAAAAAACTCAAGTACACTTATCTACAGAGGAGAAAAACCTCTCTTTAGCTCTCTAAAGCTAAGTGAGTACACACATGCAATGCAATGTCCGTTTCATTCATACTCGTAGTAGGAGGATGCACTCGGGCTGAGAGTCCGAGTCCGAGTAAGACTCATAGTCGGCAGTGAAAATCTCTGTATTGTCCTGAAACTTCATATATTCCACAATTCATATTGTACTACATCTGCCGTCCCCTGACACCAGCATTTCAATTTCATCACCAGAAAGACATATTCAATCGACATTTTTGCCATTAATGGGCCCCTTACCTGCTTCTTGCTTGCTATTTGAATGTATCTAGTATTGTTTTATGTGTCTGTATTCATGTGTAAGCCTAAACTTAGGAATATGCCTCTTTCATAACACAATTTATGTGTTATATATTTTATGTGTCTTGCCCTTGTTGAATATTTACGAATTTTGTAATGGATAAGTTGATATTTTCTCTCTTTAGTAAGCCGCCACCATGAGTACGGACGCGGAGATGGCCATTTATGGCAAAGCTGCCATTTACCTTCGTAAGCCTGAGAGGGAGAGAATGGAGGCTCAGGCCAAACCATTTGATGCCAAGTCTGCCTGCTATGTGGCTGATGTCAAAGAGTTGTACCTCAAGGGAACAATCAAGAGCAAAGACGGTGGCAAAGTCACAGTTGTTTTGCTTGATACTAAGGAGGTAAATTTGAATGTCCATTTCATGTAGATGCTCATTAAATTACTTATTACATTGTTTTCTTTTATAACTAATATCTAATTTATCAAATTTATAGGAGAGAGTTGCCAAGGAAGAAGATGTCTACCCAATGAATCCTCCCAAGTATGACAAGATTGAGGACATGGCCATGATGACCCATCTCAATGAAGCCTCTGTGCTGTATAACCTCAAAGAGCGTTATGCTGCGTGGATGATCTACGTAAGTTCTGAAACGACATAAAAAGCATTTAAGTTTATTTTTTCTGTGTTGTTGGAATCTGACCATGTCTCTGCTTATTTCAGACCTACTCTGGACTCTTCTGCGCAACTGTGAACCCCTACAAGTGGCTCCCAGTGTATGATTCAGAAGTGGTGTCTGCCTACAGAGGCAAAAAGCGTATGGAGGCCCCACCCCACATCTTCTCTGTCTCTGACAACGCCTATCAGTTCATGCAGACTGGTAAGACATTATGGAATTGAATTCTATAGAATTCATTGAGATGAATTAGATGTCGCTGTTAATATAATAAATATTTACTGGATATTTAATAAATTTCAATCAACAGATAGAGAAAACCAGTCTGTCCTAATCACGTAAGTATTTTAATTTAATTTCAGACCATGACAAAAATTTAAAGTATAACATAGATGGAAAATTTATGGAGATATTTACAAAATAGAATTTAAGATTGAACAAAGATTGAATATACTTTGAAAAGTCTACATGTCTTTCAATCTTCTGTCTTCTAATCTCTTATAAACCAGTGGAGAATCTGGTGCTGGAAAGACTGTGAACACGAAACGTGTCATCCAGTACTTTGCCACAGTTGCAGTGTCAGGTGTCAAGAAAGAGGCCAGTAAAATAAAGGTACGAGATACAAAACTATGTCATATATATTATTTTAAAAGATGATGATTTGTGCGATATGTGAATTTGTGAAATGCCTATAAATTGTGTTTAGTCATGAAAAAGAAAAACAATTGAAAATAACTGAAAACCCTTCAAACATCATAGGGCTCTCTTGAGGACCAGATCATTGCTGCTAACCCTCTGCTTGAGTCTTATGGTAATGCCAAGACTGTGAGAAATGACAACTCATCTCGTTTTGTAAGTTAACCACTCTTTATTTACAGTACATATGGTCAGTTGTGTTAAATTTTACTGTACAGAGTTTTCTATAAAGATATTATAATAATTATTATTTATGTATTATGCTATTATGATTTAAACAGGGTAAATTCATCAGAATTCATTTCGGCACAACTGGAAAACTGGCTAGTGCTGACATTGAGACATGTACGTGGACATGATTTCATTGATCCATCCTGAACATTTGTCTTTATCTGTCACTCTTCAGATGATTGTGACTCAAGTACATTCTCTCAACAGATCTGCTGGAGAAGTCTAGAGTGTCATTCCAGCTTCCAGATGAGAGAGGCTACCACATCTTCTTCCAGATGATGACCAACCATAAGCCTGAGATTATTGGTAGGTGCACATATTTAATTCATTCAATGTTTCAGATAATATTGTAAGATGCTCTGTCATAAATGCTGTGTATTTTACAGAAATGTCGCTCCTCACCACCAACCCCTATGACTTCCCCATGTGCAGTCAGGGTCAGATCACAGTGGCCAGCATTGATGATAAAGTTGAGCTGGATGCTACTGATGTGAGTCATTGCTATTTGAATATTGACATATTTTATTTAAATATGGCAAATCATATATTGTATTCTTCTCTGTGATTTACAGGATGCTATTGACATTCTTGGCTTTAGTGGTGATGAAAAGATGAGCATCTACAAGTTCACTGGAGCTGTGCTTCATCATGGCAACATGAAGTTCAAGCAGAAGCAGCGTGAGGAGCAGGCTGAGCCTGATGGCACAGAGGGTGAGACTACATTGTACTAATGTGTGTCATAACATGCAGTGCTTTGAATTGAGAGATCATTGCATCGACTTTGCTGATAAACCACAGAAACTGTGTATAAAATGTTTAGTGTAAATATAAACTAGAAGTTGTGTGCATATCAATAAATCTAAAAATAAAAGGGAAAGTACCTAGTGCCTGATTTATTATAATTTTACACAAAAGACTATCTTTGCTTATAGAGCAAAGATCATTTATTTTAAAATATGTTTAACAGAAGCTGACAAAATCGCCTACCTTCTGGGTTTGAACTCTGCTGAAATGCTGAAGGGTTTGTGCTACCCGAGAGTCAAGGTCGGAAATGAGTATGTGACCAAAGGCCAGACTGTGCCACAGGTATAGTAACATTTCCAGCATGCCATGTGTTTAACCTAAAATTCAGGCTAATTATTGCAGAAGCAGAATAAAATATCCACTCTATTCTACTTACAGGTGTACAACTCTGTTAGCGCCTTGGCCAAATCTATCTATGAAAGGATGTTCTTGTGGATGGTCATTCGTATCAACCAGATGTTGGACACAAAACAACAAAGAAATTTCTACATTGGCGTGCTGGATATTGCTGGCTTTGAGATCTTTGATGTAAGAATGATTATGTTATCTCTTTTTATGTCAAAATAAATGATATTCAGAAGGTAGCAAATGTTTCTCTCATGTTTTGTCCTCCAGTACAACAGCATGGAGCAGCTGTGCATCAACTTCACCAATGAGAAACTGCAACAGTTTTTCAACCACACCATGTTTGTGCTGGAGCAAGAGGAGTACAAGAAGGAGGGCATTGTTTGGGAGTTCATTGACTTCGGCATGGACTTGGCTTCTTGCATTGAGCTCATTGAGAAGGTTATCAATGGTTTATGAATTTATTAATTTCTATTGATCCTATTCTCAAAATCTCTCATTTTTGATAATAAACAACATTCTTTTATAAACAGCCCATGGGTATCTTCTCCATCCTTGAAGAGGAGTGCATGTTCCCCAAAGCTTCAGACACTTCCTTCAAGAACAAGCTATATGATCAGCATCTTGGCAAGAACAAAGCTTTCGAGAAACCAAAGCCTGCCAAAGGCAAGGCTGAAGCCCACTTCTCCTTGGTTCACTACGCTGGAACTGTGGACTACAATATCACTGGCTGGTTGGACAAGAACAAGGATCCACTGAATGATTCTGTTCTGCTGCTGTACCAGAAGTCTTCTGTCAAACTGCTGGCTACTCTCTACCCACCTGTTGTTGAGGGTAAAGAAAAATTCAGTTTTTAACTTTCTTTCTTGTTTTTGCATTTATACATGTTACTTTGTATTTTTATCTCAATAGATAATACTAAAAAGGGAGGCAAGAAGAAGGGTGGCTCCATGCAGACTGTGTCCTCCCAGTTCAGGGTATGTATAGAGATGACATCACAGCAATATTGCTATATTTAAGAAAAAATAAAGAAATACAAAGCATGCCAACCTTTTTCTATTCTCCACAGGAGAACTTGGGCAAACTCATGACCAACTTAAGGGCCACTCACCCTCACTTTGTGCGTTGCCTGATTCCTAATGAGTCCAAGACTCCAGGTAAAGTATTTAACAAAAAACGTACAGATATTTTGGTTATCAATATATATGATGAAGTTAATTTACCAAGTTCATGGTGTAAATTGTTCGTTATAGGTCTCATGGAGAACTTCCTGGTTATCCACCAGCTGAGGTGTAATGGTGTTCTGGAGGGCATCAGAATCTGCACAAAGGGTTTCCCCAGCAGAATCCAATATGGTGACTTTAAGCAGAGGTAAATGGGACCACATGAAAGCAACATTTCCTAGGAGGCTCCTAATTAAAAGAAATTAAGAATTTTGATACATTTTCCACAGATATAAGGTGCTGAATGCCGGTGTTATCCCAGAGGGACAGTTTATGGATAATAAGAAGGCCAGTGAGAAACTCCTGGGATCCATCGACATTAACCATGACGACTACAGATTTGGAAATACAAAGGTTCATATTAAGCTTTACAAATTTCAAAGATTCAGTGATCATGGTCATTTAGCTTATACAGTTTAAATCAATATATTTTGATTTACTGTTTTACATAAATTCAGGTGTTCTTCAAAGCTGGTCTTCTGGGTGTTCTTGAGGAGATGCGTGATGAGAAACTGGCTGCTCTGGTCACAATGACTCAGGCTCTCTGTCGTGGTTACCTGATGAGGAGGGAATATGTGAAAATGACGGAGAGGAGGTGACTATTGTCATGAGTAAAGATGACATCTATGATAACTGTGCAAACTTAATGATGATTATGCCATTTAATGATGAACTATTCACAGGGAGTCCATTTACACCATCCAATACAACATCCGTTCATTCATGAATGTCAAACACTGGCCATGGATGAAGGTTTATTACAAGATTAAGCCTCTGCTTCAGAGTGCAGAGACTGAGAAGGAGCTGGCAAACATGAAAGAGGACTTTACAAAATGCAAAGAGGCTTTGGTTAAGGCTGAAGCCAAAAAGAAGGAGCTTGAAGAGAAGATGGTAGCACTGCTGCAAGAGAAAAATGATCTGCAGCTGCAAGTAGCATCTGTGAGTATATTTTATAATTAACTGAATTTTGGCTACACTAAAAATTAGCAAGCTTGTTTCCAATGAAATAGCTATCTATTTTACTAACAGGAATCTGAGGGTCTCTCAGATGCTGAGGAGAGGTGTGAGGGTCTGATCAAAAGCAAAATCCAGCTTGAAGCTAAACTCAAGGAGACAACTGAGAGACTGGAGGATGAGGAAGAAATCAATGCTGAACTGACAGCCAAGAAGAGGAAACTGGAGGATGAGTGCTCTGAGCTGAAGAAAGACATTGATGACCTGGAGCTCACCTTGGCTAAAGTGGAGAAGGAGAAACATGCCACTGAGAATAAGGTTAGAGATTGAGTTGGTTTAAGATTGGATTTAATCTCGGTCTTATATATTGATATAATATGAATTGTAATATTTAAGCTTATTTGGAACAAAAAAACATACAGGTCAAGAACTTGACTGAGGAAATGTCAGCTCAGGATGAGAGCATTGCTAAGCTTACGAAGGAGAAGAAAGCCCTCCAAGAGTCACATCAGCAGACACTGGATGATCTTCAGGCCGAGGAGGACAAAGTCAACACCCTGACCAAATCCAAGACAAAGCTTGAGCAGCAAGTTGATGACGTGAGTTGATTATGTAATTTAATTATATTAATTCATCAAATAAACTGTTTTCTGCTTTCAACATATTATCATTGTCTTTTAGCTTGAGGGTTCCCTTGAACAAGAGAAGAAGCTCCGCATGGACCTGGAGAGAACCAAGAGAAAGCTTGAAGGAGACCTGAAATTATCCCAAGAGTCCATCATGGACCTGGAGAATGACAAGCAGCAATCTGATGAGAAAATAAAAAAGTAATTAAAGCAGGAAATCTTTGAAAACATTTAAAACTTTTATTGTTGTGTTATGTTTTTTTTACAACTACTTATTGTTGAACAGGAAAGACTTTGAAACAAGTCAGCTGCTCAGCAAGATTGAAGATGAACAATCTCTAGGTGCTCAACTCCAGAAGAAAATCAAGGAGCTTCAGGTTTTTTCAGATTTTTTCAAACATTACATCATTGTGATCATTACATCAAATGCAGATCACCAAAAATCTAATTAACTACTTTCCACCATAGGCTCGCATTGAGGAACTGGAGGAAGAGATCGAGGCTGAGCGCGCTGCTCGTGCCAAGGTTGAGAAGCAGAGAGCTGATCTCTCCAGGGAACTTGAGGAGATCAGTGAGAGGCTTGAGGAGGCTGGAGGAGCCACTTCTGCTCAGATCGAGATGAATAAGAAGCGTGAAGCTGAATTCCAGAAGCTGCGTCGTGATCTTGAAGAGTCCACCCTCCAGCATGAAGCTACTGCTGCTGCCCTCCGCAAGAAGCAGGCAGACAGTGTGGCCGAGCTGGGAGAGCAAATTGACAACCTGCAGCGTGTTAAGCAGAAGCTTGAGAAAGAGAAGAGCGAATTCAAAATGGAGATTGATGATCTTTCCAGCAACATGGAAGCTGTTGCCAAAGCAAAGGTTGGGAAATAATCTAAAGAATATATGTGACCCATGCTGGCAAAATGAGTCGTAATACGCATGTGCTAATTACGAGCTACAGGCAAATGTAAATTTTGGTCTAATTTCATTTTCATTCACAAAAATGTGTTCATTAAGCCCTCTTCTAGCGATCCAAATGCTCCAAATAGTAATTAAACATCTAAAATTATCTTTATTTTTATGTTTTCTGAGAGGTGTACCTTCCTAAATCTTTCCTTTGTTTTAATAATCCATGAAAAATTGTCATTTTTCTTTGCTCGCTTATCAATGACTGGTACTTCCCCTCAGCACAAGTTTTAATATTCAGAGCGAATTCTCGATGGCATAAGTCTGAACCAATGAAATATGATTTTTAAACTCATGCTGATGTGTTGCAAACATTATCTGTTATCTATCATGCCTTAAAGTGAACGTTTGGTTAACTGTTGGGGAAAAACATCTGATATATAACATTATATTAGATACGTGCATTACAGTAGGTCTCAATACAGGTCTAATCAAACAATTGTGGTATCATGGAAAAATTTTTAATGTATATTTTTCCTATAGATATTTGGTTTTGATTTGGTGTGTGCCAAATTTGGTGGTATCACCATGGATTTTAGGTATGGTTGCTAGGTGATTTTGTTTTGGATCCTTCAGAAAACTTTAACTAGATTTTTCTCAAAATTTACTTTGCTGACTCTATTGACTTCAAATAGGTGTAGCGCAGTCCTTTTTTGTCTGATTCCAACAAATCATTCATCATCATACATGAAGGTTTTTTTAATAACAATCAAAGTAAATAACAATAACTAATTTTTGAAAATGTGCTCATTGTGACTAATTTTGCCAGCACGGGTCACATACAACCAGTCTTGAAGTTCTTTCAAATATCTAATGACTTTTGTGTTTGCAGGGCAATCTTGAGAAGATGTGCCGCACACTTGAGGACCAACTTAGTGAAATTAAGTCCAAGAATGACGAGAACATTCGTCAGTTAAATGATCTCAGTACACAAAGTGCAAGATTTCAAACTGAAAATGGTAACTCATGAACATATTAATATTATATCAAAAGTAATTAATGTCAATAATTATCAACAATAATTAATCAAAAATAATAGTGTATTAAGATTATTCAGCTGTACATTTCTGACTGTAACACTGATCAAATCTTACATCTATTTGTTTTGAAATAAACTGATAGAGACATAGAAAAGTCTGACACAGTGAATCTAAATCTATACAGGTGAGTTTGGCCGTCAGCTGGAGGAGAAGGAGGCTCTGGTTTCTCAGCTCACCAGAGGCAAACAAGCTTCCACTCAGCAAATTGAGGAACTTAAGAGGCATATTGAAGAGGAGGTTAAGGTAATACAGCATAATCAATTCATGCACATACTTGTCAATTACTTTACTGTAGAGACAAGCTAATATTATGCGACTTTGTCCCTTAGGCTAAGAACGCACTGGCCCATGCTGTGCAATCAGCCCGTCATGACTGCGACCTGCTCCGTGAGCAGTTTGAGGAAGAGCAGGAGGCAAAGGCTGAGCTGCAGCGGGGAATGTCAAAGGCCAACAGTGAGGTTGCTCAGTGGAGAACCAAATATGAAACTGATGCCATCCAGCGCACTGAGGAACTTGAAGAGTCCAAGTATGTATATTATTGTATAATATTCCCAATTCTCACAGCTATTTTATAGATTAGAATTCAAAATAATATTTATTACTTAACAGGAAGAAGCTGGCTCAGCGTCTGCAAGAGGCAGAGGAACAAGTTGAGGCAGTGAACTCCAAATGTGCATCTCTGGAGAAGACCAAACAGAGACTCCAGGGTGAGGTGGAGGACCTCATGATTGATGTGGAGAGAGCCAATGGTTTGGCTGCTAACCTTGACAAGAAGCAGAAGAACTTCGACAAGGTAAACCGTTTTAGTCATATTATATTCTCTTTGTAAAGTATTGCTGGAATGGGCTTTGTTCAACATTTTTTAAACAAACTCAATCCTGAAATATCTCCACCAAAGGTCCTGGCAGAATGGAAGCAGAAATATGAGGAAGGTCAGGCAGAGCTGGAAGGTGCCCAGAAAGAGGCTCGTTCACTCAGCACTGAACTGTTCAAGATGAAGAACTCCTATGAGGAGAGCCTGGATCAGCTGGAGACCCTCAAGAGAGAAAACAAGAATCTGCAGCGTAAGAATGAAACTGTTAAAATAGAAAAAAACTTAAAGGATTGTTCACCCAAAATGAAAATTCTTTTACTAATTACTGACCCTCATGTCGTTCCAAACTCGTGAGACTTTTATTTATCTTCAGAACACAAATTAAGATCTTTTTTATTAAATCTGAGAGCTCAATTCATTTGGATTAGTTTTATGATCTCTTTATAACCTTTTTCAAGAGTCAAAGAATCAATTGTGTAGCTGTCTACGGAGGGACAGAAAGCTTTCAAATTTCATTAAAAAGATTTTCATTTGTGTTCCAAAGATGAACGAAAGTCTGACGGGTTTGTAATGACATGAGGGTGAGTAATTAATTAATGATAACATTTTCATTTTTGGGTGAACTATCCCTTTAAATGTTCTAATTCTCAGTGATCATTAAAAAGTAAGCACATATGATTAATGAATGTGCATTATGATAAAAAATATATGTTTTTCTCTCTATAGAGGAAATTTCAGATCTGACAGAGCAGTTAGGTGAGACTGGTAAGAGCATCCATGAGCTGGAAAAGGCCAAGAAGACAGTGGAGACTGAGAAGGCAGAGATTCAGACCGCCCTGGAGGAGGCCGAAGTGAGTATCTGGAGATCAATATGGAATTCTTGCTAGAACCATCATACTGTGTTATTAATGCATATTTTCATTATTATATTTAATGTTGTTTTATTTGTCATAGGGTACACTGGAGCATGAGGAGTCCAAGATTCTTCGTGTCCAGCTTGAGCTAAACCAGATCAAGGGAGAGGTTGACAGGAAGCTTGCAGAGAAGGATGAGGAGATGGAGCAGATAAAGAGGAACAGCCAGAGAGTCATTGAATCCATGCAGGGCACTCTGGACTCTGAAGTCAGGAGCAGGAATGATGCCCTGAGAATCAAGAAGAAGATGGAGGGAGACCTTAATGAGATGGAGATTCAGCTGAGTCACGCCAATCGCCAGGCTGCTGAGGCCCAGAAACAGCTCAGGAACATTCAGGGACAACTCAAGGTATGCACAGGAATTATTCTTTTTGACTTTGGGATGTATTCATATATTTCTTTTAAATTAATCTAACATATGGTAAGTACAGCCTAGAAGAAACCACATCGAAAGCTCATTCAAAAGCTATTGTTATGTTCAGGATGCCCAACTGCACCTTGATGATGCCCAGAGAGGACAGGAAGACATGAAGGAGCAGGTGGCCATGGTGGAGCGCAGAAACACTCTGATGCAGTCTGAGATTGAGGAGCTGAGAGCTGCTCTGGAGCAGACAGAGAGAGGCCGCAAAGTGGCAGAACAAGAGCTGGTGGATATCAGTGAGCGTGTTGGGCTGCTGCACTCTCAGGTAAAGACATTGTTTCCCTGAAATTAAGGGAATTGAGAGCATCGTTCAAAATGTTCAAACTGTTCAAAATGTTGCTTTCCATTTTGTAGAACACAAGTCTCCTGAACACCAAGAAGAAGCTTGAAGCTGACCTTGTTCATGTCCAAAGTGAAGTTGATGACACTGTGCAGGAAGCCAGAAATGCAGAGGAGAAGGCCAAGAAGGCCATCACTGATGTGAGCAACAGTAGCTGCCAAATGTTTCATAAGACGCTTACGTACTTAAAAAATGTGGATCTAATGACTTTCTGTATTAATGCAAAAGGCTGCAATGATGGCAGAAGAGCTGAAGAAGGAGCAGGACACCAGTTCTCACCTTGAGAGGATGAAGAAAAATCTGGAGATCACAGTGAAGGACCTGCAGCACCGTCTGGATGAGGCTGAGAATCTGGCCATGAAAGGAGGAAAGAAACAACTCCAGAAGTTGGAGTCCAGAGTAAGCCTCTTTATAGTTATGATATGGGCAAAGTGAAGTATGTTATATTATGATTTGTTTGAATAAAAATAATCTTTTCTTTAGGTCCGTGAGCTTGAGGCCGAAGTTGAGGCTGAGCAGAGACGTGGAGCTGATGCTGTTAAAGGTGTCCGCAAATATGAGAGGAGAGTGAAAGAGCTCACTTATCAGGTATGACCATATTCCTCACAAGTTTGTTCAGACAAAAGAGTATGTATAATAGTGTATGTACTGACAATGCCTATTTTTAGTAAAGGATCAATGCTTAATTTTGTAAATGTGTATTTTTTTGAAGACTGACGAGGACAAGAAGAACATCGCCAGACTCCAGGATTTGGTTGACAAACTGCAGCTGAAGGTCAAAGTCTACAAGAGGCAGTCTGAAGAGGCGGTATGTAAAATCTAATAGAACATTTTGACACTGTAATTATTTATATTGGAATGCTAATTTGATGAAACATGATACATGAACCAAATAAAAAAACCTTTAGGAGGAGCAAGCCAATGGTCACCTGTCCAAGTTGAGGAAGGTGCAGCATGAGCTTGAGGAGGCTGAGGAGCGTGCT
The DNA here is from genome assembly GCF_029890125.1 of Rhinichthys klamathensis goyatoka. Lineage (NCBI taxonomy): Eukaryota > Metazoa > Chordata > Actinopteri > Cypriniformes > Leuciscidae > Rhinichthys > Rhinichthys klamathensis. The sequence goes on from NW_026606781.1 coordinate 1,349,313, forward strand.
GACATTTCTGAGTCTCAGGTCAACAAGCTCAGAGTTAAGAGCCGTGATTCTGGAAAGGTTAGACTAAGTAGATGAGTTTTTTTTTTTGCATTATTTATTAAACTTGTTTATCCAAATACATGAACTACCTCTTAGAAGAAGTAGTGGAACTATAATAATTGCATTTTGCTGATGTTACATATCCTGTATTACATTTGCACATCTGCAAATGCACATTTGCACATTTGCAGTACATCTTATTAACATCTTATTAACATTTTAATAAGATCATCTTATTAACATTTTTGTTAATAAGACTAATGTTTGCCTCTTCCTTCTTTCCCAGGCCAAAGAAGAATAAATCTTTAACACTTGAAAGGAGCATTTACTGAAGTCATATAATATGAATTGTAAAAGTACCTTTCTTAATAAACCTGTTTATTTCAGCAAATAATTAGCCTGTGTGTGATTTTTCAACAATATACACTATTACAACACTGATGTCTGATCTATATGATTACATTAAACCTTATTATTCACATCATAAGAGTGCTGAGTATCAAGAGTGTCTTGAATCCAAATTTGAACTTTTAAAGGTTCCATAAAAGTTAAAAAGATTTCATAAAATTGAATTCTTATGTTGACTGAATGCATTTACTCTAACATTTCTGCTATAAACTTTCCACCCTGGATTGATGTTGACTATTGCAATATTCTGTGAACTAGCCTTCCAGTTAGCACAATTAAGCCTCTACAGATGATTCGGAGATCTAAAAAGTAAATATAATACCCGGAAAAAGCTATCTGTTACCTATAACATTTATCATTTTTATTAAATTAAATTATAATATATATTGTATATATATATATTATAATTATTATATTTAATATAATAGAATAGAATTAATAAAAAATATAATGCATGCATTTATAATATAATACCCTATAATGAGCAAGCAACAAGGTGTTTTTCTGAAATACAAAAATATGAGTGAATGACACGTGTGGAGTGCTATGATCACACACCACTCCCACACCAAGCACTAAATGAGCCAGAGATGGCTCAGTCAAATCCAGTCTATAATTGTAGGAGCCATTTTAATGCAATTATAGATTTGTCCATTGGGGGCACTCTGACATTGGTATATTAGGAGCACATGGGTATTTAGACAACAGGTGTATTGGTAGTGGGGAAGCACACAGTTTTTTGACCGTGTTAAGCCATGTACTACGTGGAATACCATGCTGACTGTGCCTAAGATTGTTATGTGTTGGATTGAGTTTAATGGTGCTTAACCATGCTTCATTGATAAAGAGTGATGTTCAAGGACATATGGAATATGGACAATATGCGCTGTATCTGCAAGGTATGGATTTAACATTAGTATGCTTTGAACAACAAAGAATGAGACACCACAAGAAGCTAATTGGAAGCAACGTTTATCAATTAGAGCACAAGAAATAAAAGACATTGTTTGCATCTTACATCTGAGTTCATGGAGTTTATACGAGTTAATTACTTGCTCACTCCTATTGCCAATACTACAGCGGCTTAATGGAAAGCTGTTACATTAAGTCAAAAAACTTTGTTTCACTAAGCAGTGAGCATAAACTGCATGTGGACGCCACTTCAGAGTCGAAGGCTTCATTGAGCATGAGTTCTTCAGCACGTCTAGGATTCGCTTCATGGATATCGGATTTCGTCGTGGAAATATGATTCACTATTCCTGTTGGATTCGTAGTGGATTTACCTCACAGTTCCGGTTGGATTCGTACTGGATTAACTGTTCCTGTTGGATTGTTGTTACTGGGACAACGCTTGATTCGGCAGCGGATTAAAAGGTATTGTTTCACCAACAAATGTTTTAATGGCCACTGACTCTGTCCATCCAATACATTGGTTGCCAAAAGTTACACAATTATTCTTTGTACTGCATGGGTTTTGAGTACTGTGTGTAATATGGATGAGCAGTGTTTGGCCGCAGAGGAATCTGCTGTGACAAAACAACAACTTTGTAATGAAAATTAGCCTGAAATGCAAAAAAGGACCATTAAACTCTCAGCAAAGGCTTTGGTGGAAAGACTTGATTCATTACAAAAACTGAGAAAGTCAAAGTTGAACATAGCACACAAAATGATCGAGACTATTAAAAGGTTGATGCAAAGTAACAAAGAAAATGACTCTGAAGTACGAAACATGTATGAAAACTTTAATGGTTTGTGTTTAGGGGCTAAGGAAACACATGATTCATTGTTGACTGTGTTGCCTGACAATGAAATTGAGAAGCATGAAATATGGTTCAAGGCAAAACTGATTCCAATTAATGAGTTTACGGAACATGTGAATGTATGGTTGTCTACACCTGTAACATCTGAAGGGGTTGATGTAAATGTTAATGATGATATAGTTCCTGAGGACAGTGTTTCAAATGTATCAAAGGTTATCACTGCATTTAGTAAGTGTAGTTCAAGCAGCAGAGGTTCTTCCAATTCATCAGCCCGCATACAGGCAGAGGCAGAGAGAGCTGCACTTGTGGCACGTGCCACTGCATTAAAAACTAAACATGCAATTGAAACACAGCAGGAGGAATTGAGAAATGCTGAAATTGCAGCATCCACTGCAAAAATTGCTGTTTTGAGGACGACCGACAGTCCTAGCAAATGTTCACGTACTGGCAGTTCACATTTTCTAAAGGAAAAAGATCAACAAAGGCTCAGATTTCAAGGGATGTGACAGGAAATGAAGTTCTTCATTCCACAAGACCAAAGGCGTTAAATCCACAAGTTACTGAATATGTGCCAATGAGTGAAATACCAATGGATACAGGTAGAGTTATCAGCAGTGTTCCAACACAATCAGCTGGTGCTTCCTGTAACATCACAAACCGATCAACATGCTAATGCAGCCTAAAAGATTGTTGAACAATCAAGAAAGCAGTACTTACCAACAACAACACTCGCATTCTTTTGCTCACCATTCCAGAGGTAACATGGCAACATCTCAAGCTGTGAACTGTCTTCCATCTCAAGGTGAACCCCTGTATGAGATTCTGAAAAGGCAGGAGGAATTAACAACATTTCTGGTACATCAAGTTCAACCTCAAACGCTTCCCAAAAGAGAGATTCCAATCTTTGATGGTAATCCACTTCAGTATGTGTCATTCATTAGAGCTTTTGAGTACAGTGTTGAAGAAAGGACTCGCAATAAAAGGGACTGCTTGTATTTTCTGGAGCAATTCACGACAGGACAACCCAGAGTACTGGTTCAAAGTTGCCAACATCTTGATCCAGAAGTAGGGTATTTATTAGCTAAGAAACTTCTGAAGGAGCAATTTGGTGATGAATTCCAGATTGCAGCTGCATATATGGAAAAGGCTTTAAGTTGGCCATCATTAAAGACTGAGGATGCACAAGGTCTTCATGCATATTCATTGTTTTTGCGTGCATGTTGTAACATCATTGATAATATCTCTTATATGCAAGAACTAAATATGCCAAGTAATATGAGAACTGTGGTAATGAAGCTGCCTGTCAAATTGAGAGAATGTTGGAGAGAAAGAGCTTGTGAGATAATGGAGTTGCATCGAGGCAGAGCAAAATTCTCACACATTGTAGACTTAATCGAACGACAGGCAAAGATGGCATCAGATCCTGTGTTTGGATGCATTCAGGATAAGCAACCAAGTACAGTTAACAGGACATTCAAGGGAAACAGTTTTGCTACAAATGTTACAAATGATAATTCAGTTCCAAGGGGATATGTAACATCACAATTGAGAAATCATTCCGTATACAAGACCAATGGTAACACAACTTGCTTGTTCTGTCAAGACAATCATGTTTTAAAAAGGTGTGATATTTTTAAAAATAAGTCACAACAAGAAAAGCTTGACCTTTTTAAAAGAAACAGGAGTTTGTTTCAGCTGTTTAAAGTCTGGACATATAAGTAGGGAATGTGACGACCGCCTTGTCTGTGAAGTATGTAATCAGACACATCCTTCAGTGTTGCACATTCATCGCAAGCCAGTTGTGGAGGACAAGGGGCAAAAGAGTAGCCTAGTGTCTGCACAAACTTGTGGACATACAGGGGCTGGTAATGAAAAATGTTTTCTGTCAATCATTCCAGTGCAAGTAAAATGAGCCAAAGGAGACAAAATAATTCAAACGTATGCTTTTCTGGATCCTGGGGGTTCAGCTACATTTTGCTCCAAGCAGCTGATGGATGAACTGAACATCAGAGGTAAAAGGGTTAACATTGGTGGTGGTTGAGGAGATTCCCCCCTTCTATGTGAAGCGCTTTGAGTGTCCAGAAAAGCGCTATATAAATGTGATGAATTATTATTATTATTATTATTATTATTATTATTTTTCTGCGCACTATGGGACAAGAGCAGTCTGTATCTTGTAATGTGTTAACTGGTTTGGAGATAAGCGGAATCAACAACGATCATTTCTTTTCCCTTCCGGAAGTATATACTCAGAAGAAAATGCCTGACAACTCAGATAACATTGTAACGCAGGAGGAAATATCCAAATGGCCATATCTGGACAGAGTGAAACTTACACACATTGAGGCTAATGTTGATTTACTCATTGGAGCCAATGCGTCCCAAGTGATGGAGCCATGGGAGGTAATAAATGGCTATGGTAATGGACCTTATGCCATTAGAACCCTTCTGGGGTGGGTTGTTAATGGACTTTCAGAGAGGAGTAGTGACTGCAGGAATGATACTGGCACACCTTTTGTTACTGTCAACAGGATTTCTATTGGAAGGCTCGAGGAATTGCTTCAACATCAGTATAATTGTGACTTTAATGAAAACATGGTGGATAAGAAAGAGATGTCCAGAGAGGATCTGAAGTTTTTGGAAATAATGGACAAGTCAGTTAAGGTACAGGATGGACATTACAATCTTAAGTTACCATTTCGAACTAATGATGTGGTATTGCCTAACAACTTGTGTGTTCCCAAGCAAAGGTGCAATGGGTTGAAAAGGAAATTTGAAAGGAACAACCCGTTCCATGAGGAATATACACGTTTCCTTTCTGATGTTCTTGAAAAAGGTTATGCTGAGAAGGTGCCAGAAGACCAGTTAAATCGGGATGATGGTAAGGTTTGGTATGTTCCTCATCATGGAGTGTTCCATCCCAAAAAAGGAACATTGAGAGTTGTATTTGATTGAGGAGCAACATTTAAGGATACATCCCTCAACAAACAACTGTTGCAAGGTCCCAACCTTACAAATTCACTTCTAGGAGTTCTGATACGATTCAGGCAGGAGCCCATAGCCTTGATGGCTGACATTCAAGCTATGTTTCATCAGGTTAAGGTGTCTAAAGAGGATGTTGACTTTCTTCGGTTTCTATGGTGGTGTGATGGAGACTTGAAACAGGAAGTTTATACTTACCGAATGACAGTTCATCTGTTCGGAGCTGTATCCTCTCCAAGTTGTGCCTGTTCTGCATTTAAACAAACTGCAACGGACAATCAACCACTCTTTTCAACAGAAGTAATCAAAACAGTCTTTGAAAGTTTCTATGTGGATGATTGTTTGAAGAGTGTCTCTTCGGAGGAGGCAGCTGTCAACATGGTACAGGATCTTACTGCTCTTTGTCAAAAGGGTGGTTTTTGTTTGATCAAGTGGATTAGTAACAGTCGCAAAGTATTACAATCAGTTCCAGAGGAATCCAGAAGCAAAGAGATCCAGTGTTTGGATTTAGCTCGAGATAAGTTACCTGTGGAAAGAACTTTGGGTCTTCAGTGGTGTACAGAGTTTGATGTTTTTCAATTTAGAATGCAGTTGAAAACCCAACAATGTACAAGAAGAGGAATCTTGTCTACTGTCTGTTCTGTGTATGATCCTATGGGATTTCTTGCTCCTATTATGCTACCTGTCAAGTTACTCCTACAGGAGATGTGTAGACAGAATCTGAGTTGGGATGAGAATACACCCCCAATGTTACGTTAGAAACGAGGACACAAGATGCAAGTAAAAAGGCTCTTTATTTATAGTGTAAATAAAGATGATGATGATGATGTATAGTCCTGGTATGCAGGCGTGGCGCAGGGACTTCGATGGTCAGACACAGAGTGAAGGATGAAGTGCAGGGTGCTCTGAAGAGTGATGACGTAGTCCAGACACGAAACGAAATCCAACACGACGAAAACTGGAACACAGGAACTCAAGACGGGACACGAAGCACAGGAACAGGCACAGGGAACACGAACACTTCATACAACGATCTGACAATGGGAATGAGAAAGTGGTAAGTATTTATAGGAGATGAGATGAGTGGCAGCTGGTACTGGTGAGTGATCGCAGCTGGATACTGATCAACTGATGATCCGGACACACCCACTCACACACTCGCACACATGTAAACAACAAAGCACGAGACTAGAGAGAGACACTGGATCCATATACCGTGACAGTACCCCTCCCCCTAGGAACGCCTCCTGGCGTTCCCAGGACTCCTTACCTGTCGATTGTAATCATCGATAAGGTAGTGATCCAGAATGTCTCTAGCAGGTACCCAACTTCTCTCCTCAGGACCGCAACCTTCCCAGTCCACCAAGTACTGGAATCCACGCCCCCTCCGCCTTGAGTCCAGCACACGATTGACCGAATAAGTTGGTTCCCCATCTACGAGTCGCGGCGGGGGAGGAACCGGGATAGGCGGATTAATGCGAGAATGAAATACGGGTTTAATTTTGGATACATGAAAGACGGGGTGAATTCTCCTGTACACCAGAGGAAGGTTGAGGCGGACTGCCACCGGGCTAATGATCTTGGTGACAGTGAACGGGCCAATGAATTTGGGAGCAAGTTTATTAGACACGGAGCGGAGAGGAATGTTCTTGGTAGAAAGCCACACTTTTTGACCAACGACGTATACGGGAGGCCTAGACCGGTGGCGATCGGCTTTGGCCTTGGTGCGCAACCCCACTTGGAGAAGAGTCTCACAGGCTCTAGTCCAAGTGCGGTGACACCTCTGGACGAAGGCGTGAGCAGAGGGGACCGCGACCTCGGATTCCAGACTAGGAAAAATTGGTGGCTGGTAACCTACGCTACACTCAAACGGAGATAGGCCCGTGGATGACACTGGCAACGTGTTGTGGGCGTACTCCACCATAGAAAGTTGTTGACTCCATGAGGAAGGGTTCTTGGAAACCAAACATCGTAACGTTCTCTCCAAATCTTGGTTGGCTCTCTCAGTTTGGCCATTGCTCTGGGGGTGGAACCCTGAGGACAGACTGACAGTCGCCCCCAGAAGCTTACAAAATTCTCGCCAAAATTTGGACACAAACTGGGGTCCCCTGTCAGAAACCACGTCTGTCGGGAGGCCATGTAACCGAAAGACGTGGTCAACGACAATCACCGCTGTCTCCTTGGCTGAGGGTAATTTGGGCAAGGGAATGAAATGAGCCGCCTTCGAGAACCGGTCCACTACGGTCAAAACTACCGTATGACCCTGGGAGGGTGGGAGGGCGGTAACAAAATCTAGAGCGATATGGGACCAGGGTCTCGAAGGGACTGGCAGCGGTTGGAGTAACCCATCTGGGGGTCGATTGGAAGTCTTACCAGTGGCACAAACTGAGCAAGCCAAAACAAAACTGTGAATGTCACGAGCCATGAGAGGCCACCAGAACCGTTGTTTGACTAAAAACCTAGTGCGATTAACTCCTGGATGACAAGCCACATTGGAAGAATGCCCCCACTGAATGACGCTGGACCTCAAACCCTCAGGCACAAATAAACGATTCGGTGGGCAACCGACCGGTGGCGTTACCCCTTCTAAGGCCTTCCTGACCTTCGATTCGACCTCCCATACGAGTGTGGAGATGAATAGGGTCTCTGGTAAAATGCACTCGAGAGTAGACGGGCGTTCGGAACGATCAAAAATGCGCGATAAAGAATCGGGTTTGATGTTCTTAGAACCCGGGCGGTACGAAAGAGTAAAATCAAAACAACCGAAAAAAAGTGCCCACCGAGCCTGCCTGGAGTTCAACCTTTTAGCAGTCCGAATGTATTCTAAGTTCTTGTGGTCGGTCCAAACGATAAAAGGTACCCCCGACCCTTCTAACCAGTGACGCCACTCCTCCAATGCTAACTTGACTGCCAACAACTCTCTGTTCCCAATGTCATAATTGCGTTCGGCAGGGGACAGACGGTGAGACAAAAACGCGCAAGGATGCATCTTGTCGTCTGAAAGAGAGCGCTGGGATAACACTGCTCCTACCCCCACCTCTGACGCGTCGACCTCCACCACGAACTGACGTGATGGATCAGGGGTTGTCAGAATGGGGGCTGAAACGAAGCAACCCTTCAATTTGGCAAACGCAGCCTCGGCTGCGTCTGACCACCTGAACGTCGTTCTGGGGGAGGTCAAAGCGGTCAGAGGTGCGGCTAGTTGGCTGAAGTTGCGAATCAAAACGTCTGTAGAAATTGGCGAACCCCAGAAATCTCAGTAGGGCCTTACGAGACTCTGGACTTGGCCACTCTACCACAGCCTTGATCTTCTCAGGATCCATGCGCATTCCCTCAACCGACACGATGTATCCTACGAATGGGACAGACTGTGCATGAAAATCGCATTTCTCCGCCTTGACAAAAAGCCCATTCTCTAACAACCTCTGAAGCACTCGTCGGACGTGCTGCACGTGTTCCTGGAGAGAAGAAGAAAAAATCAGTATGTCGTCCAGGTAGACATAAATGAACTGATTTATCATATCTCGCAGCACGTCATTGACGAGTGCCTGGAAGACCGCTGGACTGTTGGAAAGCCCGAAAGGCATAACCAAATATTCAAAGTGTCCCCTGGGGGTGTTAAACGCGGTCTTCCACTCATCCCCCTCCCTGATGCGGACCAAATGATAGGCATTACGTAAATCCAATTTTGTGAAGATGGTCGCTCCCTGCAACCTCTCGAAGGCTGAAGACATCAACGGCAAAGGATAAGTATTCTTTACCGTGATGTTGTTCAACCCCCGGTAGTCAATACAAGGTCGCAGAGACCCGTCCTTCTTCCCCACAAAAAAGAACCCCGCCCCCGCTGGAGAAGAGGAAGGGCGGATGAACCCTGTTGCTAGAGAATCAGAAATATATTTCTCCATAGCCTCCCTCTCAGGTATAGAGAGCGAATATAACTTGCCCTTGGGCGGAGCCGTACCTGGTAATAAGTCTATGGCACAGTCATAGGGACGATGCGGAGGGAGAGAAGCAGCCCAAGACTTACTGAACACCTCCTTCAGGTCCAGATACTCTGCGGGCACGTTAGATAGATCCACTGCCTCCTCCTGCAACACAGGGACAGAAACAGACGGACAGGCAGACACTAGACAAGACTTATGACACTGATTACTCCATGAAGACACAGACTTGAGCTGCCAGTCCACTTTAGGGTTGTGCCGGATGAGCCAAGGGTGACCGAGGACAATGGGTGCAAGGGGGGTGTTCAGGATATAGAACGAGATGGTCTCGGTGTGTTTGCCTGATGTGGTGAGGGTGATGTCTTCTGTGGCAAACGTGATGTTGGGAAGTGTTTGTCCATTAAGTGCGTGTACAGCAATCTGATGTGTGAGGGTCTTGAGGGGAATCTTGAATTGACGTGCAAATGAGTGATCCATGAAGTTACCTTCTGCTCCGGAGTCCAAGAGTGCTCGACAGTCGTGAGTGAGTGTTGACCATCTCAGTCTTACCGGAAGGAGGGTAGATGTTGATGAGGTCTTCTCGGCGGAGATCCCACCCGATAGTAGCCTCATACTTACTATCGGGCTTGCCCTTTTACCGGACAGTTGTAAGCAAAGTGTCCGGTTCCACCACAGTACAGGCAAAGGCCCTGGGACCTCCGCCTTTCCCTCTCCTCCCGGGAAAGCCGAGCTCGACCCACCTGCATGGGCTCGTGATCGTCGACGGGGCTGACCACGTCCCCGCCTCCAACTCGTGGCCCCTCGGCTCCTGCCAGAGGGCGTCTACTCATAGCGTGGCCACCAACTCGGGACAGTCGGGCATCAACTCTGAGAGCTAAAGCGATGAGTTCATTGAGAGACTGGGGCAGGTCCAAAGCGTAGATTTCTCTTCGGACGCGGTCAGCCAGCCCATGCAGGAACATGTCCCACTGCGCCTCCTCGTTCCATTTGCTCTCCGCTGCAAGGGTCCGGAACTCGACTGAATAGTCGGACACAGACCTTTCTCCTTGACGTAACTCAGCCAGCATTCTTGCAGCTTCTCTTCCGCCGGCCGTCCGGTCGAAAACTCTTTTCATCTCAGCGGAGAGCTCCTGGAACGAGGTGCAGCATGGATCGTCGTTTTCCCACACCGCCGTTCCCCATAACGCCGCTTTCCCAGTCAGGAGGGTGAGCACAAAGGCGACCTTGGAACGCTCAGTCCGGAAAGTCTGAGGCTGGAGCGAAAAATGCATGGAGCACCGGGTTAAAAAGGCTCGGCAAAATTTTGGATCACCTGAATAATGCTCTGGGGTAGGTAGGCGTGGCTCCGACTGGGATGGGCTCTCCGATGGTGTGGGGGGAACAGCCGGTGTGGGCGGCGCAGTGGGAGCTCGTAGCTGTTGGATCTGCCGGGTGAGCTCGGACACCTGCGCCACTAACGCCTGAACAGCGCGACCAGTATCATTTAAATTCTTCTCTTGAATGTCCAGACGAGCCATACTGTTATTCAAACAGTCCTCCATGGTCGGCGCTGATGTACTTGCTGTGTCCATTCTTGGTCAGATCGTTCTGTTGCGTTAGAAACGAGGACACAAGATGCAAGTAAAAAGGCTCTTTATTTATAGTGTAAATAAAGATGATGATGATGATGTATAGTCCAGGTATGCAGGCGTGGCGCAGGGACTTCGATGGTCAGACACAGAGTGAAGGATGAAGTGCAGGGTGCTCTGAAGAGTGATGACGTAGTCCAGACACGAAACGAAATCCAACACGACGAAAGCTGGAACACAGGAACTCGAGACGGGACACGAAGCACAGGAACAGGCACAGGGAACAACGAAGACTTCATACAACGATCTGACAATGGGAATGAGAAAGTGGTAAGTATTTATAGGAGATGAGATGAGTGGCAGCTGGTACCGGTGAGTGATCGCAGCTGGATACTGATCAACTGATGATCCGGACACACCCACTCACACACTCGCACACATGTAAACAACAAAGCACGAGACTAGAGAGAGACACTGGATCCATATACCGTGACACCCAATACTTCAAACACAGTGGAATAGTTGGATTTCTGATATGGATAAGTTGTCAGAGTTCCAAGTGGACCGATGTCTAAAACCCACAAATTTTGGACAAATCATTCATGCCTGTTTACATCATTTTTCAGATGCCTGTGAAAGAGGATATGGCATGGTTACTTATCTCAAGCTGATCAACAGTGAGGACAAAGTGCATGTGACATTTCTGCTCAGTAAGGCCAGAGTAGTGCCTCTTAAACCGATAACCATTCCTCGTCTGGAACTAACAGCAGCTGTACTCTCTGCTAAAGTGGACCAAATGCTGAGAATGGAGTTAAGACTTCAATTGGAGAATTCAGTTTTTTGGACTGGTAGCCAGACTGTGCTTAAGTACATCAAAAATGAGGACAAGCGCTTTCAGACTTTTGTTGCAAATAGGGTCTCTTACATAAGAGAAAGAACACAACCTCAGCAATGGAGATATGTTGCCACAAAAGAAAACCCTGCAGATGATACTTCACGTGGAATGCAGATCAAAACCTTCAGGCAAAGCAAAAGATGGATTGAAGGTCCAAGTTTCCTTTGGACATCAGAAGATTATAAACCACTTCCAACAGAAGAACACAACATTCAGGAGGATGATCCTGAGATCAAAGGAGACCATAAGGTAAATGCTTTTATTCTGCAAGGTATGTCAAATTCCACCAATTACTTCATCACCTACTTCTCAGATTGGAAAAGACTGAAAGTGGCATTTGCTTGGATGCTCAAATTGAGAAAAGTGCTAAATAGGCTACGTCTCAAAAGGAAGGAACTATTGGCATTTGAAAGAGATTGCAATGTTACTAAATCTGCCATAGATGTGCAAATAAAGTTGTTTAAAGCAACTCAAGGTGGACAGTCTTTGTCATTGGAGGATATCGTTGAGGATATCGTTGAAGCTGAAATCGCTATTGTTCGCTTCAGTCAACAACAACAATTTCAAGATGAAATTGAACAACTGAAGAGTGGTTTTAAAGAAGTTAAGAGGAATAGCAGTCTATATAGACTGGACCCTGTATTGGACAATGAACTCATTAGGGTAGGAGGAAGACTCAGGAAGGCAGCTATGCCTATTGAATCCAAGCACCCTGTTATATTATCTAAGAATCAGCACATTTCACATCTTCTACTTCGTCACATTCATGAACAATTGGGCCATTGTGGTAGGAATCATATGTTATCCAAGTTAAGACAAACATACTGGATTACCAATGCCAATGCTGCTGCAAGAAAAATCATTTCCAAATGTGTTGTATGTAGGCGTTATAGAGAGAAGACAGGTGAGCAAAAGATGTCAGACCTCCCCCTTGAACGAATTACCCCTGATCTTCCACCTTTTACAAACACTGGAGAGGATTATTTCGGTCCTATCGAAGTTAGAAGGGGACGTAGTAATGTGAAGCGATACGGAGTAATCTTCACTTGTATGGCATCCAGAGCAGTGCATTTGGAAGTAGCTTACTCCTTGGACACTGATGGATGTATAAATGCTTTAAGGAGATTTGGTGCCAACAAATTTCATTGGTGCCAACAGAGAGTTGAAAGAAGCTCTTTCTGTGTGGAATAACAAGCAAATTGAAAAGGAGTTACTTCAAGTAGGGGTTCAGTGGAGCTTTAATCCACCAACAGGGTCCCATTGTGGAGGTGCGTGGGAGCGCATCATTCGCATGGTGAGAATTATTCTTTGTTCTGTTCTTCGTCAACAGATGCTGGATGATGAATCATTCCATACTATTCTGTGTGAAGTAGAATCCATTTTAAATGATCGTCCGATTACCAAGCTTTCCAGTGATTCCAATGATCTTGAGGCCCTCACCCCTAATCATCTTCTTCTTATGCAAGGCAAGCCTGCTTTACCACCTGGACTTTTTGAAAAGACTGATCTGTATGTAAAAAGAAGATGGAGGCAAGTGCAGTATTTAGCTGATCTTTTCTGGAAAAGATGGATACGGGAGTATCTACCTCTGTTACAAAAACGTCAAAAGTGGACAAAGGAACGACAAAGTTTTGTTCCTGGCGACATTGTACTTTTACTGGATCCTAATGCTCCTCGTGGATCATGGCCACTTGGTAGAGTAGTGGAAGCTTTTCCAGCTGATAAAAGTTTAGTACGTACTGTAAAGATTAAGACCAAAGGTAGTGTTCTGGAACGGCCTGTTAGAAAGCTTTGTCTTTTATTGGAGTTAAATGATTGAGGTGACAATGGTTCTGTTATTACAAGTTTAATAATGTCATGAATTTATGACCAAATGTCTGTATATGTTGCTTTAATTGTTATGGCTCCTTTATGTATGTTTTCTGTGATTGTTATGTCTTCCTGACATTAGCAATTAAGGGGCCGGTGTGTAGGAGCCATTTTAATGCAATTATAGATTTGTCCATTGGGGGCACTCTGACATTGGTATATTAGGAGCACATGGGTAATTAGACAACAGGTGTATTGGTAGTGGGAAAGCACACAGTTTTTTGACTGTGTTAAGCCATGTACTATGTGGAAATACCATGCTGACTGTGCCTAAGATTGTTATGTGTTGGATTGAGTTTAATGGTGCTTAACCATGCTTCATTGATAAAGAGTGATGTTCAAGGACATATGGAATATGGACAATGTGCGTGCGCTGTATCTGCAAGGTATGGATTTAACATTAGTATGCTTTGAACAACAAAGAATGAGACACCACAAGAAGCTAATTGGAAGCAACGTTTATCAATTAGAGCACAAGAAATAAAAGACATTGTTTGCATCTTACATCTGAGTTCATGGAGTTTATACGAGTTAATTACTTGCTCACTCCTATTGCCAATACTACAGCGGCTTAATGGAAAGCTGTTACAATAATATCTCGCAAATGTTTGCGGTGATGCCCAGCTCGCTGCAGCACAAATGTCCTAAATAGAAACACCCCTAAACAGTGCCCAAGAGGTAACCATTCCTGGAGTGAGCTCGAAGCCCTGATGAAGATTGTAAATGTTTGCGTCTTTGTAACACATTACAATCACGTTTACCACTGTCACGGGTGGTTAAAGAAAAGGCAGACAGAGACGAGGATATAATTCCAAAACAAAGGTTTGATGGTAATATAACACAGGACAGCAGAACAGGCAGCAACACACACTAAATATAACAGAGATCGGACCAAGACTGACTGAACAGACGGAACGTAAAGGATAAGTTCACCTCAAAATGAACATTTCCTGATAATTTACTCACACCAATGCCATCCAAGATGTTCATGTCTTTCTTTCTTCAGTGGAAAAGAAATTAATTTTTTTGAGGAAAACATTTCAGGATTTTTCTCCACACAATGGATTTCATTTGCAACCAACATGTTGAAGTCCAAATCAATGCAGTTTCAAAGGGCTATGAAGTGCTTCAAAGGGCTCTGCACGTTTCCAGCTGAGGAATAGGGTCTTATCTAGCGAAACGATCAGTCATTTAAATAAATAAATAAACATTTATATACTTTTTAACCACAATTGTTCGTCTGACATGCGACATGATGACAGGCAGACAAGTCCAAAGAAAAACTAAACAAAATACAACTGTGACAACCACTCAGTGAGAGAGTGGTAAAACAAAATGGGTTCCCCCTTATAATTGTCAGCACAAGAGACGAAGAGCTGACTGCTCTTTCGTAACAAACTCATCCTCTGCACGTAAGTACGGGCACAGATAGTTTAACCGCTCTTCTTCTGATGTAGAAAAAGGTGTGCTTCTGATGTCTCATTGACTTTAGGAACAAACTCCGGATTAGTTTTCAGTGTAACTTTCGATCCACCCACTGAAAACCCGCATACAGTGAGAAAGCGTGTAATTCACTCACCTGCTTTGATGTAGTGTAGCTTTTTTAAATAAAAAGCAGATATAATACGGATGAACAAATGATAAAGCTCGGGTTGCTGAGTATTCGATCCCTTACTTCAAAAGCACTTATTGTTATTGATATGATTACAGATTATAACCTAGATGTGCTGTGTTTGACAGAAACCTGGCTAAAACCAGACGATTACATTACTTTAAATGAGTCCACCCCAACAGATTACTGTTATAAACATGAGCCCCATCTGAAAGGCAAAGGGGTTGCTGTAATTTATACTAATATCTTCTGAATTACTGAGAAGTCTAGTTTTAAATATGATTCTTTTTAAGTGTTGGTGCTTAATGTAACACTATCTAGTGCAAATGATAAATCACATTTGAGATTTGTGCTGGCTACTGTATACAGGCCACCAGGGCACCATACAGACTTTATCAAAGAATTTGCTGATTTTCTATCAGAGTTAGTACTGGCTGCAGATAAAGTCCTAATTGTTGGTGATTTTAATATGCATGTAGATAACGAAAAAGATGCATTGGGATTGGCATTTAAAGACATTCTGAACTCTATTGGAGTTAGACAACACGTGTCAGGACCTACTCATTGTCGTAATCATAGTCTAGATCTAATATTATCGCATGGAATCAATGTTGATGCTGTTGAAATTCTACAATTATTATCTAGTCTTGTGTATACATAATTTAGCCAAGGCTGTAAAGTCGACTCCGTGTTACAAATATGTTAGACCTATCACTTCTGCCACTAAATATCGCTTTATTAATAATATTCCTGATCAGTTTCATCTCCTCAGCACCCCAGATAGCTTAGAAGAACTTGATATTGCGACTCTCTTTTCCAGCATTTTAGACACAGCTGCTCCTTTGTGCTTAAAGAAGATTAAAGAAAATAGTCCATCGCCGTGGTACAACGAGCACACTCAGGCCCTTAAGAGAGCAGCCAGAAAAATGGAGCGCAACTGGAAGTTTTTTTCGCACTTCATGGAAAGAGAGCATGATTGCGTACAGATAGGCCTTAAAAGCTGCTAGATCTGCTTATTTTTCAACCCTGTTAGAAGAAAATAAACAAAACCCTAGGTATTTATTTGAAACAGTAGCTAAATTAACGAAAAATAAAGCTTCAACCCCAGACGTTTCTAAGCAGCACAGCAGTAATGACTTTATGAACTTCTTTACTTACAAAATTGATAATATCAGGGAGAAAATTTTAACTATGCAACCATCTACTACAGTATCGCATCAGGCAGTGCATTGTAGTCTCACTAAGGAAAAATTTGATTCATTCATTGCTATAGGAGAGGAAGAATTTTCTAAACTCGTTAAATCATCTAAATCGACAACATGTATGTTAGACCCTATACCGACTAAGTTATTGAAAGAGATGGTTCCAGGTGTCATAGATCCTCTTCTTAATATCATTAATTTATCTTTGTCATTAAGATACGGACCGAAAACTTTTAAGCTGGCTATGATTAAACCACTTGTTAAAAAAACACAACTCGATCCTACAGAATTAGTCAATTACAGGCCGATCTCGAATCTACCTTTTCTATACTATAAAAGGCAGTATCCTCACAACTATGTTCCTTTTCAAAAAGAAATGGTATCTGCGAGGATTTTCAGTCAGGATTTAGACCATGGGACTGAGACAGCTCTCATCAGAGTCACAAATGATTTGCTATTATCATCCTATCGTGGTTGTCTCTCTATTAGTGCTGCATTTGATACCATTGACCACAACATTCTTTTAAATATACTTGAAAATTATGTTGGCATTAGTGGAATTCCATTAGCATGGTTTAAATCATACTTATCTGACCGTTATCTGTTTGTAGCAGTAAACGAAGAGATGTCTTATCGATCAAAAGTTCAGTATGGAGTACCACAAGGCTCAGTACTAGGACCGTTGCTGTTCACTCTGTACGTGCTACCCTTAGGAGATATTATTAGGAGGCATGGCATTTGTTTGTTTTCACTGTTATGCTGATGATACTCAGCTCTATATTTCTTCACGCCCTGACGAAACTTACCAATTCACAAAATTAACGGAATGCATAGCTGATATAAAAAACTGGATGACTAGTAATTTCCTACTACTTAATTCTGAAAAAACAGAGATTCTAATTATTGGACAAAAAACTTCCTCACATACTAACCAAGAATACTGTCTAACACTTGATGGGTGCTCTGTCAAGTCTTCGTCGTCGGTTAGGAACCTGGGTGTGCTCTTTGATACCAATCTTTCGTTTGAAAGTCACGTGTCTAGTATGTGTAAAACCGCATTTTTCCATTGTAAAAATATATCTAAATTACGTCATATGCTCTCAATGACAAAAGCAGAACAGTTAGTTCATGCGTTCATGACATCAAGGCTAGATTATTGTAATGCTATTATGGGTGCTTGCCCTTCACGCTTAATAAACAAATTACAGCTGATCCAAAACGCAGCAGCTCGAGTTCTTACCAGAACCAGGAAGTATGACCATATTAGCCCGGTTCTGTCAACACTGTATTGGCTCCCTATTAAACATCGTATACATTTTAAAATATTGCCGATTACTTTTACATAATTACGTTTTGCTTTCGTTAAATTTAACCGAATCTGTTGTTTAACTGATTGAATAGGCTATCTGTTTTTTTATCAGGCTATCTGGCAATTTTTTCGGTATTTCGGTATAGTTCGATATTTTACACTTAAAGCCCTGTTTTAAGATCATTTCTGATGAAATAGGACGGTTGAGATTGAAATTTGGACACATGCTGCTGGCCCGAGAATTTTCGGTTTCTGTGGACAAAAACTACGATAAAACCTGCTGGAAAGCATCTTTTGCTGCGATTTTTGTGTGAGCTTATCAGTGAACACCCCAGACCACTCTGTGAGTTTCACATCTTTGTAAACTAAAGTTTAATGCGTTTTAGGAAGGATTGTTCCAGTGCAACTATGCAACCATTATGGAGGTGGGGGGGGTGCAACCACAGAAAACTAAAATTCTCGGGCCAGCAGCATGTGTCCAAATTTCAATTTTAACTCTTCTATTTCATCAGAAACGATCTTAAAACAGGGCTTTAAGTGTAAAATACCGAACTTGTCCTTTAAAGGGGTCATATAATGGTACATGCACTTTTACAAGTTGATTGTACTGAAATGTGTGTTGGCAGTGCCTGTACACAAACATCATATAATGATAAAAATCCATCCAGTGGTTTTGATTTAATCTCCTTATATGTTTTCCCCTGCCTCAAATCGAGCCGTTCGTTTTTGTGACGTCAATAAAACGGACGCCCCTCCCACGATTGTTGATTGACGGGAGCGTTTCAACACAGACCCGCCCTCGCACATGAGGTAGCTGTCAATCATAGTCTGCGCGGCGCGGCGCGGACCGGCGCGGTCATTGTTGATGTGCCGGAGCACTGTCTATGAGCAGAATGGCGTCTAAGCGATTGTGGTGTTCTGTTCTTGGGTGTAATAACTAGGGGTGTAACGGTACATGTATTCGTATTGAACCGTTTCGGTTCGAGGCTTCCGGTTCGGTACGCATACAAACCGAACGATTCCTTGGACCATTTTTCCTGCCGACAAAATTCGCGCTGGCGCGATCACCACAACGTTGCGCAACATCAAATGGCAAACGTAATGAAACCGGAACGAAACTGCGCTATTGTGCTTCACGGATCGTTTATCAGTTCGGAGCAGCAACATCTGTGCAGCGCGAGCCGATCTCGATCAAGCGACACTGTTACAACACAGCGCTAAGAGATCCAGTAAAGAAAACATTTGAGTTCGCCACTGAAGTAATAACATCGCTGCGAGATCTAGTGAGAAGCATTCACATTTCTCCGTTATTAACCGTAGATCTCTATTAGATCAGACAGCGCTGACGTGGACACCAGGAGAAACATTGTGCCGTGAATGAACTAGTAATACTTTACGTCCACAGACCAGCAACATTCACCATGGATTTAATATAGTAACACTAACTGTAACCAGTTTGGCTGGAATAGTGAAATGCTTTCAAGTACTTCACACATCTTTTTCCAGCACTTCAAAACTCAAATATTATATAAATAAATAGCCTATATGAAGAGTTCAGATGCAAAAGCCTCTATAGTGCCATTTGAAATTTTCTTCTAGAATTTAGAATGATCATTTTTATGAAGCTTGTACATTTAAGTTCAGTAATTTCACTCAAATGACAATTAATAGGCAATCTTCATTGCCATTTAAGTGAAATTACTGAACTTAAATATACAAGCTTGATAAAAATTCTAAGAAAATTTCAA
This sequence comes from Rhinichthys klamathensis goyatoka, assembly GCF_029890125.1. Lineage (NCBI taxonomy): Eukaryota > Metazoa > Chordata > Actinopteri > Cypriniformes > Leuciscidae > Rhinichthys > Rhinichthys klamathensis. The sequence continues at coordinate 1,368,646 of NW_026606781.1, forward strand.
ATGGCTTTTGCATCTAAACTCTTCATATATTTAAATGTTATTTTTAATGTGATGACCAAAACATTATTTGTTCATCCTTCAAAGATGACCCCCATTTATAAACCTGAAAGTTTCAAGATGTAGGAAAACTCACTTATTTAAAAAACATTTTTTCTTTTAACAAATAGGAAATTTCTCTGGCATTTCTTACTTTTTGCTGTATCGAAAACGTACCGAACCGTGACTTTAAAACCGAGGTACGTATCGAACCGTGATTTTTGTGTACCGTTACACCCCTAGTAATAACGAACACAGTCATTTTAATGTTCCTGAATCCGAACCGCTAAAGACGCAGTGGCTGAGTTTTGTTTTCGAAGGGAATATTACCCACGAGCAACGTCAATGCTTTCATGTTTGCGCGAATCATTTCACACACCAGACTGCTTTATAAACGAGGGTCAGTATAAAGCTGGATTTGCTAAGAAGCTTTGCTAAAAAGGATCGGTACCAGATATTCGTGTTCCTGCTGAACCTCCAGAAGAAGAACGGAAGTGAGTGAAACGTTTTATTAAACTTTATATTAATATATTAATCTTTGCAAATCGCTAGCTGCACGCTTCACAATGAATGCGTCTAAGGTTTACACTCAGTCAGGGTACATTACGGCATGTTTTCTATGTATGACGTTCTCAATATAATTCATAATTCCACGTTTATACTGAACAACGCGTTATGGTTATTGTGTTATTGTGTTACAAACGGTGTATGCACAGAACAGAGGGGCGGAGTGAGCAGTTGACTGAGTGATTCAATGGCCCATAGTAGGCCCATAGACATCTACCCTGTCCAAATACCCACACTTGCGTTCTTTGCACTTGACCACTTGTCTACTTACATGTCGTATTTCCTGTATTTGGCCCAATTGTTCAATTAGCTGTAAAGTAAGTGTGTATAAAACTTTTGATTACCTGATGGGACACACTTATAGCCTATAGTCTTGCAAAAAAATAATAATAATTTAATAAAAAAAAAAAAATTTTAAAACTTTGCATTTTAAAATAAACTTCTAAATGTCTGTTCAGTAATCACTATGTAACTAACAGAAGACACAATTTAAAAATTGTGGTGCTTCTAATTAAGTGATAAAAAGCAGTTGCAAAACAGTTTTGACTTTTCTGAGTATTTCGCCCCTTGAGCTCTGTTGAGTTTTCATTAGGTTGAGCGTTCTGCAGCCCTTTGTATGGAATAATACAGACTATATTCTTTAGTTGGCTGTGGCTCCTCTGAGCCCTCAGATAGGTCTATGCTTACAGGTTGGCCCTCACCAGGGCCGCCTCTGTAGCTGGCCTAGGCTGTGCCAGGGATATTAGAGGCGTTCTGTTAAAATTAGCATTTCTTCCTCTGACCCTTCACTTTGTGAATGTAGGTTTTTGGCATCCCTGTATAATCAGCCTCCTCCCATGGGAGTCGTTAGGCCAAGGCCCGCCCCCTTCTCTGCATTCTGGGGTGACTAGAGTAATGCAGCGTGGTGCAGAGGATGGTTTGTAAGGACATGGTAGGCCTCAGTTAGGCCTCTGTGGTATATAAGTCCTTTTGAGCAGGGTTAGGCCGTCTTTCGCTTCACGAAGAAGACTGAGTCTCCTGCCCGACCCTGCCGTGCAGAACTGGCCTACGGATTTAGGCCGCCAGTATGGGCTTCACTTACCTCGCTGAGCTACTGCTCGAGCGCCGGGTTGTAGGTGGTTGGCTTTCATTCAAGCCCCACTCCCCTAGGTTGGGCACAGATACATTTCTGTCACCCCTAGAGCCGCTGGCAGGCCCGCCCCCTGGTAACCTCAGGGTGCGGTGTGAGTATTCCCCTGTGATTCAGGGTAGGTCTGAGTACTTCACTCCCAGTTCTGTTTATCCTACCTTGCACCACTATGGCTCGGGTCGAGTATGAAGTAAGCCTTCACTTCTTCTTTGGTCGAAGTACGCTCCCCTGTAGCCAGAGCATTGCCCTGAGCTGACGCCCATGCATAGATGGTAGGCCCCTGACTAACTGGGGCCTCCGTTGAGGCAGAGTGGCGTATGTTGTACTCCCCTTGTTTTTAAGGGTGCTAAGCTCTCTTGCTGAGTACACTGCCGTGGGCAATGTGATTAGGCGCCAGGATGCTGTAGGCGCTGTGTAAACAGCTTTTCTGCCAACGAAGGCTGCGCCATCAGGTAGTAGGCCTCAGCAGGCCTCCTTGTACGGGCAGCCGCCAATAGGGCGCTGTAGGCCACTTCTCGAGAGAAATGGTTGGCCTTGGTGGTTCGGGCAGTTGGCTCACCGGTGGGTAGTAGGCCTTAAACAGGCCTCCTCGGAGGTGAGTCCCAACATTGTGGGACATACTTTATAGCCGCTACAGGTAGCTAGCCGTACTAGGCCGCCTGTGGGTGGGCCCAATAGTTACGTTGGTGTAGTATGGTTCCCAACAGTGTTCCTTTGTAGCAGAATTGACTTGCTATCAGCTAGTAGGCCCAACCAGGCCTCCCTGATAGGCGAGTCCCCAGCTGGCTGGCCTTAGCAGCCCGCCTTGGAACTGTCACCCGGACTCAGCTACCAGTTGCTATCAGGTGGTAGGCCCCTCAGGCCTCCCTGAAGGTGAATTCCCACTTAAGATGGTTATCAGGTAGTAGGCCTCACCAGGCCTCCCTGGAGACAACCCCAAGGACAGACAACTGGACAGCTAGCCTGACTTTCTATTGGGTAGCAGAAAAAGCTCCCAGATATTATGGCTGTCAGGTAGTAGGCCTCACCAGGCCTCCCTGAAGACAAGTTCCCACATGCTGTGATTATCAGGTAGTAGGCCTCACCAGGCCTCCCTGAGGGTGAGTTCCCCACGTACTATCGTTATCGGGTAGTAGGCCTCTCTAGGCCTCCCTGTAGGTGACCACATACTGTTGCTATCAGGTAGTAGGCATCACCAGGCCTCCTTGTGAGTGGTTCCCTAGCGGTGCTGGGTTCAGGAAGCTAGTGGCCTCTTGCTATCATTTCAGCTGGCCTTATCAGGCAGCTGTTGAAGGCGAGCTTGCGCCCTGGCTCGACTTAAGTGTTCATTCTCTGCTACTGGTTCCCTCTCGGAACCTCTTTCCTGCCTACAGCCTGGTTTTGCCTACCAGGGGGACCATATGCTCCCCTCATTGAGGGTCACTGTGAGCACGTGGACTCCTGAGTCTGGTCAGACGGTCGTAGGCCTCTCGTGAGGCCTCCAAGTTAGATCAGTCCTTAGGCCTTCACAGGCCTCCTCAGTGTTTTGAAACACAGACAATGGGTTGATCCGTGGATCGAGTAGAGAAACTCCCCTCGCTAGCAAGGGTTGGAAAGCACTATGCTGAGTCATACTCTCCGGGATATCCCATCTCTGAGATCGCAGTCCCTCGGGTTGGATGCCTTACCTAAGGCAAGTGTCCAGAGGCTCTGTCTTCGGACAGGCAGGAAGTGGCCAGACTAAGTGTCTATGTATCTGATGCCGGGTCAGGCCGTCCTGGTGGCATTTCGGGGTGAGTACGTTCCCGTGAATAGTGATTGGCTGGGGTTCCTTCGGGTTCCCTAGCCACATTCCCTAGAAGGGACCCCTTCTAATTGAAGTTGTGGTCCTAGGCCTTTGAGCAGGCCCAGGTAGGCCTTTCATGTAACCATGTTTATGGAGGTTTTCCTGTGAGGCTTATAGCTTGGGCTATGACCGTAGGGAATGATGTCACTGACAGCCCAGTGTGACCTGAGGGTGAGTGGTTCTAGCATTTCATTTGAATTTGCTGGTTCGGACAGTTGTCACTGCCTGAGGGCATGCACTCCCCTCAGCATGGCGGAGTGGGTATTTCGTTCCCCATAGCGTCGATGACGTATTGTTGAGTTCCCTTCGAAAGGGAATGTCTCAGGTTACGACTGTAACCTTTGTTTCCTGAGAACAGGGAACGAGACAATACGTCTCCCTGCCATGCCTTGGGGCCCGCCTGCCGTACAGTCCCTTCAGACGATAAGGTGATTTGTCATGTTTGCAAGGCGCCCTTATATACTTCCAGGTCGCATGTTAATCATTCACGTTAATGATTCACGGGCTGTCGCCGGTCAATGTGATTGACGTGATTTGATAGTGATTTCAGACACCTGTCACGCCTGAGGCGTTCCCCATAGCGTCGATGACGTATTGTCTCGTTCCCTGTTCTCAGGGAACAAAGGTTACAGTCGTAACCTGAGACGTTTTCCTTATCTACTTTGTACTTTGTGATCAACAAACAAACAAACAAACAAAATGAATAATTTTGAACCTGTGGTGGTTTCTGCGGTGGGGAAGAAACGTAAGCCATTGAAATCTAATCATTTATGTGAGATTAAGAAGATGAGGCACTCGGGAGGAGGAAAAATGCCGACTGTTGCTTGTTCTCACACGACAGCATCAAACTTCTGTCACGCTGACACATTGACCCCAGGGGATCTTTTGAAAAACTTTCAATTGTTTTACTTAAAGTCAAAGAAAATCGAGCAGGACCAAGCCATTTTCAGTTGATCGGCATCAAAAAAGTTCAGCGGCGACGTCCCAATTTGACAACAGCGATATGCCTATCAACCTAGCAATAGCTCGTGGTAACCTTGCTCAACAGGGCTATGGGTTGAATAAAATCTTTTAAAAAATCTAAATCTTTGAGGCCTCCAACAAGTGATATAAAATTGATACTATAATATGTGAATCTTTTTTCTTTGTGTTCTTAAAGGAGAACTCCGGCGCAAAATGAACCTTTGGTCTAATTACACATTGTTACCTAGTCAACCGTTATCTGAGATTTGTTTTCATGATTATCGAATGTAAATAGTTTTATCTCTAAAAACAGTTTAGCCTATAAAGCTAGTATAACGGTAGTATATTGGGCATAGATCAATGACAAATAAAAATCGCTTGTTAATACCACTAACAAGGCTCAAAATAGCCCCACACTAACACGGTAGCATAATGAGGGTCCCTACCTTCAAACCGAAGCATTGAGAACTTTGTCAGTGTCCAGACAGTTTAATAAGAAGATATTTTTTACATACAGTCAACTTCGCGTATACAGACAGGAGCCATCTTTGAAAAAGAGTCTCTACCAGTCGATCTACGAACGCCGATCCAAGCCTGCTGTTCGCACTCACCTTATCACAACTTATAGCTCGTTCACATCCCACCAGCGCACTTGGATCGGCGTTCGTAGATCAACTGGTAGAGACTCTTTTTCAAAGATGGCTCCTGTCTGTATACGCGAAGTTGACTGTATGTAAAAAATATCTTCTTATTAAACTGTCTGGACACTGACAACGTTCTCAATGCTTCAGTTTGAAGGTAGGGACCCTCATTATGCTACCGTGTTAGTGTGGGGCTATTTTGAGCCTTGTTAGTGGTATTAACAAGCGATTTTTATTTGTCATTGATCTATGCCCAATGTACTACCGTTATACTAGCTTTATAGGCTAAACTGTTTTTAGAGATAAAACTATTTACATTCGATAATCATGAAAACAAATCTCAGGGAACGGTTGACTAGGTAACAATGCGTAATAGGACCAAAGGTTCATTTTGCGCCGGAGTTCTCCTTTAATATGAAAAAGTAGGCCACGTGTTTTTATTAATGCCATTAATGTTTTTGTTAATACATCTTATACTACAGGGCTGTTGAATGCTTGATTCTGATTGGTTGAGAACGTTCTAAGGTGTGCAATTATTTTCAGGGAAACGCACGGCTAAAGTAGTTCCAGGCAGGTTTGACCGCATTACAGTTCCATATCACTGCGCGTAGTTAACTGTAATAACGGAAAATAGGATACAATTCATAACAAGAAAAAACATCCAGCCCCATGCGCTTGATCTGCAATTTTCGATGTCTAACTTCACAATCAACGGACACATACAGTTTAATTTTAATAAATAAAGTATGTAGTCCCATCTATAGGCTAAATAGAAAATTAAATTGAATAGGCTATATAAATAAATTGATAGTCCTGCTGGGTTTTCGTAATTATTCCAGATAATATAACAAATAAATAATTATTGATAGGCCTACTTGTTAAAAGGGCTTTGTGTGTTTCATTTATTGGGTTATCTAGTGTCAATTATAGAAAACAAGAATGAACGAATTAATTAAAACAAATTTAATTAATAAATAAATAATAATATTGACGCACATGCTTTTCTGTCTCATTATTGCAACATCTCTCTCTCTCTCTCTCTCTCCCTCTCTCTAATAACGGCATTAATAACTCCATAAAGCCGGGACACACTGACTAAGGCCAGTTATGAATGTAATTTGATACTTATGACCAGGGCCTGAAATTAACACCCGACCACCTGCCAAATGCGGGTGAATTTTGCTATTGGCGGGTAACACTGTCAATCTACCTGCCACATTGGCAGGTAGCCAATGAGAATTGAGTGATTCATTAGGTTTTTTTTTTACGTTTTCATTTTCATTGCGTTGAACCTTAGCTATAATGTGGCGGCACATTACTGGGGTAAAAAGACCAGCTGAAACAAACAACCAACAAAAAGATGAGTGTCACAGGTTAACCTGGTGACTCTATAAACTTGGACTTACAAACATACACCCATTTCACTGATACTGTGCATTGCCGGCAATATTAACAACTGTGTACACATCAGGAAAGTGTTATGGACTTTTTGTTTTGTTCAGTCTAAAGTTTGTTACTGCTGTGTTTTGTTATAGTTTTCAACTCTTTATAGTTTTTCTTAAAGTTTGTCATTATTTTTCCAAAAGAACAGAATGCCAGAACACACAGTAATTTATATAATAATTACCTTTATTTTTCCACATATTTTTCACAAACCTTATTGCAGTTAAACTTCCCGGTTCACACTCTGTACAACCAAACCCATAATCCAGGTTAAACTGTTTTTTAAAGCAACAGCCACATCACTTCCTGTGGAAGATACCATTTTGGTGTGATGTCAGAGGAGAGGGATTTAGAAACAGTTGTGTTTACCATATAATTTGTTGTTAAACTCTCTCTCTGTTAATGGTCGTTGTTTTAGCTGTTTGGAAGGTTTAAGTGTTGTGTTGGGTGTTTATATTACTTAAATTGATTGTTACAAACGTATTAGTTTGTACCTATGGTTGGTATGCCCTATAGGCGGGGCTTCAGCCTATAAATAGACTTTATGGCTGAAAGGATTTCAGTTCTGATTGTGAACTCAGAGAAATTGGATACTGAGCAGTGTTGTGAACATTGGGCCATTTGGTTTAGCCAAAATTAGCACATTGTTGCGGTTTTCTTTTCTTTTTGTACAGTTTTTATTTATTTTTGTTTTTCTCCAGCACTGTAAATATTTCAGCACCTTCCAATAAAACACCATTTTGGATTTTGCATCAACTTTTTGTACAGCACGTCATTTCCCTTTTCCACTCCAACTGGTTGGCTTCCCTACATATGGTGTCAGAAGTGGGATCCTCCCACCAGTGAGTGACGTGCCTGCAGAAGGTAATGCCCTGCTGACATGCCACCAAAAACGAGGGGTCAGCCTGTAGAGGGCACAGATGCAGTAATGGACCAAGGTGCTGTTGGAGGTGTTGCCGACGAGAGATTGCTGCCTGCGGAAATCCCAGCCACTGGGGGAGATGCTGCCATCACAGCGCTGGCACAAATGTTTCAGTCATTCATGCTGTACCAAAAGGATCGGGATGAAAGGCAGGAGAGGGATGCTTCTCGCCGCGAGCAAAATTACAAGGTCCTCAGCCACCAGGTCACCCAAATGCAGCAAGACATGGAGCTTCGTAAGGAGCTGCAAAGCGGGTGATAGACCATGAACCTCGAATAGCCAAGCTGGAGGACAGTGATGATATTGAACACTACCTTACAACTTTTGAGAGACTTGCAGAGGTGTATCAGTGGCCAAGGGGCGACTGGGCCGTTCGTCTTATTCCTTTGCTAACTGGCAAGGCCCGAAGTGCTTTTGTGGCTATAAATCCCTCACATACCAGAGACTATGACCAAGTGAAAGCTGCAATCTTAAAAAAAAATATGAAATCAGTGCAGAGACATACCGGTTGAGATTCCGGTCCCTTAGTACCCCTGCCGATGAGACCCCTACGGAACTCTACATCCGACTGAAGGACTTGTTCTCCAAATGGGTACACTATGAGCAAAGTAATAAGAGGGACATTATGGAGTCCCTTGTGCTGGAGCAGTTCCTGCGAGTGTTGTACCCTGAGGTGAGGACTTGGGTAAAGGAAAGAGATCCCGACACTGCTGCAGAGGCTGCAACATTGGTTGAGGCCTACATTGCTGCACGGAAGGGACCTGGAACTACTCGATATGCTGGCATTCTCCACTCTTCGAAGGGTAAGTCTGATGGGTTGGGGGTGGGTTCAAACTCTCAAAGTGGCCCTAAAATCTTCAAGCCCATTCATTCTAAACCCCCAATATCAGCCACAATGCCCCAGACAACTGTTAAGGGAGAGATTGTTGTATGTTATAACTGTGGTGAGCCAGGTCATACTAGGCCCCTTTGCCCACTCAAAAAGCCCAAGACAACTGGTCTTTGTTATATGCCCCGGCCAGAACAGTTAAGAACACAGCCCGATCGGGAACCAGTCATCACTGTACTGTTAAATGGTAAACCCCTTTCAGCGTTGGTGGACACAGGTTGTTCCCATACTCTGGTACAGGCCCAATATATACCCAGAGATTCCTGGAGTGAAGCAGATGTAGTAACAGTTTGTTGTGTGCACGGGGATAGCACTGAGTTGCCTACTGCTGAGGTTTATATTGAGGTCTGTAATCAGTCATATCTGATGAATGTGGGTGTTGCTACCAAGCTGCCCTATCCTGTACTGTTAGGTACTGACTTCCCTGTACTAGCTGAATTGGTGCAAGAGACTGTATGGTGTGGCGTTGTCACTAGAGCACAAGCAAAGCAGCTTACTCAGGTTCCACAGCCCCAAGAAATAACACCAGACACACTGCAAGAAATGCCCTTCAGCTCTGAGACTAGTTTAGGTGAGTCACAGCCTACAGAGCAGGAAAGGCTGCATAAACGCAGGGAGTGGGTTCAGGGGTTGTTGGAAACTTCAGAGCAAGCTGAGGAAGGTGCAGAAGAACCCGATCTCACTGAGGCAGACTTAGTTGTCCCTGGTAATCTAGCCCAACTTCAGCGTGAGGACTCAACCTTGACTGAATGTTTTAAACAGGCTGAGGAAAACGAGGATGTTGTGTCTTTGCTTGGTGAGACTTTTGTTGTACAAAATAGTCTTTTGTACCGACAGAGTAAAGAAGACGGACTGCAGCTGGTAGTACCTAAGGCATACAGGAAGGAAGTATTAGAACTTGGGCATTCGATTCCCTGGGCAGGTCACTTGGCTTTTATGAAGTCATTAATGCGTATTGCAAAAAGATTTTACTGGCCAAAGATGTACAATGAGGTTAAGGAGTTCTGTAAGTCTTGTCCAGAATGCCAGCTCACTACTGGCCGTACTCCTGCCTACGCACCCCTTATACCACTTCCTGTAGTTGACACTCCTTTTAAGAGAATAGGAGTTGACGTAGTTGGGCCTGTGGAAAAGAGTCAGAGAGGGAACCGATTTATCTTGGTTATTTGCGATTATGCTACCAGGTACCCTGAGGCATACCCATTACGAGAGGTCACAGCTAAGCAAATAGCCACTGTACTCCTACGGTTTTTCTCTCAGGTTGGCATACCTCAGGAAGTGGTCACAGATCAGGGTCCAAACTTCATGAGCCACACCCTACAAAAAGTATATCAATTGCTGGGCATAAAGAGAGTACGAACCACCCCTTACCATCTTCAGACTGATGGGCTTGTTGAACGTTTCAACCAGACCTTGAAAACCATGCTGAGGAAATATGTTTCTGAAACGGGCAAGGACTGGGACAAGTGCCTTCCATTCCTCCTGTTTGCATATAGGGAGGTGCCTCATGCATCTACAGGGTTCTCGCCATTTGAACTGCTGTATGCTCACCATGTCAGAGGGCCTCTGGGTGTACTGAGAGAGAGTTGGGAGGCCAATGATAAACCAGACAAGAAAAAATTCTCTCCTACATATTAAAGATGAGAGAGCATCTGCAGAAGACAACAGTCCTTGCACGAGAAAATCTCCTGCAGTCTCAAAAACGTCAAAAAGAGTGGTACGACCGAACAGCCAGATCCCGTACATTTGAGCCCGGTGAAAAGGTATTGTTGTTGTTACCAACGAGTGAGCATAAACTGCTGGCTAAGTGGCAGGGCCCCTACCAAATAAAGAGGAAAGTGGGTCCTGTGACATATGAGATCGAGATCCCATCCAGGACCCAGCCCTTGCAAATCTTCCATGTTAACATGTTGAAGAAGTGGTATGCTCGTTCCACACAACAAGGACCTACATCTGAGGAAGTGGCGGAAAGCACAACTGCTTTGTTCGTGAGATCCGTGGAGGGAGAGGAGGAAATAGAGGAACAATACCTGCCTGTTCGTCAGGGAAACAGTCAGCTGAACTTCGAGCACCTGGAAGATGGCCAAAGGCAGGAACTTCTACAATGCCTCCCAGCCCAACTCTTTATGGAGACACCTGGCAGAACAAACGTTATCCACCATCACATCACTCTCAAAGATCCCAAACCCATTCGTCAGCCAGTATACAGGGTCCCAGAAAGACTTCTGCCAGTTATGAAGGAGGAGTTGGAGACCATGCAGAGCCTTGGTGTAATTGAACCTTCAACCAGTGAATGGAGCAATCCCATTGTCCTAGTGCCTAAGAAGGATGGCAGTCTCAGATTCTGTCTGGATTTCCGCAAGCTCAATAGTGTGAGCAAATTTGACCCGTATCCCATGCCAAGAGTGGATGAGGTAGTGGAGAGTCTTGGAAGAGCAAAGTATCTCACCACACTTGACCTCTGCAAGGGATATTGGCAGGTTCCACTAAGTTCGGAGAGCAAGGAGGTGACCGCGTTTAAAACACCCTTTGGACATTTTCAGTTCCGTGTCCTTCCCTTTGGGCTTCACGGAGCTCCAGCTACTTTCCAAAGGATGATGGACCAGATCCTCCGGGGGACTGAAAAGTTTGCTGCTGCATACTTAGATGACATAATCATCAATAGTCAAACTTGGCAGGAGCATATGGGTCATCTGAAGGACGTGCTGGTGAGAATTAAGAATGCTGGTCTAACCATCCGCCCAGACAAATGCACCCTAGCCAGGACTGAGACACAATACCTAGGGTATGTGCTGGGTCATGGAGTAATACGTCCACAGGTGGGGAAAGTGGAGGCCATCAAGAATGCAGAACGGCCAGTGACCAAGAAACAGGTCCGTTCTTTCCTTGGACTTGTGGGGTGGTACAGGCGTTTTATCCCCAACTTCTCTGAACGAGCCTTTACCCTAACTGATTTAACTAAAAAAGACAAGCCAAATAAAGTTGACTGGACTCAGGACTGTGAGATGGCTTTCCAGGACCTAAAGGACTCCTTATGCACAGAACCTGTTTTACAGAGTCCCGACTTTAATAAGACTTTCACTGTACAGACCGATGCTTCTGAGCATGGCATTGGGGCTGTACTGCTTCAGGAAGGTCAAGGTCAGCTCCAACCGATTGCCTACATCAGCAGAAAGCTCCTTCCCCGTGAATCCAGGTATTCCACAGTTGAGAAGGAGTGTCTGGCAATTAAATGGGCATTGGACGCTTTACGATACTACCTGGTGGGACGCAAATTCACACTTGAGACTGATCACAGGGCATTGGCCTGGTTGGGCCGTATGAGAGACACAAATGCTCGTATCACCAGATGGTTTTTAGCCATCCAGCCATTTGACTTTGAAATTTTGCACAAAGCTGGGTCACAAAATTGTACAGCAGATTACCTCTCTAGGACACCTCAGGTGTCTGAGGAAGGGGGGAGAAATGTCACAGGTTAACCTGGTGACTCTATAAACTTGGACTTACAAACATACACCCATTTCACTGATACTGTGCATTGCCGGCAATATTAACAACTGTGTACACATCAGGAAAGTGTTATGGACTTTTTGTTTTGTTCAGTCTGAAGTTTGTTACTGCTGTGTTTTGTTATAGTTTTCAACTCTTTATAGTTTTTCTTAAAGTTTGTCATTATTTTTCCAAAAGAACAGAATGCCAGAACACACAATAATTTATATAATAATTACCTTTATTTTTCCACATATTTTTCACAAACCTTATTGCAGTTAAACTTCCCGGTTCACACTCTGTACAACCAAACCCATAATCCAGGTTAAACTGTTTTTTAAAGCAACAGCCACATCACTTCCTGTGGAAGATACCATTTTGGTGTGATGTCAGAGGAGGGGGGATTTAGAAACAGTTGTGTTTACCATATAATTTGTTGTTAAACTCTCTCTCTGTTAATGGTTGTTGTTTTAGCTGTTTGGAAGGTTTAAGTGTTGTGTTGGGTGTTTATATTACTTAAATTGATTGTTACAAACGTATTAGTTTGTACCTATGGTTGGTATGCCCTATAGGCGGGGCTTCAGCCTATAAATAGACTTTATGGCTGAAAGGATTTCAGTTCTGATTGTGAACTCAGAGAAATTGGATACTGAGCAGTGTTGTGAACATTGGGCCATTTGGTTTAGCCAAAATTAGCACATTGTTGCGGTTTTCTTTTCTTTTTGTACAGTTTTTATTTATTTTTGTTTTTCTCCAGCACTGTAAATATTTCAGCACCTTCCAATAAAACACCATTTTGGATTTTGCATCAACTTTTTGTACAGCACGTCATTTCCCTTTTCCACTCCAACTGGTTGGCTTCCCTACAATGAGGATGAGTCAAAGAAAAGTAAAAGAAGACATTTTAATACAAAGTGGTCAATTGGCGACAACGGCAAGGTTCGTATGCGGCTGATTTATGACAGCGACTGTTGTTTCGTAACGTTCATGCGATCAGAAAGAAGATGAGGCCCTTTTCTGACTACGTTTGGATGTGCGAGTATTAAACTGGTGGTGAGATGGGATGAGATAATGTAACGCTGACGCAGGCTCCAGAACAATGACAGTTGCACAGATGTGTGCGTGTGCAACTGTAGTACATGTTGGGAGATGGGAACCGGTGAGAAAATGTCCGGTACCCGGTAACTGCAGTAATAATATTAATTTATTTCTGCTTAACGGTTCCTGAACGCTGTAACTAAAAACTGTCAGGACCTAGCTGTCTACGTGACTAAATCAGCCATCAACACAGCCGCGGGTGATTTGTTTACATACGAGCTACGGTAGGTCTATAGATCTTTTGTGCGTGTGTGTGTCAAAATCAATGAATAAAACGATTTTTTAAAAATGTATATTCTAAGAGTTAATATTACTTATATTGATTTCGTTAATAAATTGACACCACTTAAATGTGTACAAGTTAAAGAACAATATTGTGCAATTCCCGTTTTTCACCTTTAGGCTATGAGACAAAAAAAAAAAAAAAAAAAAGGCTGGTAAAAGGTCTCTGTGGCAGGTGAATTTTGATATCCACCTGCCACAGTGGCTGGTGGCCAAAAAAGTTAACTTCAGGCCCTGCTTATGACTGATCATCCCCAAACGCGTGTTCAGCGCGTTCAGTCTGTAGCCTATTCACAGTCTGTGTTTAAGACCTGCTACAGTCGATGGAAACGTCTCAGGTTACGTATGTAACCCTGGTTCCCTGAGAGGGAACGAGACGCTGCGTTTGAGACGCGGTGGGAACGCTCTGCGTGATTGCGTCATGAAGCACGTGTAAAATCAGTCCAATGGAAGCCCGATACGTCATAGGTGACGTCATAGACCAGGAAACTATAAAGCACCCTTGAAAACAGACCGCGACAGCTTCTGAAAAGTCTGAAGTAAGTCGATCAGGGTATGCAGGAAGTATGGCAGGCAAACGCAGCGTCTCGTTCCCTCTCAGGGAACCAGGGTTACATACGTAACCTGAGACGTTCCCTTTCAAGGGAACTTCGAGCTGCGTTTGAGACGCGGTGGGAACCCCATACCCACTACGCCATAGTGACAAATGCCCGTTCTGTGTGAAGTCCTTGGCGCACACTAAGAAGCAAGCAACCTCGCCCCAGGAGTGGAGAGGTCAAGGTCATAAAACCTGACAAATGTATGCGGAGAGGACCAGCCTGCCGCATTACAAATGTCAAGAAGGGAAACACCCGAAACTAAGGCCGTAGAGGCCGCCATACTCCTAGTAGAATGGGCCCGTACAGCCATAGGTGAAGGCTGACCGGCCGCTTCATAAGCCAATGAAATAGCCTCGACTATCCATTTGCTCATAACCTGTTTCGATGCAGGGCACCCTCTTCTGGGTGACCCAAAACATACAAATAATTGCTCTGACTTACGCCACAGGGCAGCTCTGTGAACGTAGGCATCTAATGCCCGAACTGGACATAACAGGTTCAATTGTTCCTGATCTGGGGTATTAAAAGGTGGAGGATAAAAGGCCTGCAACACTATTGGACCCCCAACATTCACTGGGACCTTAGGTATATAGCCCGGTTTAGGGTATAGAAATGCTTTCACCATACCAGGTGCAAATTCCAGGCATGAAGGAGCAACCGACAGGGCATGCAAATCTCCAATTCTCTTGATAGAAGAAATAGCAAGGAGAAACAAAGCTTTCAAAGTGAGGAATTTTTCTGAAACCTCTTCAATAGGCTCGAAGGGAGCCAGAGCCAGACCCTCAAGTACAATGGCTAAATCCCAAGCCGGTGCTCTAGAGTGCAGTGCAGGTCTCAACCTCAATGTACCACGGAGAAAACGAATAATCAGAGGATCTCTCCCAATAGAAGTACCCCCCAGAGGGGTATGATAGGCCGATATAGCCGCCACATACACTTTTAAGGTGGAAGGAGATAATCCAGCAGAGAAACGGTCTTGCAGAAAATCGAGAACTGAACCAACAGGGCAGTTAACAGGATCTAACTGACGCTCACCACACCAGGTGGAGAATAATTTCCATTTCAGCGCATAAAGTCTTCTCGTGGAAGGGGCTCTGGAATGGAGAATGGTCTTAACGACCTCAGTCGAGAGACCGGATTCTATGAGCCTGGCCCCCTCAGAGGCCAGGCCCACAGTTTCCACAACTCCGGCCGAGGGTGAAAAATCATGCCCTCTACCTGGGACAGCAGGTCCCTCCTGATAGGAATCTCCATGGGAGAGCCGTTCAGAAGAGACACCAAGTCCGAGAACCAAACTCGAGTCGGCCAGTAAGGGGCTATTAGTAGCAGACGGGCCCCTTCCCGGCGAACCCTCTCCAGAACCCCCGGGAGCAATGATATCGGGGGAAATGCATACAGGTGCAGCCTCGGCCACACCTGCACCATCGCATCCAGTCCGAGAGGAGCTGGGTGCGTGAGAGAGAGCCACATGGGACAATGGGTTGTATCTGAGGATGCGAAAAGGTCTATCTGAGCACGACCAAATTTCTCCCACAGGAGCTCCACCACCTCGGGGTGAAGTCTCCACTCCCCGGGCCTCAGCCCCTGCCTTGACAGTATATCTGCTCCCACATTCTGACGCCCCGGAATGTAAACTGCTCTGAGAGATAGCAACTTCCCCTGGGCCCATAGGAGGATCTGATGGGCCTGCTTGCAAAGGTGACGTGACCTCAGACCCCCCTGATGGTTGATATATGAAACCACTGACGTGTTGTCCGTACGAACCAACACATGATGGCCTCTCAGGTCTGGCAGGAAATATTTGAGAGCTCGAAATACCGCCATCATCTCCAAACGATTTATGTGCCATGACAGATGATGGTCCTGCCAAAGACCTTGCGCCGAGCGGCCACTCATGACCGCCCCCCATCCTGTGAGGGAAGCATCCGTCGAAAGCGTGACGCGTCGACAAGAAGCTCCCAGCACTGGGCCCTGGGCGAGGAACCAAGGTTTCTTCCACATGACCAAAGCACGAAGGCATAGCCGCGTGACCTTGATCTTGCGGAACGGATTTCCCCTCGGAGAAAACCCCTTGGTTCTGAGCCACCACTGCAGGTGTCTCATGTACAGCAGGCCAAAAGTAATCACGTTGGACGCTGCTGCCATGAGCCCCAACAGTCTCTGAAACTGTTTCACAGTGAGTGACTGGCCTAGTTTTACATTTTTTCCGGCTGTGAGAATCGCAGTGATCCGAGCAGGAGATAGACGTGCCTGCATTGTGGTCGAATCCCAAATTACACCTAAAAAAGTGGTCCTCTGAGTAGGGAGGAGAACACTCTTCTTGGTGTTGAGCCGCAACCCCAACTCCTTTATGTGAGACAGAACGACATCTCGATGCCGAACCGCCAACTGCTCTGACTGAGCTAAAATCAACCAATCGTCGATATAATTTAATACGCGAATGCCCTGGAGTCTCAAGGGAGCCAGAGCTGCATCCACGCATTTTGTAAAGGTGCGGGGTGATAAACCTAGGCCAAACGGCAGAACCCGATACTGGTAAGCTTCGCCCCCGAAAGCGAACCTCAGGAACTTCCTGTGATGAGGATGGATAGATACATGGAAATAAGCGTCTTTCAGGTCTATTGTGACAAACCAGTCCTCGGACTGAATCTGTGAAACAATTTGCTTGAGTGTGAGCATCCTGAACTTGAGTTTCTGAACTCTGCTGTTTAACTGGCGCAGATCTAGAATAGGACGCAACCCTCCATCCTTTTTCGGAACAATGAAGTAACGGCTGTAAAACCCTGACTCTCTGCTGGGAGGAGGCACCCTCTCTATCGCTCCTTTTTGAAGAAGTGTCAGAACTTCCTGCTCCATAACCAGAGCCTGCTGCGGGTCCACCACTGTGGGAAGGACCCCTTGAAATCTGGGCGGACGAGAACCGAACTGAATTCTGTAACCCTTTTCTATTATGTGCAGGACCCATAAAGAAATATTTGGCAGAAGTTTCCACGCTGCCAGAAATTCTGATAAGGGAACCAGTCCCTCGAGACTGGCCTCTGGATTTGATTGAACAATCATTTCGGCGCCCTGAAGCGGCGAACCGGCAGGGAACAACCGAACTGACCGTTCTACAACCCTCCTCAGAGGATTGTACGGGGACGCTGACACCTCGGTGCCCTGAAACGGCGAACCGGCAGGGAACAACCGACGTGGCAACGCTGCGACTCTCCTCGGAGAATCGCCCCCCGGAGGGCGCCAAAGAGAAACGGATCCTCGGAATCGTTCCAAGGACCACCCTCAGAAGCCTGGCACACTCGACGTCAGGACTTCTTCTTAGTCCAGGCTCTCTTGGAGATGACAGTCCTCAGATCCTGTCTACCCCCACCAGGCCTGGACTGCGAACGCCACTCGGGAACCCCAGATTGTGGAGGAGCCCGAGCAGCGACGCTCTGTTTCTGCTGGAATCTGTGTGCGGAGCTCGTAGACGGATGAGGCTGCTCTATCTTTATATTACGCGCAGCCTCGGGGACACTGGACCGGCGAGGAAGAAACCTCTGAAACGCAGCCGCTTGTTTTTTATTTTCTTGAAACCTATCGACAACACAATTTATAGCATCGCCGAACAGACTTGTAGGAGAAAGCGGTACGTCCAGAAGAACAGATCTATCTTTATCCTTGATTTCAGAAAGATTCAACCATAAATGACGCTCCGTGGCCACCAGGGCTGCCATAGAACGGCCAACTGATTTAGCCGTCTCCTTGGTGGCCCGGAGAGATAGATCGGTTGTGCGACGTAATTCACGAACAGTCTCAGCACTAACTTCCTCACAATCATCCATGTCCCTCAGCAGGTCAGCCTGATAAGCTTGTAAAATCGACATCGTATGTAAACATGCTGCAGCCTGACCTGCTGCCGAATACGCTTTACCCACCAGCATTGATGTATTTTTTAATGGTCTGGTGGGTAACGTCGGGGCTTTCAGTGATGACGCTGACTCGGGGGAGAGATAGCTCGCAAGCGTCTCTTCCGCACGAGGCATCGTCAAATAACCATAATTATCCATACCTCTAACTTTACTATAATTACTAGTTTGAGGATTATGAACTCTGAAAGACGCCGGTTTATTCCACGATCTGGACACCTCAGTGTGAAGATCAGGAAAAAACGGGAGTTCCCGACGAGGAGGTCGTGATCTAGATGGTAAATAACGTTCATCTAGAAGACTCTTTCTTGATTCAACATCAATATCATCAGCTGGCCACTCAATATTTAATTTAGTAACAGCACGAGATAAAACCTCCATAAGCTCCTCATCAGCAGGGGTATGAGCTGGCGAAAACTCAAATTCCCCCATATCAACGACATCCAGTTCCTCAGAACTGGATAGCCGCAACAGTGGTGTCTCAGCCTGGGGAGGAGAAACCGCAGAGCGGGCTCCTTCCTGGGCTGGGACACCGGATCCAGCAGGTAAGGGCTGAGAAAGGGCGGGGCCCGTCTCAAACCCCGCTACTAAATCCATATGTGAACCCCAAGATGAACGCCGCCGCAGTGCCTCGGCAGCCGCGGGACCCGCACCTCGGGGAACACGAACCGAACCATCCTCCTCAAAGAATGCCCGGCGAGAGCGGAGAGTTTTCATGGACAAACTCATGCAATGCTCGCAGTCAGCCCCCTCGAGGACCGACTGAGCATGCTCCACTCCCAAACAAGCAACACACATCTGATGTGTGTCCCCACCCGTAATGAAACGAGGGCAAGGGACAACACAACGTTTGTAATCTTGCTTGCTCGCCATAATGATATATATATATGAATGATCGGACAGACAACAATAAATAGACAAGGACAGAGTAACAGAGAGCGCTTACTGAAGACAACAGAAGCTGTCGCGGTCTGTGTTCAAGGGTGCTTTATAGTTTCCTGGTCTATGACGTCACCTATGACGTATCGGGCTTCCATTGGACTGATTTTACACGTGCTTCATGACGCAATCACGCAGAGCGTTCCCACCGCGTCTCAAACGCAGCTCGAAGTTCCCTTGAAAGGGAACAGTCAGTCTTCGAATGTTTCAGCAAGTCGTAAGTGTGTCCCCATCATTAGTCTGCTATCAGTGGCTCAAACCTCCGTTACTAACTCTAAAATGACGTTTTGGAATTAGCAACGGAGGCATGGGATTAGATGCGTAAGAAATTAGTCCTACACAAGAGCGTTTTAATGACAAAAACTTGACAAAAGTCTTGAAATGCATCATCTGAACATTGTTTTGAGGTGTGGTAACTGTAGTATAAGCGGAATAATTGACTTCAGGCCGTTGAATTATTAGAAAAATAATGCACACCCGAGGTGTAACAGCCACTCCGCTTCGCGTCGTGACCGCATTACCACCTCGGGTGTGCATTATTTTTCTAATAATTCAATGGCCTGTCGTCAATTATTCCTTACGTATAGCAATAGTCAACTAAATGAATGTAACATGGCAAAGATGAATGCACTTTTCGTTTCATTTAGGAATTTCTGTGGTCTAATGTAATATTGTTGTTCATGATGAAATTTTCAATTGTTGTTGTAATTAATTTAGCATTAACAAGATGACCCGTCGCTACCCGAATTCATTTCAGGAGTGATGGCTGATTGGATGTATTTTAGTCCAGTGCTTGCATATAAGATTAGTATTGACCAAGTTCAGAGGCTGTCGTATGTGGATCAACTTACTTTGTGTATTTCAACAGTTTCAATATGAAAAATAACTTTTATATTGATTCAATGGATTAATTGTATTTTGAAAACAAAAGTGTCATGGATTTATTGCATTTTGGGGAAAAAATAATCAGTTCCCTTTCAGTCACTCACGTTCGACGTAGTCGACGTGTCGACTGATTGGGATCACGCTTAGAGAGCCTGTCATCTTCGAGTACTATTAAAACGAGCCAATGTAATTGGTGTGCGTAAAATGCATTACACACTCCGCCCCCGCGGCGCGGGTATAAATACGGAAGTGGATGCACGCACTAGTTGTCTTTCGCTTCGGAGCCGATCGTTTGATGTCTCTGAAGAGTGCTGTTGTTTACAACGAGCGAGTGTGTCGTTGTTCTTCTGGAAAACTCTCCCGGTGCTGGTGGTTTCTACAGCTCGAGTGCAGCGGTGATCGCGAGCTTTGAGCCCTCAACTACTGTTTTAACAGCAACAAATTTCTAAAGGTTTGTGTGTGTTGACGGCTGGTTAGAGGGGGGAAAAGTGAGTGCTTCACTGCTTGAATGCCGCGGTCATTCCCCTGTGTGCTCCGGCACTGGTGATGGGTCCTATTTCCTGAAAGAGCAACACGGGTGCGTTTGCATCTTCTTCTTTTTTTTTTTAAAGAAAAAGATGTCATTCCACCTGTGCGTTTCTGGATGTGGTCGTTCCCTTTTCCTCTCTGACAGTCACAATTGTTGCATCACGTGTTTGGGCTTACAGCACGCTGAAGCAGCTTTTGTGGGCGGTACATGTTCCCATTGCGGGAATATGACTGTCGCGGTGTTGAGATCGAGACTCGCCTTCGTCCGCAAAGTGCGAGTCCCCATTATCATGCCCCACCCCCGGGTGCCGTGTGGGATGGGTGAACGGAGGATAGTGATGGAGGTCTCGCCCGGTAACCATTCCCTGTGGGCTCCTCACTCCTCCATCACACTGCAGCCGATGGAATTCCTGTTGAACGTGCTAGTCCCTCTGTAATGGACCGATCAGCCGTTTCAATTGGGGTTCCCCCAGAGGATAAGATGTCGATAGCAGCATCAGAGGGTGAGCTGGCCTCTGGAGATGACGACTCGGCTGTGTTTTCTCCCTCTGGGAGTTTAACATTGCCCGAGCCAGATCCAGAAATGTCAGCTATGCTGAAACGGGCCGCTGAGGCTGCCAGGTTCGAGTGGAACCCTCCACCATGTCCCGTTCAGTCTCGGTTGGAGGAGTGGTATCTCGGGGCGGGCCGCACTGGTTCTCAGCTCGCCGCCCCAGTGCCTTTCTTTCCCGAAGTGCATGGAGAGCTTACCAGGTTGTGGATGGCACCTTTCTCTGCCAGAAACTGCCTGGATAGCTTTTCCCCCTCACTACCTTTGATGGAGGAGCGGTGAAGGGTTGCAAGGTTATCCCTCCAGTGGAGCGGTCTGTCGCGACACAGGTGCACCTGTGTCCGGCGGCCGCTGCCTTTTGGGGGGATCCTCATCTCCCCCCTATGACCTGTGAGTTCTCGTCTGTTCCGACGGGCAGAGCTTACAAAGCCTGTGGGCAAAGCCTGTGGGCAAGGGTAGCCCAGACCGTGTGCTCATAGGTGAGCATCGCACTGCATCCAACCTCGCCCTCCGGGCACGAGTGTCGTGGCGGTTAGTGGTCCATGAGCGCCATCGTTGGCTCAGCCTGGTTGATATGGCGGATGCGGACAAGGTTCAGTTCCTGGTCTCCCCAATTTCCCAGGTTGGGCTGGTCGGCGACACGGCGGAGAACTACGTCCAACAGTTCTCTGCTGCCCAAGCGCAGATGGAGGCCATCCGGCACATCCTGCCCCGGCGGCCCGCTGCTGCCTCCACCCCGCTGCCGGTGGCAGTTCCTCCACCTGCTCGTCGCCGAGGGCGTTCCCCTGCCGCTGCTCCCACTGGGCCTCCGCAGCCTCCAGCCAGGCCTCAGCATGAAGGCGGCCGCAGTAGGGATGCCCAGCCCGCTCCAGGGGCTGCCAAGCCAGGTGGCAAGCCACAGCAAAAGCATTCCGAAGCGGGCCGCTCAGGGATGGAGGAGGATGCTCTGGGAGTTGGTCACCGATCCACTCCCTCCCCCCGGGTGAGGGCCGGGTGGAGTCTTTGTTTGTGTGTGTGTCTGTTCCTCCACTGCTCCCAAAAGAAGCGAAGCAAGCGGTACCCACATTCCAAAGAAAGAGCAAATTCCTCTGTTCCTGGGTCCCAAGAGGGCGAGTCTGGCGGTGTGCGACCCTGTAAGCCTTGCACCCCTCAGCCCCCTCTTGTTCGCCAGCACGGCAGCTGGGTGCGGTTCGAGGACCCGGTCATCCGCCTTCTCACGCATCCCTGGCCATCTCATGGAGACAGGTAAGTGTCGTACACCACACTCAGACCCTGCTTCGGGCCGTCCCCGGGCCTTCCAAGCCAGATCCCTGTCCTCCACCTCGCTGCCCCACTTCGGGTACGTCTGTGGTTCCCTGGCCCCTGGCACGGTGTGTGTAAGCCTGAATATGCTTCCTACCGCTCCAGCTGGCCCCGAAACTACCAGCAGACTCGGCTTGCGATTCATTTTGCTTGGCTTCGCCCTGGCTCAGTGATATTCATCATACTTAGGTTTTGAGCTGAGATGCTCCTAAGATTAGTGATATTTATCACACCTACGTGTTGAGCGCCGCTCCTGTCCTGTGTGCGCACATCGCATTCCTACTGGCGAAGGACGCGAGGTAGCCTCTGCTCCAGCTGATATGAAGACCGGTTTCTATAAACCCGTACTTCATTGTACCCTAGATATGTGGTGGGTTATGGCAATCTTGGACCTGTGTCAATTGAAACGGGCCCTTTTTCGAAAGCCTCCGTTCAATTACTACACAGAAATGCTTTTTCAAATGCTCCGTCCCCAAGGTTGGCCTGCAGCGTTCGACCTGAAGGACAGTACTTCAGATCTCTATCCTTCCGCTCCACAGACCATTCTGTGTTCTGGCGGCGAGGGTATGAAGTATCAGTACAAGTCCTACCCTTCGAGTGCTCCATAGCCAGTTGGGTCTTCAGGTCAACTGGGAGAGAGTAATCTCGCCCACGGGCTGAGTATCTCTTTTTCAGTTCAGGAGAAGGACTCGGTCCAACACATCTCTTCAAGAAAAGTGTGTTAGGCTAGTGCTAGAAGTGAGAAAGGGTCCCACTGAAAAAAAATTCAGAGGCTCCTGGGGCATATGGCAGATGCAGCCCCTTGGATTCCTCCACATGAAGCAACGCTTGGATTCCTCCATACGCTTGGATTCCTCCACACGCTTCAGCACTAGTTTTATGATCGAGTCCCGAGGTGACCGTGGCAGAGCGGCACGCCCTGTGTGATAAAAGATCAACCCGGCCTGCCCCCAAACTCTCAGCCCGTGTTCAGACCTTCAGGTCCACTAACACCGACTGAGGGGCCATGAACAAAGGGCATGCTTTAACGGAGGCCAGGGCGACCTCCGACTGCATTGGTATTCGTTACGTCGAGTTGGCAGTTCACCTCGCTTTGAGCCACCGCTGCTCAGCGAGCTGGTACTGGTCTGAAAAGACAACATCGCGACCGTTGCGCTAAGCTTCCCTCGCATGTCACAACTCGCCCGTCACCTCCTCCTTGGAGTCAGAAGCTTCTGAGGTCGCTTCATTCCACTATAAAATTCCTCCTGCCTTCTCAATCGTGTCGCCAAGGAGCCTCACGACAGCTATGGCCAGGGAGAGTGGAGACTCCAATCCTCTTGCGGTCCAGCTGGGCAGGGACCACTTCGGGGCCACACACGTTACATCTGTTACCCCTCTGGACTCGTCCCTCTGCCAGATGTGTTTCTGTCTGAGTGGACATCCCTTGGATAGACACTGGCTCTCAGCTGACTGGGCGGGGAGGTTCAGGTTGCTATCACAAGGATATGTGGTAGTGACCATCACTTCTGCAAGCACCCCCTTAAGATAAGGCATTGTGCTTCGCTACTTAGAAGTGGAACCTATTCGTTGATTGAGTCTTCTCTCCGTGAGGAGATCCTGAGAGCGTTCGGTCATTTCAGTGCTCTCTTTCCTGCAAGTTGGTTTGGAGTAGGCTGTTCTTTCACCCTCAATATGATACAAACATCATATGCAGAAGTATGGGAAGCACGTCCTGATCGTCAGGTTCCTGAGGGAGCAAGGGTCATCCCTGTGGCCCTCTTTATCCTCTTGGGCCTATCTCTGGTGATAATACATAGACCGCCCCTGAGCCACTGCAGGCAGTGAGTTAAAAATTCTGTTTTTAAACTGTTCTCCTGCCCGCATGGTCTCTACTAGAGGGTAGGGACTTGCTCGCTTACAGTCAACGACTTGTGCCTGGAATTCAGGCCGGCTATCTCTCATGAGCTGAGACCCCGGCCTTGATATGTGCCCAAGGTTCCTACCTCTCCCTTAAACCTACCTCTCCCCAGCCTGGAGGAGGCAGACCCAGCCCTGGCTTTCTCTGTCCGTCCGCTTTATTGCGGTTTTACGTGCACAGAACGCAAGCCTTAGGACCTCAGACCAGCTCTTATCTGTTAAGGAAATCAGCAGAGAGGGAAGGCTGTTTCCAAGCGAGGTTGGCCCACTGAAAGTGGCTACCTTCATCTTGCTGAATTTCCCGAGAAGCACATGTCCACTTATGTGGTGAGCTCCTCTTAAATGAGTGTGTGCTCCCGCTTAGACGTTGACACAGAGTGCTTTGCTGACAGATATTCTAGAGTTGAGGGCTGGGCGACACCTTAGTCGAACCGCTGCTTCCCGTGGGCTCCCTTCACATGAAGCCAGTTTCACTGTAAGCCCGGTTCGTTGTGTCGGCTTGCTGCGCCATTCCCCTCCTATGGACTGGATACGTGCGCAATTCTTGCTCCAGTTGAGTTCCCCTTTTTAGCCGAACCCTGTCGAGTCCCTCCATACCCTTCGGCAACGGACATGGCGGAATGTCCGAAGCCAGGCCTATCACTCATATGCACTGGTGGAACCTGTGTTAGGCTGGGTCCATATGCTGTGATCCCTACGGTGATCCCATATGTGTATTCTTCAACGGTACGGCTCCCTGCGGTGAGCCCGTGTCTTCCCTTGGCAGAGCCTGCTCTGCCGTCACTGTTCGGTTGAGTCTCCCCTGTCTTAAGCTGGAGCCACCCCAGTGACATTCCATATGTTGTACTGCCCGGTCATCCGCCCAGTTCATATGTGTTTTCTCCACATGTTACCTCCCTTCGGGCAGGATGTGGCTTCCGCAGCGTCCCTTCCTTCCATGTTCAGGGAACGCTTTCCCAGTGGTCCTGTAGGAACAGCAGTGACTTCCCTGGCCTAAGCCCTGTCCCTTCCCCACCTTAATTGCGGGGGAATCTGGAGGCTTTTGTCTAGGCACTGGAAGGTGGCAGCAGTAGATGGCGTTTTAATTGGGATCCCAATCAGTCGACACGTCGACTACGTCGAACGTGAGCGACTGAAAGGGAACGTCTCGGTTACGTATGTAACCCTCGTTCCCTGAAGGAGTGAACGGAGACGTAGTCCCGTCGCCACTATTGCTGGACCACCGCTGACCCTGAGTTACCCTCAGCTCCTCAGCGAAAAACAACTAGTGCGTGCATCCACTTCCGTATTTATACCCGCGCCGCGGGGGCAGAGTGTGTAATGCATTTCACGCATGCCAATTACATTGGCTCGTTTTAATAGTACTAGAAGATGACAGGCTCTCCAAGCGTGATCCCAATCAGTCGACACATCGACTACGTCTCCGTTCCCTCCTTCAGGGAACGAGGGTTACATACGTAACTGAGATGATTTTATAATTTCAGTTTTGTCTCTAAAAAAGCTTTGAGTGTCTTTATTTTGTATTGTATTTAGTCTTGTTAAATTTGTTTTGGACTCCCCATTCATTTCTCCCCATTCATTTCATTCAAATCAGTTTGTATTTTGTGTATCAGTTATTTTTAATTATTTTTGTTTGATCATGGTTTTGCAAATCTTGTGTATTGATTCTGTTGATTATTGTGTATTGTAATTGAGTTTTCCTATTAATGTGAAATTGGGTTATCATTTGAATTTAATTAATTTGATTTAGCTTTTCTTTCTCTGTCTCAATTTGAGTCTTGAGTTTATTGTTTTCGTTTGAATTGATTTATTTTGTTTGATAATATTGTAAAACATTTTGTTTTGTAGACTTTTTGGGTTTAGTTTTATTCATGTTGTAGTTCACTTTGAGTTAAAGTGTGTTGTGTAATTAGTACAGTATATTGTATTAACTTGTGTGTGTGTGTGTTGAGTTATTTTTTCGTATAGGAGCTGCAGGCCTTATTGACCAGGGTGACCATTCCTCTGTAGATGGTGTTGGTGTTTCTTCATTGTGTGCTGTGGTCTGTGGCGTGCACTGGGGTTCTTTAATTGGTATGTGAGTGTGCTGTGCAGATTTGGAGATCCCTTATTATTGGAGCATTTTCCCTGTAATTTGGCCGCAGCTCCATGACATCTGAGTGACTTGATTTATGTAAGTCTGTATTAAAGTTGATGTGTGAGGTTTTGTCTAATCTAAACTTTTATGGTTTGTATGCTATTATAATAAAACTTTTGTATTATTTGACTGACACCTGTGTCTCCACGTTTTGCTTGCCACTGGGTAGGGATCCTGTGTAAAGCCTTATGGTTAGATTCCTATTTCTTATGGGGGATGGGGGATGGGGGATGGGGGGCATATGAGGTTGCCCATGTATAGATTCTGCTTAGTGTGCATGATCAACTTCTATAAAAGCCAAGAGGGTAGACCAGAAGAGATGCAGAGACCTCAGAAGTTCCATCAAGTGGTAAGAGCCTAAGCTGACTGTGACTGAAAGGAATTTAACATCATCACTTATGTGTCTGTACTCAAAGTAATTGTGTTTTTATTTATATCAATACATTTTAAGTAATTGATTTTTTTTAATCCAAGGGAACATTTCATCTGGTCTCAAGGACAAAAGGCAAGTGAGTTTAAGATTCAGTGTGTGGATTAGGGTAGATGAAAACAGTTGTTATAGTCTGTATTATAGACGAAAACTGGAGAAGCATGCTGTTTTTAAAAACTTATGTAATTTATTTACAAAGAAATATGTTTAAAATGTATCCGTAAGATGAATTTATGGAATGGGTCCCATTGACCCTTTATTTAGGTGCCAAACATAGGCACCTATTGTATTTGTTTTTTATTGAATTCTATTTTTCTTCTTCCACTTTTGAGTCTGAGAGCCCATAAAACCCCTTGTGGGAAAGTTATACAACTTTGGCCCAAATATAGAGGACATTCGACACATTTCTGACTCAGTTTGTGGAAACAGAAAAAGAAGCGGGAAAGGGCCAATTGATAATGCTATAATAGAGCAAAACATGAAATTGTCTCTAACTACAGAACTGTTGGTCTGATTAAATTCAAAATTGGGATGCAGTGTTGCTATTATAATCCATGATGACATATGCGTAATTATATAAATTATTAGAAATGTCTTAAGTTTTATCATAAAATATTGAATTAATATAATAAAAAAATCTGTCATAGAAATGTCTTAATATTTGTCAGGAAATCTTATGCATTCATTGAGAGAGAAAAAACTCAAGTACACTTATCTACAGAGGAGAAAAACCTCTCTTTAGCTCTCTAAAGCTAAGTGAGTACACACATGCAATGCAATGTCCGTTTCATTTATACTCGTAGTAGGAGGATGCACTCGGGCTGAGAGTCCGAGTCCGAGTAAGACTCATAGTCGGCAGTGAAAATCTCTGTATTGTCCTGAAACTTCATATATTCCACAATTCATATTGTACTACATCTGCCGTCCCCTGACACCAGCATTTCAATTTCATCACCAGAAAGACATATTCAATCGACATTTTTGCCATTAATGGGCCCCTTACCTGCTTCTTGCTTGCTATTTGAATGTATCTAGTATTGTTTTATGTGTCTGTATTCATGTGTAAGCCTAAACTTAGGAATATGCCTCTTTCATAACACAATTTATGTGTTATATATTTTATTTGTCTTGCCCTTGTTGAATATTTACGAATTTTGTAATGGATAAGTTGATATTTTCTCTCTTTAGTAAGCCGCCACCATGAGTACGGACGCGGAGATGGCCATTTATGGCAAAGCTGCCATTTACCTTCGTAAGCCTGAGAGGGAGAGAATGGAGGCTCAGGCCAAACCATTTGATGCCAAGTCTGCCTGCTATGTGGCTGATGTCAAAGAGTTGTACCTCAAGGGAACAATCAAGAGCAAAGACGGTGGCAAAGTCACAGTTGTTTTGCTTGATACTAAGGAGGTAAATTTGAATGTCCATTTCATGTAGATGCTCATTAAATTACTTATTACATTGTTTTCTTTTATAACTAATATCTAATTTATCAAATTTATAGGAGAGAGTTGCCAAGGAAGAAGATGTCTACCCAATGAATCCTCCCAAGTATGACAAGATTGAGGACATGGCCATGATGACCCATCTCAATGAAGCCTCTGTGCTGTATAACCTCAAAGAGCGTTATGCTGCGTGGATGATCTACGTAAGTTCTGAAACGACATAAAAAGCATTTAAGTTTATTTTTTCTGTGTTGTTGGAATCTGACCATGTCTCTGCTTATTTCAGACCTACTCTGGACTCTTCTGCGCAACTGTGAACCCCTACAAGTGGCTCCCAGTGTATGATTCAGAAGTGGTGTCTGCCTACAGAGGCAAAAAGCGTATGGAGGCCCCACCCCACATCTTCTCTGTCTCTGACAACGCCTATCAGTTCATGCAGACTGGTAAGACATTATGGAATTGAATTCTATAGAATTCATTGAGATGAATTAGATGTCGCTGTTAATATAATAAATATTTACTGGATATTTAATAAATTTCAATCAACAGATAGAGAAAACCAGTCTGTCCTAATCACGTAAGTATTTTAATTTAATTTCAGACCATGACAAAAATTTAAAGTATAACATAGATGGAAAATTTATGGAGATATTTACAAAATAGAATTTAAGATTGAACAAAGATTGAATATACTTTGAAAAGTCTACATGTCTTTCAATCTTCTGTCTTCTAATCTCTTATAAACCAGTGGAGAATCTGGTGCTGGAAAGACTGTGAACACGAAACGTGTCATCCAGTACTTTGCCACAGTTGCAGTGTCAGGTGTCAAGAAAGAGGCCAGTAAAATAAAGGTACGAGATACAAAACTATGTCATATATATTATTTTAAAAGATGATGATTTGTGCGATATGTGAATTTGTGAAATGCCTATAAATTGTGTTTAGTCATGAAAAAGAAAAACAATTGAAAATAACTGAAAACCCTTCAAACATCATAGGGCTCTCTTGAGGACCAGATCATTGCTGCTAACCCTCTGCTTGAGTCTTATGGTAATGCCAAGACTGTGAGAAATGACAACTCATCTCGTTTTGTAAGTTAACCACTCTTTATTTACAGTACATATGGTCAGTTGTGTTAAATTTTACTGTACAGAGTTTTCTATAAAGATATTATAATAATTATTATTTATGTATTATGCTATTATGATTTAAACAGGGTAAATTCATCAGAATTCATTTCGGCACAACTGGAAAACTGGCTAGTGCTGACATTGAGACATGTACGTGGACATGATTTCATTGATCCATCCTGAACATTTGTCTTTATCTGTCACTCTTCAGATGATTGTGACTCAAGTACATTCTCTCAACAGATCTGCTGGAGAAGTCTAGAGTGTCATTCCAGCTTCCAGATGAGAGAGGCTACCACATCTTCTTCCAGATGATGACCAACCATAAGCCTGAGATTATTGGTAGGTGCACATATTTAATTCATTCAATGTTTCAGATAATATTGTAAGATGCTCTGTCATAAATGCTGTGTATTTTACAGAAATGTCGCTCCTCACCACCAACCCCTATGACTTCCCCATGTGCAGTCAGGGTCAGATCACAGTGGCCAGCATTGATGATAAAGTTGAGCTGGATGCTACTGATGTGAGTCATTGCTATTTGAATATTGACATATTTTATTTAAATATGGCAAATCATATATTGTATTCTTCTCTGTGATTTACAGGATGCTATTGACATTCTTGGCTTTAGTGGTGATGAAAAGATGAGCATCTACAAGTTCACTGGAGCTGTGCTTCATCATGGCAACATGAAGTTCAAGCAGAAGCAGCGTGAGGAGCAGGCTGAGCCTGATGGCACAGAGGGTGAGACTACATTGTACTAATGTGTGTCATAACATGCAGTGCTTTGAATTGAGAGATCATTGCATCGACTTTGCTGATAAACCACAGAAACTGTGTATAAAATGTTTAGTGTAAATATAAACTAGAAGTTGTGTGCATATCAATAAATCTAAAAATAAAAGGGAAAGTACCTAGTGCCTGATTTATTATAATTTTACACAAAAGACTATCTTTGCTTATAGAGCAAAGATCATTTATTTTAAAATATGTTTAACAGAAGCTGACAAAATCGCCTACCTTCTGGGTTTGAACTCTGCTGAAATGCTGAAGGGTTTGTGCTACCCGAGAGTCAAGGTCGGAAATGAGTATGTGACCAAAGGCCAGACTGTGCCACAGGTATAGTAACATTTCCAGCATGCCATGTGTTTAACCTAAAATTCAGGCTAATTATTGCAGAAGCAGAATAAAATATCCACTCTATTCTACTTACAGGTGTACAACTCTGTTAGCGCCTTGGCCAAATCTATCTATGAAAGGATGTTCTTGTGGATGGTCATTCGTATCAACCAGATGTTGGACACAAAACAACAAAGAAATTTCTACATTGGCGTGCTGGATATTGCTGGCTTTGAGATCTTTGATGTAAGAATGATTATGTAATCTCTTTTTATGTCAAAATAAATGATATTCAGAAGGTAGCAAATGTTTCTCTCATGTTTTGTCCTCCAGTACAACAGCATGGAGCAGCTGTGCATCAACTTCACCAATGAGAAACTGCAACAGTTTTTCAACCACACCATGTTTGTGCTGGAGCAAGAGGAGTACAAGAAGGAGGGCATTGTTTGGGAGTTCATTGACTTCGGCATGGACTTGGCTTCTTGCATTGAGCTCATTGAGAAGGTTATCAATGGTTTATGAATTTATTAATTTCTATTGATCCTATTCTCAAAATCTCTCATTTTTAATAATAAACAACATTCTTTTATAAACAGCCCATGGGTATCTTCTCCATCCTTGAAGAGGAGTGCATGTTCCCCAAAGCTTCAGACACTTCCTTCAAGAACAAGCTATATGATCAGCATCTTGGCAAGAACAAAGCTTTCGAGAAACCAAAGCCTGCCAAAGGCAAGGCTGAAGCCCACTTCTCCTTGGTTCACTACGCTGGAACTGTGGACTACAATATCACTGGCTGGTTGGACAAGAACAAGGATCCACTGAATGATTCTGTTCTGCTGCTGTACCAGAAGTCTTCTGTCAAACTGCTGGCTACTCTCTACCCACCTGTTGTTGAGGGTAAAGAAAAATTCAGTTTTTAACTTTCTTTCTTGTTTTTGCATTTATACATGTTACTTTGTATTTTTATCTCAATAGATAATACTAAAAAGGGAGGCAAGAAGAAGGGTGGCTCCATGCAGACTGTGTCCTCCCAGTTCAGGGTATGTATAGAGATGACATCACAGCAATATTGCTATATTTAAGAAAAAATAAAGAAATACAAAGCATGCCAACCTTTTTCTATTCTCCACAGGAGAACTTGGGCAAACTCATGACCAACTTAAGGGCCACTCACCCTCACTTTGTGCGTTGCCTGATTCCTAATGAGTCCAAGACTCCAGGTAAAGTATTTAACAAAAAACGTACAGATATTTTGGTTCTCAATATATATGATGAAGTTAATTTACCAAGTTCATGGTGTAAATTGTTCGTTATAGGTCTCATGGAGAACTTCCTGGTTATCCACCAGCTGAGGTGTAATGGTGTTCTGGAGGGCATCAGAATCTGCACAAAGGGTTTCCCCAGCAGAATCCAATATGGTGACTTTAAGCAGAGGTAAATGGGACCACATGAAAGCAACATTTCCTAGGAGGCTCCTAATTAAAAGAAATTAAGAATTTTGATACATTTTCCACAGATATAAGGTGCTGAATGCCGGTGTTATCCCAGAGGGACAGTTTATGGATAATAAGAAGGCCAGTGAGAAACTCCTGGGATCCATCGACATTAACCATGACGACTACAGATTTGGAAATACAAAGGTTCATATTAAGCTTTACAAATTTCAAAGATTCAGTGATCATGGTCATTTAGCTTATACAGTTTAAATCAATATATTTTGATTTACTGTTTTACATAAATTCAGGTGTTCTTCAAAGCTGGTCTTCTGGGTGTTCTTGAGGAGATGCGTGATGAGAAACTGGCTGCTCTGGTCACAATGACTCAGGCTCTCTGTCGTGGTTACCTGATGAGGAGGGAATATGTGAAAATGACGGAGAGGAGGTGACTATTGTCATGAGTAAAGATGACATCTATGATAACTGTGCAAACTTAATGATGATTATGCCATTTAATGATGAACTATTCACAGGGAGTCCATTTACACCATCCAATACAACATCCGTTCATTCATGAATGTCAAACACTGGCCATGGATGAAGGTTTATTACAAGATTAAGCCTCTGCTTCAGAGTGCAGAGACTGAGAAGGAGCTGGCAAACATGAAAGAGGACTTTACAAAATGCAAAGAGGCTTTGGTTAAGGCTGAAGCCAAAAAGAAGGAGCTTGAAGAGAAGATGGTAGCACTGCTGCAAGAGAAAAATGATCTGCAGCTGCAAGTAGCATCTGTGAGTATATTTTATAATTAACTGAATTTTGGCTACACTAAAAATTAGCAAGCTTGTTTCCAATGAAATAGCTATCTATTTTACTAACAGGAATCTGAGGGTCTCTCAGATGCTGAGGAGAGGTGTGAGGGTCTGATCAAAAGCAAAATCCAGCTTGAAGCTAAACTCAAGGAGACAACTGAGAGACTGGAGGATGAGGAAGAAATCAATGCTGAACTGACAGCCAAGAAGAGGAAACTGGAGGATGAGTGCTCTGAGCTGAAGAAAGACATTGATGACCTGGAGCTCACCTTGGCTAAAGTGGAGAAGGAGAAACATGCCACTGAGAATAAGGTTAGAGATTGAGTTGGTTTAAGATTGGATTTAATCTCGGTCTTATATATTGATATAATATGAATTGTAATATTTAAGCTTATTTGGAACAAAAAAACATACAGGTCAAGAACTTGACTGAGGAAATGTCAGCTCAGGATGAGAGCATTGCTAAGCTTACGAAGGAGAAGAAAGCCCTCCAAGAGTCACATCAGCAGACACTGGATGATCTTCAGGCCGAGGAGGACAAAGTCAACACCCTGACCAAATCCAAGACAAAGCTTGAGCAGCAAGTTGATGACGTGAGTTGATTATGTAATTTAATTATATTAATTCATCAAATAAACTGTTTTCTGCTTTCAACATATTATCATTGTCTTTTAGCTTGAGGGTTCCCTTGAACAAGAGAAGAAGCTCCGCATGGACCTGGAGAGAACCAAGAGAAAGCTTGAAGGAGACCTGAAATTATCCCAAGAGTCCATCATGGACCTGGAGAATGACAAGCAGCAATCTGATGAGAAAATAAAAAAGTAATTAAAGCAGGAAATCTTTGAAAACATTTAAAACTTTTATTGTTGTGTTATGTTTTTTTTACAACTACTTATTGTTGAACAGGAAAGACTTTGAAACAAGTCAGCTGCTCAGCAAGATTGAAGATGAACAATCTCTAGGTGCTCAACTCCAGAAGAAAATCAAGGAGCTTCAGGTTTTTTCAGATTTTTTCAAACATTACATCATTGTGATCATTACATCAAATGCAGATCACCAAAAATCTAATTAACTACTTTCCACCATAGGCTCGCATTGAGGAACTGGAGGAAGAGATCGAGGCTGAGCGCGCTGCTCGTGCCAAGGTTGAGAAGCAGAGAGCTGATCTCTCCAGGGAACTTGAGGAGATCAGTGAGAGGCTTGAGGAGGCTGGAGGAGCCACTTCTGCTCAGATCGAGATGAATAAGAAGCGTGAAGCTGAATTCCAGAAGCTGCGTCGTGATCTTGAAGAGTCCACCCTCCAGCATGAAGCTACTGCTGCTGCCCTCCGCAAGAAGCAGGCAGACAGTGTGGCCGAGCTGGGAGAGCAAATTGACAACCTGCAGCGTGTTAAGCAGAAGCTTGAGAAAGAGAAGAGCGAATTCAAAATGGAGATTGATGATCTTTCCAGCAACATGGAAGCTGTTGCCAAAGCAAAGGTTGGGAAATAATCTAAAGAATATATGTGACCCATGCTGGCAAAATGAGTCGTAATACGCATGTGCTAATTACGAGCTACAGGCAAATGTAAATTTTGGTCTAATTTCATTTTCATTCACAAAAATGTGTTCATTAAGCCCTCTTCTAGCGATCCAAATGCTCCAAATAGTAATTAAACATCTAAAATTATCTTTATTTTTATGTTTTCTGAGAGGTGTACCTTCCTAAATCTTTCCTTTGTTTTAATAATCCATGAAAAATTGTCATTTTTCTTTGCTCGCTTATCAATGACTGGTACTTCCCCTCAGCACAAGTTTTAATATTCATAGCGAATTCTCGATGGCATAAGTCTGAACCAATGAAATATGATTTTTAAACTCATGCTGATGTGTTGCAAACATTATCTGTTATCTATCATGCCTTAAAGTGAACGTTTGGTTAACTGTTGGGGAAAAACATCTGATATATAACATTATATTAGATATATGCATTACAGTAGGTCTCAATACAGGTCTAATCAAACAATTGTGGTATCATGGAAAAAATTTTAATGTATATTTTTCCTATAGATATTTGGTTTTGATTTGGTGTGTGCCAAATTTGGTGGTATCACCATGGATTTTAGGTATGGTTGCTAGGTGATTTTGTTTTGGATCCTTCAGAAAACTTTAACTAGATTTTTCTCAAAATTTACTTTGCTGACTCTATTGACTTCAAATAGGTGTAGCGCAGTCCTTTTTTGTCTGATTCCAACAAATCATTCATCATCATACATGAAGGTTTTTTTAATAACAATCAAAGTAAATAACAATAACTAATTTTTGAAAATGTGCTCATTGTGACTAATTTTGCCAGCACGGGTCACATACAACCAGTCTTGAAGTTCTTTCAAATATCTAATGACTTTTGTGTTTGCAGGGCAATCTTGAGAAGATGTGCCGCACACTTGAGGACCAACTTAGTGAAATTAAGTCCAAGAATGACGAGAACATTCGTCAGTTAAATGATCTCAGTACACAAAGTGCAAGATTTCAAACTGAAAATGGTAACTCATGAACATATTAATATTATATCAAAAGTAATTAATGTCAATAATTATCAACAATAATTAATCAAAAATAATAGTGTATTAAGATTATTCAGCTGTACATTTCTGACTGTAACACTGATCAAATCTTACATCTATTTGTTTTGAAATAAACTGATAGAGACATAGAAAAGTCTGACACAGTGAATCTAAATCTATACAGGTGAGTTTGGCCGTCAGCTGGAGGAGAAGGAGGCTCTGGTTTCTCAGCTCACCAGAGGCAAACAAGCTTCCACTCAGCAAATTGAGGAACTTAAGAGGCATATTGAAGAGGAGGTTAAGGTAATACAGCATAATCAATTCATGCACATACTTGTCAATTACTTTACTGTAGAGACAAGCTAATATTATGCGACTTTGTCCCTTAGGCTAAGAACGCACTGGCCCATGCTGTGCAATCAGCCCGTCATGACTGCGACCTGCTCCGTGAGCAGTTTGAGGAAGAGCAGGAGGCAAAGGCTGAGCTGCAGCGGGGAATGTCAAAGGCCAACAGTGAGGTTGCTCAGTGGAGAACCAAATATGAAACTGATGCCATCCAGCGCACTGAGGAACTTGAAGAGTCCAAGTATGTATATTATTGTATTATATTCCCAATTCTCACAGCTATTTTATAGATTAAAATTCAAAATAATATTTATTACTTAACAGGAAGAAGCTGGCTCAGCGTCTGCAAGAGGCAGAGGAACAAGTTGAGGCAGTGAACTCCAAATGTGCATCTCTGGAGAAGACCAAACAGAGACTCCAGGGTGAGGTGGAGGACCTCATGATTGATGTGGAGAGAGCCAATGGTTTGGCTGCTAACCTTGACAAGAAGCAGAAGAACTTCGACAAGGTAAACCGTTTTAGTCATATTATATTCTCTTTGTAAAGTATTGCTGGAATGGGCTTTGTTCAACATTTTTTAAACAAACTCAATCCTGAAATATCTCCACCAAAGGTCCTGGCAGAATGGAAGCAGAAATATGAGGAAGGTCAGGCAGAGCTGGAAGGTGCCCAGAAAGAGGCTCGTTCACTCAGCACTGAACTGTTCAAGATGAAGAACTCCTATGAGGAGAGCCTGGATCAGCTGGAGACCCTCAAGAGAGAAAACAAGAATCTGCAGCGTAAGAATGAAACTGTTAAAATAGAAAAAAACTTAAAGGATTGTTCACCCAAAATGAAAATTCTTTTACTAATTACTGACCCTCATGTCGTTCCAAACTCGTGAGACTTTTATTTATCTTCAGAACACAAATTAAGATCTTTTTTATTAAATCTGAGAGCTCAATTCATTTGGATTAGTTTTATGATCTCTTTATAACCTTTTTCAAGAGTCAAAGAATCAATTGTGTAGCTGTCTACGGAGGGACAGAAAGCTTTCAAATTTCATTAAAAAGATTTTCATTTGTGTTCCAAAGATGAACGAAAGTCTGACGGGTTTGTAATGACATGAGGGTGAGTAATTAATTAATGATAACATTTTCATTTTTGGGTGAACTATCCCTTTAAATGTTCTAATTCTCAGTGATCATTAAAAAGTAAGCACATATGATTAATGAATGTGCATTATGATAAAAAATATATGTTTTTCTCTCTATAGAGGAAATTTCAGATCTGACAGAGCAGTTAGGTGAGACTGGTAAGAGCATCCATGAGCTGGAAAAGGCCAAGAAGACAGTGGAGACTGAGAAGGCAGAGATTCAGACCGCCCTGGAGGAGGCCGAAGTGAGTATCTGGAGATCAATATGGAATTCTTGCTAGAACCATCATACTGTGTTATTAATGCATATTTTTTCATTATTATATTTAATGTTGTTTTATTTGTCATAGGGTACACTGGAGCATGAGGAGTCCAAGATTCTTCGTGTCCAGCTTGAGCTAAACCAGATCAAGGGAGAGGTTGACAGGAAGCTTGCAGAGAAGGATGAGGAGATGGAGCAGATAAAGAGGAACAGCCAGAGAGTCATTGAATCCATGCAGGGCACTCTGGACTCTGAAGTCAGGAGCAGGAATGATGCCCTGAGAATCAAGAAGAAGATGGAGGGAGACCTTAATGAGATGGAGATTCAGCTGAGTCACGCCAATCGCCAGGCTGCTGAGGCCCAGAAACAGCTCAGGAACATTCAGGGACAACTCAAGGTATGCACAGGAATTATTCTTTTTGACTTTGGGATGTATTCATATATTTCTTTTAAATTAATCTAACATATGGTAAGTACAGCCTAGAAGAAACCACATCGAAAGCTCATTCAAAAGCTATTGTTATGTTCAGGATGCCCAACTGCACCTTGATGATGCCCAGAGAGGACAGGAAGACATGAAGGAGCAGGTGGCCATGGTGGAGCGCAGAAACACTCTGATGCAGTCTGAGATTGAGGAGCTGAGAGCTGCTCTGGAGCAGACAGAGAGAGGCCGCAAAGTGGCAGAACAAGAGCTGGTGGATATCAGTGAGCGTGTTGGGCTGCTGCACTCTCAGGTAAAGACATTGTTTCCCTGAAATTAAGGGAATTGAGAGCATCGTTCAAAATGTTCAAACTGTTCAAAATGTTGCTTTCCATTTTGTAGAACACAAGTCTCCTGAACACCAAGAAGAAGCTTGAAGCTGACCTTGTTCATGTCCAAAGTGAAGTTGATGACACTGTGCAGGAAGCCAGAAATGCAGAGGAGAAGGCCAAGAAGGCCATCACTGATGTGAGCAACAGTAGCTGCCAAATGTTTCATAAGACGCTTACGTACTTAAAAAATGTGGATCTAATGACTTTCTGTATTAATGCAAAAGGCTGCAATGATGGCAGAAGAGCTGAAGAAGGAGCAGGACACCAGTTCTCACCTTGAGAGGATGAAGAAAAATCTGGAGATCACAGTGAAGGACCTGCAGCACCGTCTGGATGAGGCTGAGAATCTGGCCATGAAAGGAGGAAAGAAACAACTCCAGAAGTTGGAGTCCAGAGTAAGCCTCTTTATAGTTATGATATGGGCAAAGTGAAGTATGTTATATTATGATTTGTTTGAATAAAAATAATCTTTTCTTTAGGTCCGTGAGCTTGAGGCCGAAGTTGAGGCTGAGCAGAGACGTGGAGCTGATGCTGTTAAAGGTGTCCGCAAATATGAGAGGAGAGTGAAAGAGCTCACTTATCAGGTATGACCATATTCCTCACAAGTTTGTTCAGACAAAAGAGTATGTATAATAGTGTATGTACTGACAATGCCTATTTTTAGTAAAGGATCAATGCTTAATTTTGTAAATGTGTATTTTTTTGAAGACTGACGAGGACAAGAAGAACATCGCCAGACTCCAGGATTTGGTTGACAAACTGCAGCTGAAGGTCAAAGTCTACAAGAGGCAGTCTGAAGAGGCGGTATGTAAAATCTAATAGAACATTTTGACACTGTAATTATTTATATTGGAATGCTAATTTGATGAAACATGATACATGAACCAAATAAAAAAACCTTTAGGAGGAGCAAGCCAATGGTCACCTGTCCAAGTTGAGGAAGGTGCAGCATGAGCTTGAGGAGGCTGAGGAGCGTGCTGACATTTCTGAGTCTCAGGTCAACAAGCTCAGAGTTAAGAGCCGTGATTCTGGAAAGGTTAGACTAAGTAGATGAGTTTTTTTTTTTTGCATTATTTATTAAACTTGTTTATCCAAATACATGAACTACCTCTTAGAAGAAGTAGTGGAACTATAATAATTGCATTTTGCTGATGTTACATATCCTGTATTACATTTGCACATCTGCAAATGCACATTTGCACATTTGCAGTACATCTTATTAACATCTTATTAACATTTTAATAAGATCATCTTATTAACATTTTTGTTAATAAGACTAATGTTTGCCTCTTCCTTCTTTCCCAGGCCAAAGAAGAATAAATCTTTAACACTTGAAAGGAGCATTTACTGAAGTCATATAATATGAATTGTAAAAGTACCTTTCTTAATAAACCTGTTTATTTCAGCAAATAATTAGCCTGTGTGTGATTTTTCAACAATATACACTATTACAACACTGATGTCTGATCTATATGATTACATTAAACCTTATTATTCACATCATAAGAGTGCTGAGTATCAAGAGTGTCTTGAATCCAAATTTGAACTTTTAAAGGTTCCATAAAAGTTAAAAAGATTTCATAAAATTGAATTCTTATGTTGACTGAATGCATTTACTCTAACATTTCTGCTATAAACTTTCCACCCTGGATTGATGTTGACTATTGCAATATTCTGTGAACTAGCCTTCCAGTTAGCACAATTAAGCCTCTACAGATGATTCGGAGATCTAAAAAGTAAATATAATACCCGGAAAAAGCTATCTGTTACCTATAACATTTATCATTTTTATTAAATTAAATTATAATATATATTGTATATATATATATTATAATTATTATATTTAATATAATAGAATAGAATTAATAAAAAATATAATGCATGCATTTATAATATAATACCCTATAATGAGCAAGCAACAAGGTGTTTTTCTGAAATACAAAAATATGAGTGAATGACACGTGTGGAGTGCTATGATCACACACCACTCCCACACCAAGCACTAAATGAGCCAGAGATGGCTCAGTCAAATCCAGTCTATAATTGTAGGAGCCATTTTAATGCAATTATAGATTTGTCCATTGGGGGCACTCTGACATTGGTATATTAGGAGCACATGGGTATTTAGACAACAGGTGTATTGGTAGTGGGGAAGCACACAGTTTTTTGACCGTGTTAAGCCATGTACTACGTGGAATACCATGCTGACTGTGCCTAAGATTGTTATGTGTTGGATTGAGTTTAATGGTGCTTAACCATGCTTCATTGATAAAGAGTGATGTTCAAGGACATATGGAATATGGACAATATGCGCTGTATCTGCAAGGTATGGATTTAACATTAGTATGCTTTGAACAACAAAGAATGAGACACCACAAGAAGCTAATTGGAAGCAACGTTTATCAATTAGAGCACAAGAAATAAAAGACATTGTTTGCATCTTACATCTGAGTTCATGGAGTTTATACGAGTTAATTACTTGCTCACTCCTATTGCCAATACTACAGCGGCTTAATGGAAAGCTGTTACATTAAGTCAAAAAACTTTGTTTCACTAAGCAGTGAGCATAAACTGCATGTGGACGCCACTTCAGAGTCGAAGGCTTCATTGAGCATGAGTTCTTCAGCACGTCTAGGATTCGCTTCATGGATATCGGATTTCGTCGTGGAAATATGATTCACTATTCCTGTTGGATTCGTAGTGGATTTACCTCACAGTTCCGGTTGGATTCGTACTGGATTAACTGTTCCTGTTGGATTGTTGTTACTGGGACAACGCTTGATTCGGCAGCGGATTAAAAGGTATTGTTTCACCAACAAATGTTTTAATGGCCACTGACTCTGTCCATCCAATACATTGGTTGCCAAAAGTTACACAATTATTCTTTGTACTGCATGGGTTTTGAGTACTGTGTGTAATATGGATGAGCAGTGTTTGGCCGCAGAGGAATCTGCTGTGACAAAACAACAACTTTGTAATGAAAATTAGCCTGAAATGCAAAAAAGGACCATTAAACTCTCAGCAAAGGCTTTGGTGGAAAGACTTGATTCATTACAAAAACTGAGAAAGTCAAAGTTGAACATAGCACACAAAATGATCGAGACTATTAAAAGGTTGATGCAAAGTAACAAAGAAAATGACTCTGAAGTACGAAACATGTATGAAAACTTTAATGGTTTGTGTTTAGGGGCTAAGGAAACACATGATTCATTGTTGACTGTGTTGCCTGACAATGAAATTGAGAAGCATGAAATATGGTTCAAGGCAAAACTGATTCCAATTAATGAGTTTACGGAACATGTGAATGTATGGTTGTCTACACCTGTAACATCTGAAGGGGTTGATGTAAATGTTAATGATGATATAGTTCCTGAGGACAGTGTTTCAAATGTATCAAAGGTTATCACTGCATTTAGTAAGTGTAGTTCAAGCAGCAGAGGTTCTTCCAATTCATCAGCCCGCATACAGGCAGAGGCAGAGAGAGCTGCACTTGTGGCACGTGCCACTGCATTAAAAACTAAACATGCAATTGAAACACTGCAGGAGGAATTGAGAAATGCTGAAATTGCAGCATCCACTGCAAAAATTGCTGTTTTGAGAACGACCGACAGTCCTAGCAAATGTTCACGTACTGGCAGTTCACATTCTAAAGGAAAAAGATCAACAAAGGCTCAGATTTCAAGGGATGTGACAGGAAATGAAGTTCTTCATTCCACAAGACCAAAGGCGTTAAATCCACAAGTTACTGAATATGTGCCAATGAGTGAAATACCAATGGATACAGGTAGAGTTATCAGCAGTGTTCCAACACAATCAGCTGGTGCTTCCTGTAACATCACAAACCGATCAACATGCTAATGCAGCCTAAAAGATTGTTGAACAATCAAGAAAGCAGTACTTACCAACAACAAGACTCGCATTCTTTTGCTCACCATTCCAGAGGTAACATGGCAACATCTCAAGCTGTGAACTGTCTTCCATCTCAAGGTGAACCCCTGTATGAGATTCTGAAAAGGCAGGAGGAATTAACAACATATCTGGTACATCAAGTTCAACCTCAAACGCTTCCCAAAAGAGAGATTCCAATCTTTGATGGTAATCCACTTCAGTATGTGTCATTCATTAGAGCTTTTGAGTACAGTGTTGAAGAAAGGACTCGCAATAAAAGGGACTGCTTGTATTTTCTGGAGCAATTCACGACAGGACAACCCAGAGTACTGGTTCAAAGTTGCCAACATCTTGATCCAGAAGTAGGGTATTTATTAGCTAAGAAACTTCTGAAGGAGCAATTTGGTGATGAATTCCAGATTGCAGCTGCATATATGGAAAAGGCTTTAAGTTGGCCATCATTAAAGACTGAGGATGCACAAGGTCTTCATGCATATTCATTGTTTTTGCGTGCATGTTGTAACATCATTGATAATATCTCTTATATGCAAGAACTAAATATGCCAAGTAATATGAGAACTGTGGTAATGAAGCTGCCTGTCAAATTGAGAGAATGTTGGAGAGAAAGAGCTTGTGAGATAATGGAGTTGCATCGAGGCAGAGCAAAATTCTCACACATTGTAGACTTCATTGAACGACAGGCAAAGATGGCATCAGATCCTGTGTTTGGATGCATTCAGGATAAGCAACCAAGTACAGTTAACAGGACATTCAAGGGAAACAGTTTTGCTGCAAATGTTACAAATGATAATTCAGTTCCAAGGGGATATGTAACATCACAATTGAGAAATCATTCCGTATACAAGACCAATGGTAACACAACTTGCTTGTTCTGTCAAGACAATCATGTTTTAAAAAGGTGTGATATTTTTAAAAATAAGTCACAACAAGAAAAGCTTGACCTTTTTAAAAGAAACAGGAGTTTGTTTCAGCTGTTTAAAGTCTGGACATATAAGTAGGGAATGTGACGACCGCCTTGTCTGTGAAGTATGTAATCAGACACATCCTTCAGTGTTGCACATACATCGCAAGCCAGTTGTGGAGGACAAGGGGCAAAAGAGTAGCCTAGTGTCTGCACAAACTTGTGGACATACAGGGGCTGGTAATGAAAAATGTTTTCTGTCAATCATTCCAGTGCAAGTAAAATGAGCCAAAGGAGACAAAATAATTCAAACGTATGCTTTTCTGGATCCTGGGGGTTCAGCTACATTTTGCTCCAAGCAGCTGATGGATGAACTGAA
Source organism: Rhinichthys klamathensis goyatoka (assembly GCF_029890125.1). NCBI lineage: Eukaryota > Metazoa > Chordata > Actinopteri > Cypriniformes > Leuciscidae > Rhinichthys > Rhinichthys klamathensis. The sequence continues at coordinate 1,411,333 of NW_026606781.1, forward strand.
CATCAGAGGTAAAAGGGTTAACATTGGTGGTGGTTGAGGAGATTCCCCCCTTCTATGTGAAGCGCTTTGAGTGTCCAGAAAAGCGCTATATAAATGTGATGAATTATTATTATTATTATTATTATTATTATTTTTCTGCGCACTATGGGATAAGAGCAGTCTGTATCTTGTAATGTGTTAACTGGTTTGGAGATAAGCGGAATCAACAACGATCATTTCTTTTCCCTTCCGGAAGTATATACTCAGAAGAAAATGCCTGTCAACTCAGATAACATTGTAACGCAGGAGGAAATATCCAAATGGCCATATCTGGACAGAGTGAAACTTACACACATTGAGGCTAATGTTGATTTACTCATTGGAGCCAATGCGTCCCAAGTGATGGAGCCATGGGAGGTAATAAATGGCTATGGTAATGGACCTTATGCCATTAGAACCCTTCTGGGGTGGGTTGTTAATGGACTTTCAGAGAGGAGTAGTGACTGCAGGAATGATACTGGCACACCTTTTGTTACTGTCAACAGGATTTCTATTGGAAGGCTCGAGGAATTGCTTCAACATCAGTATAATTGTGACTTTAATGAAAACATGGTGGATAAGAAAGAGATGTCCAGAGAGGATCTGAAGTTTTTGGAAATAATGGACAAGTCAGTTAAGGTACAGGATGGACATTACAATCTTAAGTTACCATTTCGAACTAATGATGTGGTATTGCCTAACAACTTGTGTGTTCCCAAGCAAAGGTGCAATGGGTTGAAAAGGAAATTTGAAAGGAACAACCCGTTCCATGAGGAATATACACGTTTCCTTTCTGATGTTCTTGAAAAAGGTTATGCTGAGAAGGTGCCAGAAGACCAGTTAAATCGGGATGATGGTAAGGTTTGGTATGTTCCTCATCATGGAGTGTTCCATCCCAAAAAAGGAACATTGAGAGTTGTATTTGATTGAGGAGCAACATTTAAGGATACATCCCTCAACAAACAACTGTTGCAAGGTCCCAACCTTACAAATTCACTTCTAGGAGTTCTGATACGATTCAGGCAGGAGCCCATAGCCTTGATGGCTGACATTCAAGCTATGTTTCATCAGGTTAAGGTGTCTAAAGAGGATGTTGACTTTCTTCGGTTTCTATGGTGGTGTGATGGAGACTTGAAACAGGAAGTTTATACTTACCGAATGACAGTTCATCTGTTCGGAGCTGTATCCTCTCCAAGTTGTGCCTGTTCTGCATTTAAACAAACTGCAACGGACAATCAACCACTCTTTTCAACAGAAGTAATCAAAACAGTCTTTGAAAGTTTCTATGTGGATGATTGTTTGAAGAGTGTCTCTTCGGAGGAGGCAGCTGTCAACATGGTACAGGATCTTACTGCTCTTTGTCAAAAGGGTGGTTTTTGTTTGATCAAGTGGATTAGTAACAGTCGCAAAGTATTACAATCAGTTCCAGAGGAATCCAGAAGCAAAGAGATCCAGTGTTTGGATTTAGCTCGAGATAAGTTACCTGTGGAAAGAACTTTGGGTCTTCAGTGGTGTACAGAGTTTGATGTTTTTCAATTTAGAATGCAGTTGAAAACCCAACAATGTACAAGAAGAGGAATCTTGTCTACTGTCTGTTCTGTGTATGATCCTATGGGATTTCTTTATCCTATTATGCTACCTGTCAAGTTACTCCTACAGGAGATGTGTAGACAGAATCTGAGTTGGGATGAGAATACACCCCCAATGTTACGTTAGAAACGAGGACACAAGATGCAAGTAAAAAGGCTCTTTATTTATAGTGTAAATAAAGATGATGATGATGATGTATAGTCCAGGTATGCAGGCGTGGCGCAGGGACTTCGATGGTCAGACACAGAGTGAAGGATGAAGTGCAGGGTGCTCTGAAGAGTGATGACGTAGTCCAGACACGAAACGAAATCCAACACGACGAAAACTGGAACACAGGAACTCAAGACGGGACACGAAGCACAGGAACAGGCACAGGGAACACGAAGACTTCATACAACGATCTGACAATGGGAATGAGAAAGTGGTAAGTATTTATAGGAGATGAGATGAGTGGCAGCTGGTACGGGTGAGTGATCGCAGCTGGATACTGATCAACTGATGATCCGGACACACCCACTCACACACTCGCACACATGTAAACAACAAAGCACGAGACTAGAGAGAGACACTGGATCCATATACCGTGACAGTACCCCTCCCCCTAGGAACGCCTCCTGGCGTTCCCAGGACTCCTTACCTGTCGATTGTAATCATCGATAAGGGAGTGATCCAGAATGTCTCTAGCAGGTACCCAACTTCTCTCCTCAGGACCGCAACCTTCCCAGTCCACCAAGTACTGGAATCCACGCCCCCTCCGCCTTGAGTCCAGCACACGATTGACCGAATAAGTTGGTTCCCCATCTACGAGTCGCGGCGGGGGAGGAACCGGGATAGGCGGATTAATGCGAGAATGAAATACGGGTTTAATTTTGGATACATGAAAGACGGGGTGAATTCTCCTGTACACCGGAGGAAGGTTGAGGCGGACTGCCACCGGGCTAATGATCTTGGTGACAGTGAACGGGCCAATGAATTTGGGAGCAAGTTTATTAGACACGAAGCGGAGAGGAATGTTCTTGGTAGAAAGCCACACTTTTTGACCAACGACGTATACGGGAGGTCTAGACCGGTGGCGATCGGCTTTGGCCTTGGTGCGCAACCCCACTTGGAGAAGAGTCTCACAGGCTCTAGTCCAAGTGCGGTGACACCTCTGGACGAAGGCGTGAGCAGAGGGGACCGCGACCTCGGATTCCAGACTAGGAAAAATTGGTGGCTGGTAACCTACGCTACACTCAAACGGAGATAGGCCCGTGGATGACACTGGCAACGTGTTGTGGGCGTACTCCACCATAGAAAGTTGTTGACTCCATGAGGAAGGGTTCTTGGAAACCAAACATCGTAACGTTCTCTCCAAATCTTGGTTGGCTCTCTCAGTTTGGCCATTGCTCTGGGGGTGGAACCCTGAGGACAGACTGACAGTCGCCCCCAGAAGCTTACAAAATTCTTGCCAAAATTTGGACACAAACTGGGGTCCCCTGTCAGAAACCACGTCTGTCGGGAGGCCATGTAACCGAAAGACGTGGTCAACGACAATCACCGCTGTCTCCTTGGCTGAGGGTAATTTGGGCAAGGGAATGAAATGAGCCGCCTTCGAGAACCGGTCCACTACGGTCAAAACTACCGTATGACCCTGGGAGGGTGGGAGGGCGGTAACAAAATCTAGAGTGATATGGGACCAGGGTCTCGAAGGGACTGGCAGCGGTTGGAGTAACCCATCTGGGGGTCGATTGGAAGTCTTACCAGTGGCACAAACTGAGCAAGCCAAAACAAAACTGTGAATGTCACGAGCCATGAGAGGCCACCAGAACCGTTGTTTGACTAAAAACCTAGTGCGATTAACTCCTGGATGACAAACCACATTGGAAGAATGCCCCCACTGAATGACGCTGGACCTCAAACCCTCAGGCACAAATAAACGATTCGGTGGGCAACCGACCGGTGGCGTTACCCCTTCTAAGGCCTTCCTGACCTTCGATTCGACCTCCCATACGAGTGTGGAGATGAATAGGGTCTCTGGTAAAATGCACTCGGGAGTAGACGGGCGTTCGGAACGATCAAAAATGCGCGATAAAGAATCGGGTTTGATGTTCTTAGAACCCGGGCGGTACGAAAGAGTAAAATCAAAACAACCGAAAAAAAGTGCCCACCGAGCCTGCCTGGAGTTCAACCTTTTAGCAGTCCGAATGTATTCTAAGTTCTTGTGGTCGGTCCAAACGATAAAAGGTACCCCCGACCCTTCTAACCAGTGACGCCACTCCTCCAATGCTAACTTGACTGCCAACAACTCTCTGTTCCCAATGTCATAATTGCGTTCGGCAGGGGACAGACGGTGAGACAAAAACGCGCAAGGATGCATCTTGTCGTCTGAAAGAGAGCGCTGGGATAACACTGCTCCTACCCCCACCTCTGACGCGTCGACCTCCACCACGAACTGACGTGATGGATCAGGGGTTGTCAGAATGGGGGCTGAAACGAAGCAACCCTTCAATTTGGCAAACGCAGCCTCGGCTGCGTCTGACCACCTGAACGTCGTTCTGGGGGAGGTCAAAGCGGTCAGAGGTGCGGCTAGTTGGCTGAAGTTGCGAATCAAAACGTCTGTAGAAATTGGCGAACCCCAGAAATCTCAGTAGGGCCTTACGAGACTCTGGACTTGGCCACTCTACCACAGCCTTGATCTTCTCAGGATCCATGCGCATTCCCTCAACCGACACGATGTATCCTACGAATGGGACAGACTGTGCATGAAAATCGCATTTCTCCGCCTTGACAAAAAGCCCATTCTCTAACAACCTCTGAAGCACTCGTCGGACGTGCTGCACGTGTTCCTGGAGAGAAGAAGAAAAAATCAGTATGTCGTCCAGGTAGACATAAATGAACTGATTTATCATATCTCGCAGCACGTCATTGACGAGTGCCTGGAAGACCGCTGGACTGTTGGAAAGCCCGAAAGGCATAACCAAATATTCAAAGTGTCCCCTGGGGGTGTTAAACGCGGTCTTCCACTCATCCCCCTCCCTGATGCGGACCAAATGATAGGCATTACGTAAATCCAATTTTGTGAAGATGGTCGCTCCCTGCAACCTCTCGAAGGCTGAAGACATCAACGGCAAAGGATAAGTATTCTTTACCGTGATGTTGTTCAACCCCCGGTAGTCAATACAAGGTCGCAGAGACCCGTCCTTCTTCCCCACAAAAAAGAACCCCGCCCCCGCTGGAGAAGAGGAAGTGCGGATGAACCCTGTTGCTAGAGAATCAGAAATATATGTGACCCGTCACGGAAACCAGGGACACAAGTCGGCAGCACAACTTGCGAGCAAAATGAGAAAGAAGCGTTTTTTTCCAAAATTGGTGATTTCCGCTTTTTTGCAGAATCTGTTAGTTGAGATCATGAAGAAGCCTCTACATGTTTGAGATAACAGTATTGGTATATTTAAAAGCGTACATTTTGAGGTTGAAATCGGCTTGTTTTTCGGAGATTCTAGCATGCAGTAGGGGCGTGTCATTGTCTGTGTGTATTTCCATACTGAATAGCCGCCGGCGCTTTTGCCCCCGCCCCCCAACAGCGTGGCTACTTAATATGCAGCGCTCTGGCCGGCTCTATCTGATATCAAAATTCAATGAAGATGGACGCCGCAAAGATTGTCGCAGACGAGCTGAAGCGTGGCAGTTACACCGAAAATGTTTTCGCCGCACTTTGTGGGCTCGGGAAACTGAACCGGAGGTATGGGCGCGGCGCGCGCGCCCTCGGTGCTTGAATACGGCGGCTCGGCTCGCTGACAGCGGTGGCTAACTGTTTCATATGTGATGTCCCGATTGCTTTGAATGGGGAACGTTTTGTGAACAGGGAACAGACTTAATGGACTGGCAACAATCTCCATAGAACATGAACTGGCACAGAGAATCGAAATAGAGGATGCAGTTAAGACCTTTGCTGCGATGAAGGCCTGCCGTGCGCGTTTCTGAAACGTAAGTTAAGCTTCATTTGCTCTCTAGTCGTTATTTAAGATGCTGAACCTGCTGATGATATAATGTGCTTGCGGACATTTCATTTGTGTGTGTATACGCACATAAGAAAGTGGTGTAAAGAGATTTGCAACAGTAATCTGAGGAGGAAATATGATTATTTGGAAAATTCCTGTCATGACTGCTTAAAGAAAAATGCCAGCAGGCATTTACCTCCTGCATAAACTTTAATATTGTTGACATTTTGGGCACACGCGCGTTGCGCACTATTTGCGTTATATGTAGGCCTATGGCTTATTGGTCTTTGTGTGTTGTTGCTGGTTTTGCGTTATATGTATATGGCATATTGGTCTTTGTGTGTTGTTGCTGGTAAACGTTGCAAATAGAGGGGCAGCACAATTGTTTTTCGCCTAGAGCGGCAGAAGTGCATTCGCCGGTCCTGGGGGTGAGTTTGCATTAAGCATTAAAGTTTGTCGTTTTGTTTTAATTCTAAGAACACGTACATGTTATCTCATGTTTAATCTGTTTAGACCTTCCCATACCTACCTATTGTTATTAGCTAGCTCAGGAAAGAAAAAAAAGCTGTAAAGCACAGGGGGAGCTTTACAGGGGGTATGGCTTATCTAAATGAGATGTAAATGAGCCCTATTGTCACTCCCAGCAGGAGAGAGAGGTGAGAATGCACAATCTTTTGAGGCCGTTTTCTCCCATTTTACCTTTTTTGAGTTCCTACCTTCAAATGGCCACAACTTCTCCAAATATTATCAGATTTCCACGTGTTACACATCGTTGGAAAGCTTGGAGACTACACTTTCAGAATCTATGAATAACTCAAAATGCCGAAGAACCGACTTGTGTCCCTAGTTTCCGTGATCGGTCACATATTTCTCCATAGCCTCCCTCTCAGGTATAGAGAGCGAATATAACTTGCCCTTGGGCGGAGCCGTACCTGGTAATAAGTCTATGGCACAGTCATAGGGACGATGCGGAGGGAGAGAAGCAGCCCAAGACTTACTGAACACCTCCTTCAGGTCCAGATACTCTGCGGGCACGTTAGATAGATCCACTGCCTCCTCCTGCAACACAGGGACAGAAACAGACGGACAGGCAGACACTAGACAAGACTTATGACACTGATTACTCCATGAAGACACAGACTTGAGCTGCCAGTCCACTTTAGGGTTGTGCCGGATGAGCCAAGGGTGACCGAGGACAATGGGTGCAAGGGGGGTGTTCAGGATATAGAACGAGATGGTCTCGGTGTGTTTGCCTGATGTGGTGAGGGTGATGTCTTCTGTGGCAAACGTGATGTTGGGAAGTGTTTGTCCATTAAGTGCGTGTACAGCAATCTGATGTGTGAGGGTCTTGAGGGGAATCTTGAATTGACGTGCAAATGAGTGATCCATGAAGTTACCTTCTGCTCCGGAGTCCAAGAGTGCTCGACAGTCGTGAGTGAGTGTTGACCATCTCAGTCTTACCGGAAGGAGGGTAGATGTTGATGAGGTCTTCTCGGCGGAGATCCCACCCGATAGTAGCCTCATACTTACTATCGGGCTTGCCCTTTTACCGGACAGTTGTAAGCAAAGTGTCCGGTTCCACCACAGTACAGGCAAAGGCCCTGGGACCTCCGCCTTTCCCTCTCCTCCCGGGAAAGCCGAGCTCGACCCACCTGCATGGGCTCGTGATCGTCGACGGGGCTGACCACGTCCCCGCCTCCAACTCGTGGCCCCTCGGCTCCTGCCAGAGGGCGTCTACTCATAGCGTGGCCACCAACTCGGGACAGTCGGGCATCAACTCTGAGAGCTAAAGCGATGAGTTCATTGAGAGACTGGGGCAGGTCCAAAGCGTAGATTTCTCTTCGGACGCGGTCAGCCAGCCCATGCAGGAACATGTCCCACTGCGCCTCCTCGTTCCATTTGCTCTCCGCTGCAAGGGTCCGGAACTCGACTGAATAGTCCGACACAGACCTTTCTCCTTGACGTAACTCAGCCAGCATTCTTGCAGCTTCTCTTCCGCCGGCCGTCCGGTCGAAAACTCTTTTCATCTCAGCGGAGAGCTCCTGGAACGAGGTGCAGCATGGATCGTCGTTTTCCCACACCGCCGTTCCCCATAACGCCGCTTTCCCAGTCAGGAGGGTGAGCACAAAGGCGACCTTGGAACGCTCAGTCCGGAAAGTCTGAGGCTGGAGCGAAAAATGCATGGAGCACCGGGTTAAAAAGGCTCGGCAAAATTTTGGATCACCTGAATAATGCTCTGGGGTAGGTAGGCGTGGCTCCGACTGGGATGGGCTCTCCGATGGTGTGGGGGGAACAGCCGGTGTGGGCGGCGCAGTGGGAGCTCGTAGCTGTTGGATCTGCCGGGTGAGCTCGGACACCTGCGCCACTAACGCCTGAACAGCGCGACCAGTATCATTTAAATTCTTCTCTTGAATGTCCAGACGAGCCATACTGTTATTCAAACAGTCCTCCATGGTCGGCGCTGATGTACTTGCTGTGTCCATTCTTGGTCAGATCGTTCTGTTGCGTTAGAAACGAGGACACAAGATGCAAGTAAAAAGGCTCTTTATTTATAGTGTAAATAAAGATGATGATGATGATGTATAGTCCAGGTATGCAGGCGTGGCGCAGGGACTTCGATGGTCAGACACAGAGTGAAGGATGAAGTGCAGGGTGCTCTGAAGAGTGATGACGTAGTCCAGACACGAAACGAAATCCAACACGACGAAAACTGGAACACAGGAACTCGAGACGGGACACGAAGCACAGGAACAGGCACAGGGAACAACGAAGACTTCATACAACGATCTGACAATGGGAATGAGAAAGTGGTAAGTATTTATAGGAGATGAGATGAGTGGCAGCTGGTACCGGTGAGTGATCGCAGCTGGATACTGATCAACTGATGATCCGGACACACCCACTCACACACTCGCACACATGTAAACAACAAAGCACGAGACTAGAGAGAGACACTGGATCCATATACCGTGACACCCAATACTTCAAACACAGTGGAATAGTTGGATTTCTGATATGGATAAGTTGTCAGAGTTCCAAGTGGACCGATGTCTAAAACCCACAAATTTTGGACAAATCATTCATGCCTGTTTACATCATTTTTCAGATGCCTGTGAAAGAGGATATGGCATGGTTACTTATCTCAAGCTGATCAACAGTGAGGACAAAGTGCATGTGACATTTCTGCTCAGTAAGGCCAGAGTAGTGCCTCTTAAACCGATAACCATTCCTCGTCTGGAACTAACAGCAGCTGTACTCTCTGCTAAAGTGGACCAAATGCTGAGAATGGAGTTAAGACTTCAATTGGAGAATTCAGTTTTTTGGACTGGTAGCCAGACTGTGCTTAAGTACATCAAAAATGAGGACAAGCGCTTTCAGACTTTTGTTGCAAATAGGGTCTCTTACATAAGAGAAAGAACACAACCTCAGCAGTGGAGATATGTTGCCACAAAAGAAAACCCTGCAGATGATACTTCACGTGGAATGCAGATCAAAACCTTCAGGCAAAGCAAAAGATGGATTGAAGGTCCAAGTTTCCTTTGGACATCAGAAGATTATAAACCACTTCCAACAGAAGAACACAACATTCAGGAGGATGATCCTGAGATCAAAGGAGACCATAAGGTAAATGCTTTTATTCTGCAAGGTATGTCAAATTCCACCAATTACTTCATCACCTACTTCACAGATTGGAAAAGACTGAAAGTGGCATTTGCTTGGATGCTCAAATTGAGAAAAGTGCTAAATAGGCTACGTCTCAAAAGGAAGGAACTATTGGCATTTGAAAGAGATTGCAATGTTACTAAATCTGCCATAGATGTGCAAATAAAGTTGTTTAAAGCAACTCAAGGTGGACAGTCTTTGTCATTGGAGGATATCGTTGAGGATATCGTTGAAGCTGAAATCGCTATTGTTCGCTTCAGTCAACAACAACAATTTCAAGATGAAATTGAACAACTGAAGAGTGGTTTTAAAGAAGTTAAGAGGAATAGCAGTCTATATAGACTGGACCCTGTATTGGACAATGAACTCATTAGGGTAGGAGGAAGACTCAGGAAGGCAGCTATGCCTATTGAATCCAAGCACCCTGTTATATTATCTAAGAATCAGCACATTTCACATCTTCTACTTCGTCACATTCATGAACAATTGGGCCATTGTGGTAGGAATCATATGTTATCCAAGTTAAGACAAACATACTGGATTACCAATGCCAATGCTGCTGCAAGAAAAATCATTTCCAAATGTGTTGTATGTAGGCGTTATAGAGAGAAGACAGGTGAGCAAAAGATGTCAGACCTCCCCCTTGAACGAATTACCCCTGATCTTCCACCTTTTACAAACACTGGAGAGGATTATTTCGGTCCTATCGAAGTTAGAAGGGGACGTAGTAATGTGAAGCGATACAGAGTAATCTTCACTTGTATGGCATCCAGAGCAGTGCATTTGGAAGTAGCTTACTCCTTGGACACTGATGGATGTATAAATGCTTTAAGGAGATTTGGTGCCAACAAATTTCATTGGTGCCAACAGAGAGTTGAAAGAAGCTCTTTCTGTGTGGAATAACAAGCAAATTGAAAAGGAGTTACTTCAAGTAGGGGTTCAGTGGAGCTTTAATCCACCAACAGGGTCCCATTGTGGAGGTGCGTGGGAGCGCATCATTCGCATGGTGAGAATTATTCTTTGTTCTGTTCTTCGTCAACAGATGCTGGATGATGAATCATTCCATACTATTCTGTGTGAAGTAGAATCCATTTTAAATGATCGTCCGATTACCAAGCTTTCCAGTGATTCCAATGATCTTGAGGCCCTCACCCCTAATCATCTTCTTCTTATGCAAGGCAAGCCTGCTTTACCACCTGGACTTTTTGAAAAGACTGATCTGTATGTAAAAAGAAGATGGAGGCAAGTGCAGTATTTAGCTGATCTTTTCTGGAAAAGATGGATACGGGAGTATCTACCTCTGTTACAAAAACGTCAAAAGTGGACAAAGGAACGACAAAGTTTTGTTCCTGGCGACATTGTACTTTTACTGGATCCTAATGCTCCTCGTGGATCATGGCCACTTGGTAGAGTAGTGGAAGCTTTTCCAGCTGATAAAAGTTTAGTACGTACTGTAAAGATTAAGACCAAAGGTAGTGTTCTGGAACGGCCTGTTAGAAAGCTTTGTCTTTTATTGGAGTTAAATGATTGAGGTGACAATGGTTCTGTTATTACAAGTTTAATAATGTCATGAATTTATGACCAAATGTCTGTATATGTTGCTTTAATTGTTATGGCTCCTTTATGTATGTTTTCTGTGATTGTTATGTCTTCCTGACATTAGCAATTAAGGGGCCGGTGTGTAGGAGCCATTTTAATGCAATTATAGATTTGTCCATTGGGGGCACTCTGACATTGGTATATTAGGAGCACATGGGTAATTAGACAACAGGTGTATTGATAGTGGGAAAGCACACAGTTTTTTGACTGTGTTAAGCCATGTACTATGTGGAAATACCATGCTGACTGTGCCTAAGATTGTTATGTGTTGGATTGAGTTTAATGGTGCTTAACCATGCTTCATTGATAAAGAGTGATGTTCAAGGACATATGGAATATGGACAATGTGCGTGCGCTGTATCTGCAAGGTATGGATTTAACATTAGTATGCTTTGAACAACAAAGAATGAGACACCACAAGAAGCTAATTGGAAGCAACGTTTATCAATTAGAGCACAAGAAATAAAAGACATTGTTTGCATCTTACATCTGAGTTCATGGAGTTTATACGAGTTAATTACTTGCTCACTCCTATTGCCAATACTACAGCGGCTTAATGGAAAGCTGTTACAATAATATCTCGCAAATGTTTGTGGTGATGCCCAGCTCGCTGCAGCACAAATGGCCTAAATAGAAACACCCCTAAACAGTGCCCAAGAGGTAACCATTCCTGGAGTGAGCTCGAAGCCCTGATGAAGATTGTAAATGTTTGCGTCTTTGTAACACATTACAATCACGTTTACCACTGTCACGGGTGGTTAAAGAAAAGGCAGACAGAGACGAGGATATAATTCCAAAACAAAGGTTTGATGGTAATATAACACAGGACAGCAGAACAGGCAGCAACACACACTAAATATAACAGAGATCGGACCAAGACTGACTGAACAGACGGAACGTAAAGGATAAGTTCACCTCAAAATGAACATTTCCTGATAATTTACTCACACCAATGCCATCCAAGATGTTCATGTCTTTCTTTCTTCAGTGGAAAAGAAATTATTTTTTTTGAGGAAAACATTTCAGGATTTTTCTCCACACAATGGATTTCATTTGCAACCAACATGTTGAAGTCCAAATCAATGCAGTTTCAAAGGGCTATGAAGTGCTTCAAAGGGCTCTGCACGTTTCCAGCTGAGGAATAGGGTCTTATCTAGCGAAACGATCAGTCATTTAAATAAATAAATAAACATTTATATACTTTTTAACCACAATTGTTCGTCTGACATGCGACATGATGACAGGCAGACAAGTCCAAAGAAAAACTAAACAAAATACAACTGTGACAACCACTCAGTGAGAGAGTGGTAAAACAAAATGGGTTCCCCCTTATAATTGTCAGCACAAGAGACGAAGAGCTGACTGCTCTTTCGTAACAAACTCATCCTCTGCACGTAAGTACGGGCACAGATAGTTTAACCGCTCTTCTTCTGATGTAGAAAAAGGTGTGCTTCTGATGTCTCATTGACTTTAGGAACAAACTCCGGATTAGTTTTCAGTGTAACTTTCGATCCACCCACTGAAAACCCGCATACAGTGAGAAAGCGTGTAATTCACTCACCTGCTTTGATGTAGTGTAGCTTTTTTAAATAAAAAGCAGATATAATACGGATGAACAAATGATAAAGCTCGGGTTGCTGAATATTCGATCCCTTACTTCAAAAGCACTTATTGCTATTGATATGATTACAGATTATAACCTAGATGTGCTGTGTTTGACAGAAACCTGGCTAAAACCAGACGATTACATTACTTTAAATGAGTCCACCCCAACAGATTACTGTTATAAACATGAGCCCCATCTGAAAGGCAAAGGGGTTGCTGTAATTTATACTAATATCTTCTGAATTACTGAGAAGTCTAGTTTTAAATATGATTCTTTTTAAGTGTTGGTGCTTAATGTAACACTATCTAGTGCAAATGATAAATCACATTTGAGATTTGTGCTGGCTACTGTATACAGGCCACCAGGGCACCATACAGACTTTATCAAAGAATTTGCTGATTTTCTATCAGAGTTAGTACTGGCTGCAGATAAAGTCCTAATTGTTGGTGATTTTAATATGCATGTAGATAACGAAAAAGATGTATTGGGATTGGCATTTAAAGACATTCTGAACTCTATTGGAGTTAGACAACACGTGTCAGGACCTACTCATTGTCGTAATCATAGTCTAGATCTAATATTATCGCATGGAATCAATGTTGATGCTGTTGAAATTCTACAATTATTATCTAGTCTTGTGTATACATAATTTAGCCAAGGCTGTAAAGTCGACTCCGTGTTACAAATATGTTAGACCTATCACTTCTGCCACTAAATATCGCTTTATTAATAATATTCCTGATCAGTTTCATCTCCTCAGCACCCCAGATAGCTTAGAAGAACTTGATATTGCGACTCTCTTTTCCAGCATTTTAGACACAGCTGCTCCTTTGTGCTTAAAGAAGATTAAAGAAAATAGTCCATCGCCGTGGTACAACGAGCACACTCAGGCCCTTAAGAGAGCAGCCAGAAAAATGGAGCGCAACTGGAAGTTTTTTTCGCACTTCATGGAAAGAGAGCATGATTGCGTACAGATAGGCCTTAAAAGCTGCTAGATCTGCTTATTTTTCAACCCTGTTAGAAGAAAATAAACAAAACCCTAGGTATTTATTTGAAACAGTAGCTAAATTAACGAAAAATAAAGCTTCAACCCCAGACGTTTCTAAGCAGCACAGCAGTAATGACTTTATGAACTTCTTTACTTACAAAATTGATAATATCAGGGAGAAAATTTTAACTATGCAACCATCTACTACAGTATCGCATCAGGCAGTGCATTGTAGTCTCACTAAGGAAAAATTTGATTCATTCATTGCTATAGGAGAGGAAGAATTTTCTAAACTCGTTAAATCATCTAAATCGACAACATGTATGTTAGACCCTATACCGACTAAGTTATTGAAAGAGATGGTTCCAGGTGTCATAGATCCTCTTCTTAATATCATTAATTTATCTTTGTCATTAAGATACGGACCGAAAACTTTTAAGCTGGCTATGATTAAACCGAGGCCGATCTCGAATCTACCTTTTCTATACTATAAAAGGCAGTATCCTCACAACTATGTTCCTTTTCAAAAAGAAATGGTATCTGCGAGGATTTTCAGTCAGGATTTAGACCTAGGTTGTCTCTCTATTAGTGCTGCATTTGATACCATTGACCACAACATTCTTTTAAATATACTTGAAAATTATGTTGGAATTAGTGGAATTCCATTAGCATGGTTTAAATCATACTTATCTGACCGTTATCTGTTTGTAGCAGTAAACGAAGAGATGTCTTATCGATCAAAAGTTCAGTATGGAGTACCACAAGGCTCAGTACTAGGACCGTTGCTGTTCACTCTGTACGTGCTACCCTTAGGAGATATTATTAGGAGGCATGGCATTTGTTTGTTTTCACTGTTATGCTGATGATACTCAGCTCTATATTTCTTCACGCCCTGACGAAACTTACCAATTCACAAAATTAACAGAATGCATAGCTGATATAAAAAACTGGATGACTAGTAATTTCCTACTACTTAATTCTGAAAAAACAGAGATTCTAATTATTGGACAAAAAACTTCCTCACATACTAACCAAGAATACTGTCTAACACTTGATGGGTTCTCTGTCAAGTCTTCGTCGTCGGTTAGGAACCTGGGTGTGCTCTTTGATACCAATCTTTCGTTTGAAAGTCACGTGTCTAGTATGTGTAAAACCGCATTTTTCCATTGTAAAAATATATCTAAATTACGTCATATGCTCTCAATGACAAAAGCAGAACAGTTAGTTCATGCGTTCATGACATCAAGGCTAGATTATTGTAATGCTATTATGGGTGCTTGCCCTTCACGCTTAATAAACAAATTACAGCTGATCCAAAACGCAGCAGCTCGAGTTCTTACCAGAACCAGGAAGTATGACCATATTAGCCCGGTTCTGTCAACACTGTATTGGCTCCCTATTAAACATCGTATACATTTTAAAATATTGCCGATTACTTTTACATAATTACGTTTTGCTTTCGTTAAATTTAACCGAATCTGTTGTTTAACTGATTGAATAGGCTATCTGTTTTTTTATCAGGCTATCTGGCAATTTTTTCGGTATTTCGGTATAGTTCGATATTTTACACTTAAAGCCCTGTTTTAAGATCATTTCTGATGAAATAGGACGGTTGAGATTGAAATTTGGACACATGCTGCTGGCCCGAGAATTTTCGGTTTCTGTGGACAAAAACTACGATAAAACCTGCTGGAAAGCATCTTTTGCTGCGATTTTTGTGTGAGCTTATCAGTGAACACCCCAGACCACTCTGTGAGTTTCACATCTTTGTAAACTAAAGTTTAATGCGTTTTAGGAAGGATTGTTCCAGTGCACCTATGCAACCATTATGGAGGTGGGGGGGGTGCAACCACAGAAAACGAAAATTCTCGGGCCAGCAGCATGTGTCCAAATTTCAATTTTAACTCTTCTATTTCATCAGAAACGATCTTAAAACAGGGCTTTAAGTGTAAAATACCGAACTTGTCCTTTAAAGGGGTCATATAATGGTACATGCACTTTTACAAGTTGATTGTACTGAAATGTGTGTTGGCAGTGCCTGTACACAAACATCATATAATGATAAAAATCCATCCAGTGGTTTTGATTTAATCTCCTTATATGTTTTCCCCTGCCTCAAATCGAGCCGTTCGTTTTTGTGACGTCAATAAAACGGACGCCCCTCCCACGATTGTTGATTGACGGGAGCGTTTCAACACAGACCCGCCCTCGCACATGAGGTAGCTGTCAATCATAGTCTGCGCGGCGCGGCGCGGACCGGCGCGGTCATTGTTGATGTGCCGGAGCACTGTCTATGAGCAGAATGGCGTCTAAGCGATTGTGGTGTTCTGTTCTTGGGTGTAATAACTAGGGGTGTAACGGTACATGTATTCGTATTGAACCGTTTCGGTTCGAGGCTTCCGGTTCGGTACGCATACAAACCGAACGATTCCTTGGACCATTTTTCCTGCCGACAAAATTCGCGCTGGCGCGATCACCACAACGTTGCGCAACATCAAATGGCAAACGTAATGAAACCGGAACGAAACTGCGCTATTGTGCTTCACGGATCGTTTATCAGTTCGGAGCAGCAACATCTGTGCAGCGCGAGCCGATCTCGATCAAGCGACACTGTTACAACACAGCGCTAAGAGATCCAGTAAAGAAAACATTTGAGTTCGCCACTGAAGTAATAACATCGCTGCGAGATCTAGTGAGAAGCATTCACATTTCTCCGTTATTAACCGTAGATCTCTATTAGATCAAACAGCGCTGACGTGGACACCAGGAGAAACATTGTGCCGTGAATGAACTAGTAATACTTTACGTCCACAGACCAGCAACATTCACCATGGATTTAATATAGTAACACTAACTGTAACCAGTTTGGCTGGAATAGTGAAATGCTTTCAAGTACTTCACACATCTTTTTCCAGCACTTCAAAACTCAAATATTATATAAATAAATAGCCTATATGAAGAGTTCAGATGCAAAAGCCTCTATAGTGCCATTTGAAATTTTCTTCTAGAATTTAGAATGATCATTTTTATGAAGCTTGTACATTTAAGTTCAGTAATTTCACTCAAATGACAATTAATAGGCAATCTTCATTGCCATTTAAGTGAAATTACTGAACTTAAATATACAAGCTTGATAAAAATTCTAAGAAAATTTCAAATGGCTTTTGCATCTAAACTCTTCATATATTTAAATGTTATTTTTAATGTGATGACCAAAACATTATTTGTTCATCCTTCAAAGATGACCCCCATTTATAAACCTGAAAGTTTCAAGATGTAGGAAAACTCACTTATTTAAAAAACGTTTTTTCTTTTAACAAATAGGAAATTTCTCTGGCATTTCTTACTTTTTGCTGTATCGAAAACGTACCGAACCGTGACTTTAAAACCGAGGTACGTACCGAACCGTGATTTTTGTGTACCGTTACACCCCTAGTAATAACGAACACAGTCATTTTAATGTTCCTGAATCCGAACCGCTAAAGACGCAGTGGCTGAGTTTTGTTTTCGAAGGGAATATTACCCACGAGCAACGTCAATGCTTTCATGTTTGCGCGAATCATTTCACACACCAGACTGCTTTATAAACGAGGGTCAGTATAAAGCTGGATTTGCTAAGAAGCTTTGCTAAAAAGGATCGGTACCAGATATTCGTGTTCCTGCTGAACCTCCAGAAGAAGAACGGAAGTGAGTGAAACGTTTTATTAAACTTTATATTAATATATTAATCTTTGCAAATCGCTAGCTGCACGCTTCACAATGAATGCGTCTAAGGTTTACACTCAGTCAGGGTACATTACGGCATGTTTTCTATGTATGACGTTCTCAATATAATTCATAATTCCACGTTTATACTGAACAACGCGTTATGGTTATTGTGTTATTGTGTTACAAACGGTGTATGCACAGAACAGAGGGGCGGAGTGAGCAGTTGACTGAGTGATTCAATGGCCCATAGTAGGCCCATAGACATCTACCCTGTCCAAATACCCACACTTGCGTTCTTTGCACTTGACCACTTGTCTACTTACATGTCGTATTTCCTGTATTTGGCCCAATTGTTCAATTAGCTGTAAAGTAAGTGTGTATAAAACTTTTGATTACCTGATGGGACACACTTATAGCCTATAGTCTTGCAAAAAAATAATAATAATTTAATAAAAATAAAAAAAATTTAAAACTTTGCATTTTAAAATAAACTTCTAAATGTCTGTTCAGTAATCACTATGTAACTAACAGAAGACACAATTTAAAAATTGTGGTGCTTCTAATTAAGTGATAAAAAGCAGTTGCAAAACAGTTTTGACTTTTCTGAGTATTTCGCCCCTTGAGCTCTGTTGAGTTTTCATTAGGTTGAGCGTTCTGCAGCCCTTTGTATGGAATAATACAGACTATATTCTTTAGTTGGCTGTGGCTCCTCTGAGCCCTCAGATAGGTCTATGCTTACAGGTTGGCCCTCACCAGGGCCGCCTCTGTAGCTGGCCTAGGCTGTGCCAGGGATATTAGAGGCGTTCTGTTAAAATTAGCATTTCTTCCTCTGACCCTTCACTTTGTGAATGTAGGTTTTTGGCATCCCTGTATAATCAGCCTCCTCCCATGGGAGTCGTTAGGCCAAGGCCCGCCCCCTTCTCTGCATTCTGGGGTGACTAGAGTAATGCAGCGTGGTGCAGAGGATGGTTTGTAAGGACATGGTAGGCCTCAGTTAGGCCTCTGTGGTATATAAGTCCTTTTGAGCAGGGTTAGGCCGTCTTTCGCTTCACGAAGAAGACTGAGTCTCCTGCCCGACCCTGCCGTGCAGAACTGGCCTACGGATTTAGGCCGCCAGTATGGGCTTCACTTACCTCGCTGAGCTACTGCTCGAGCGCCGGGTTGTAGGTGGTTGGCTTTCATTCAAGCCCCACTCCCCTAGGTTGGGCACAGATACATTTCTGTCACCCCTAGAGCCGCTGGCAGGCCCGCCCCCTGGTAACCTCAGGGTGCGGTGTGAGTATTCCCCTGTGATTCAGGGTAGGTCTGAGTACTTCACTCCCAGTTCTGTTTATCCTACCTTGCACCACTATGGCTCGGGTCGAGTATGAAGTAAGCCTTCACTTCTTCTTTGGTCGAAGTACGCTCCCCTGTAGCCAGATCATTGCCCTGAGCTGACGCCCATGCATAGATGGTAGGCCCCTGACTAACTGGGGCCTCCGTTGAGGCAGAGTGGCGTATGTTGTACTCCCCTTGTTTTTAAGGGTGCTAAGCTCTCTTGCTGAGTACACTGCCGTGGGCAATGTGATTAGGCGCCAGGATGCTGTAGGCGCTGTGTAAACAGCTTTTCTGCCAACGAAGGCTGCGCCATCAGGTAGTAGGCCTCAGCAGGCCTCCTTGTACGGGCAGCCGCCAATAGGGCGCTGTAGGCCACTTCTCGAGAGAAATGGTTGGCCTTGGTGGTTCGGGCAGTTGGCTCACCGGTGGGTAGTAGGCCTTAAACAGGCCTCCTCGGAGGTGAGTCCCAACATTGTGGGACATACTTTATAGCCGCTACAGGTAGCTAGCCGTACTAGGCCGCCTGTGGGTGGGCCCAATAGTTACGTTGGTGTAGTATGGTTCCCAACAGTGTTCCTTTGTAGCAGAATTGACTTGCTATCAGCTAGTAGGCCCAACCAGGCCTCCCTGATAGGCGAGTCCCCAGCTGGCTGGCCTTAGCAGCCCGCCTTGGAACTGTCACCCGGACTCAGCTACCAGTTGCTATCAGGTGGTAGGCCCCTCAGGCCTCCCTGAAGGTGAATTCCCACTTAAGATGGTTATCAGGTAGTAGGCCTCACCAGGCCTCCCTGGAGACAAGCCCAAGGACAGACAACTGGACAGCTAGCCTGACTTTCTATCGGGTAGCAGAAAAAGCTCCCAGATATTATGGCTGTCAGGTAGTAGGCCTCACCAGGCTGAAGACGAGTTCCCACATGCTGTGATTATCAGGTAGTAGGCCTCACCAGGCCTCCCTGAGGGTGAGTTCCCCACGTACTATCGTTATCGGGTAGTAGGCCTCTCTAGGCCTCCCTGTAGGTGACCACATACTGTTGCTATCAGGTAGTAGGCATCACCAGGCCTCCTTGTGAGTGGTTCCCTAGCGGTGCTGGGTTCAGGAAGCTAGTGGCCTCTTGCTATCATTTCAGCTGGCCTTATCAGGCAGCTGTTGAAGGCGAGCTTGCGCCCTGGCTCGACTAAAGTGTTCATTTTCTGCTACTGGTTCCCTCTCGGAACCTCTTTCCTGCCTACAGCCTGGTTTTGCCTACCAGGGGGACCATATGCTCCCCTCATTGAGGGTCACTGTGAGCACGTGGACTCCTGAGTCTGGTCAGACGGTCGTAGGCCTCTCGTGAGGCCTCCAAGTTAGATCAGTCCTTAGGCCTTCACAGGCCTCCTCAGTGTTTTGAAACACAGACAATGGGTTGATCCGTGGATCGAGTAGAGAAACTCCCCTCGCTAGCAAGGGTTGGAAAGCACTATGCTGAGTCATACTCTCCGGGATATCCCATCTCTGAGATCGCAGTCCCTCGGGTTGGATGCCTTACCTAAGGCAAGTGTCCAGAGGCTCTGTCTTCGGACAGGCAGGAAGTGGCCAGACTAAGTGTCTATGTATCTGATGCCGGGTCAGGCCGTCCTGGTGGCATTTCGGGGTGAGTACGTTCCCGTGAATAGTGATTGGCTGGGGTTCCTTCGGGTTCCCTAGCCACATTCCCTAGAAGGGACCCCTTCTAATTGAAGTTGTGGTCCTAGGCCTTTGAGCAGGCCCAGGTAGGCCTTTCATTTAACCATGTTTATGGAGGTTTTCCTGTGAGGCTTATAGCTTGGGCTATGACCGTAGGGAATGATGTCACTGACAGCCCAGTGTGACCTGAGGGTGAGTGGTTCTAGCATTTCATTTGAATTTGCTGGTTCGGACAGTTGTCACTGCCTGAGGGCATGCACTCCCCTCAGCATGGCGGAGTGGGTATTTCGTTCCCCATAGCGTCGATGACGTATTGTTGAGTTCCCTTCGAAAGGGAATGTCTCAGGTTACGACTGTAACCTTTGTTCCCTGAGAACAGGGAACGAGACAATACGTCTCCCTGCCATGCCTTGGGGCCCGCCTGCCGTACAGTCCCTTCAGACGATAAGGTGATTTGTCATGTTTGCAAGGCGCCCTTATATACTTCCAGGTCGCATGTTAATCATTCACGTTAATGATTCACGGGCTGTCGCCGGTCAATGTGATTGACGTGATTTGATAGTGATTTCAGACACCTGTCACGCCTGAGGCGTTCCCCATAGCGTCGATGACGTATTGTCTCGTTCCCTGTTCTCAGGGAACAAAGGTTACAGTCGTAACCTGAGACGTTTTCCTTATCTACTTTGTACTTTGTGATCAACAAACAAACAAACAAACAAAATGAATAATTTTGAACCTGTGGTGGTTTCTGCGGTGGGGAAGAAACGTAAGCCATTGAAATCTAATCATTTATGTGAGATTAAGAAGATGAGGCACTCGGGAGGAGGAAAAATGCCGACTGTTGCTTGTTCTCACACGACAGCATCAAACTTCTGTCACGCTGACACATTGACCCCAGGGGATCTTTTGAAAAACTTTCAATTGTTTTACTTAAAGTCAAAGAAAATCGAGCAGGACCAAGCCATTTTCAGTTGATCGGCATCAAAAAAGTTCAGCGGCGACGTCCCAATTTGACAACAGCGATATGCCTATCAACCTAGCAATAGCTCGTGGTAACCTTGCTCAACAGGGCTATGGGTTGAATAAAATCTTTTAAAAAATCTAAATCTTTGAGGCCTCCAACAAGTGATATAAAATTGATACTATAATATGTGAATCTTTTTTCTTTGTGTTCTTAAAGGAGAACTCCGGCGCAAAATGAACCTTTGGTCTAATTACACATTGTTACCTAGTCAACCGTTATCTGAGATTTGTTTTCATGATTATCGAATGTAAATAGTTTTATCTCTAAAAACAGTTTAGCCTATAAAGCTAGTATAACGGTAGTATATTGGGCATAGATCAATGAAAAATAAAAATCGCTTGTTAATACCACTAACAAGGCTCAAAATAGCCCCACACTAACACGGTAGCATAATGAGGGTCCCTACCTTCAAACCGAAGCATTGAGAACTTTGTCAGTGTCCAGACAGTTTAATAAGAAGATATTTTTTACATACAGTCAACTTCGCGTATACAGACAGGAGCCATCTTTGAAAAAGAGTCTCTACCAGTCGATCTACGAACGCCGATCCAAGCCTGCTGTTCGCACTCACCTTATCACAACTTATAGCTCGTTCACATCTCACCAGCGCACTTGGATCGGCGTTCGTAGATCAACTGGTAGAGACTCTTTTTCAAAGATGGCTCCTGTCTGTATACGCGAAGTTGACTGTATGTAAAAAATATCTTCTTATTAAACTGTCTGGACACTGACAACGTTCTCAATGCTTCGGTTTGAAGGTAGGGACCCTCATTATGCTACCGTGTTAGTGTGGGGCTATTTTGAGCCTTGTTAGTGGTATTAACAAGCGATTTTTATTTGTCATTGATCTATGCCCAATGTACTACCGTTATACTAGCTTTATAGGCTAAACTGTTTTTAGAGATAAAACTATTTACATTCGATAATCATGAAAACAAATCTCAGGGAACGGTTGACTAGGTAACAATGCGTAATAGGACCAAAGGTTCATTTTGCGCCGGAGTTCTCCTTTAATATGAAAAAGTAGGCTACGTGTTTTTATTAATGCCATTAATGTTTTTGTTAATACATCTTATACTACAGGGCTGTTGAATGCTTGATTCTGATTGGTTGAGAACGTTCTAAGGTGTGCAATTATTTTCAGGGAAACGCACGGCTAAAGTAGTTCCAGGCAGGTTTGACCGCATTACAGTTCCATATCACTGCGCGTAGTTAACTGTAATAACGGAAAATAGGATACAATTCATAACAAGAAAAAACATCCAGCCCCATGCGCTTGATCTGCAATTTTCGATGTCTAACTTCACAATCAACGGACATATACAGTTTAATTTTAATAAATAAAGTATGTAGTCCCATCTATAGGCTAAATAGAAAATTAAATTGAATAGGCTATATAAATAAATTGATAGTCCTGCTGGGTTTTCGTAATTATTCCAGATAATATAACAAATAAATAATTATTGATAGGCCTACTTGTTAAAAGGGCTTTGTGTGTTTCATTTATTGGGTTATCTAGTGTCAATTATAGAAAACAAGAATGAACGAATTAATTAAAACAAATTTAATTAATAAATAAATAATAATATTGACGCACATGCTTTTCTGTCTCATTATTGCAACATCTCTCTCTCTCTCTCTCTCTCTCTCCCTCTCTCTCTAATAACGGCATTAATAACTCCATAAAGCCGGGACACACTGACTAAGGCCAGTTATGAATGTAATTTGATACTTATGACTGATCATCCCCAAACGCGTGTTCAGCGCGTTCAGTCTGTAGCCTATTCACAGTCTGTGTTTAAGACCTGCTACAGTCGATGGAAACGTCTCAGGTTACGTATGTAACCCTGGGTCCCTGAGAGGGAACGAGACGCTGCGTTTGAGACGCGGTGGGAACGCTCTGCGTGATTGCGTCATGAAGCACGTGTAAAATCAGTCCAATGGAAGCCCGATACGTCATAGGTGACGTCATAGACCAGGAAACTATAAAGCACCCTTGAAAACAGACCGCGACAGCTTCTGAAAAGTCTGAAGTAAGTCGATCAGGGTATGCAGGAAGTATGGCAGGCAAACGCAGCGTCTCGTTCCCACTCAGGGAACCAGGGTTACATACGTAACCTGAGACGTTCCCTTTCAAGGGAACTTCGAGCTGCGTTTGAGACGCGGTGGGAACCCCATACCCACTACGCCATAGTGACAAATGCCCGTTCTGTGTGAAGTCCTTGGCGCACACTAAGAAGCAAGCAACCTCGCCCCAGGAGTGGAGAGGTCAAGGTCATAAAACCTGACAAATGTATGCGGAGAGGACCAGCCTGCCGCATTACAAATGTCAAGAAGGGAAACACCCGAAACTAAGGCCGTAGAGGCCGCCATACTCCTAGTAGAATGGGCCCGTACAGCCATAGGTGAAGGCTGACCGGCCGCTTCATAAGCCAATGAAATAGCCTCGACTATCCATTTGCTCATAACCTGTTTCGATGCAGGGCACCCTCTTCTGGGTGACCCAAAACATACAAATAATTGCTCTGACTTACGCCACAGGGCAGCTCTGTGAACGTAGGCATCTAATGCCCGAACTGGACATAACAGGTTCAATTGTTCCTGATCTGGGGTATTAAAAGGTGGAGGATAAAAGGCCTGCAACACTATTGGACCCCCAACATTCACTGGGACCTTAGGTATATAGCCCGGTTTAGGGTATAGAAATGCTTTCACCATACCAGGTGCAAATTCCAGGCATGAAGGAGCAACCGACAGGGCATGCAAATCTCCAATTCTCTTGATAGAAGAAATAGCAAGGAGAAACAAAGCTTTCAAAGTGAGGAATTTTTCTGAAACCTCTTCAATAGGCTCGAAGGGAGCCAGAGCCAGACCCTCAAGTACAATGGCTAAATCCCAAGCCGGTGCTCTAGAGTGCAGTGCAGGTCTCAACCTCAATGTACCACGGAGAAAACGAATAATCAGAGGATCTCTCCCAATAGAAGTACCCCCCAGAGGGGTATGATAGGCCGATATAGCCGCCACATACACTTTTAAGGTGGAAGGAGATAATCCAGCAGAGAAACGGTCTTGCAGAAAATCGAGAACTGAACCAACAGGGCAGTTAACAGGATCTAACTGACGCTCACCACACCAGGTGGAGAATAATTTCCATTTCAGCGCATAAAGTCTTCTCGTGGAAGGGGCTCTGGAATGGAGAATGGTCTCAACGACCTCAGTCGAGAGACCGGATTCTATGAGCCTGGCCCCCTCAGAGGCCAGGCCCACAGTTTCCACAACTCCGGCCGAGGGTGAAAAATCGTGCCCTCTACCTGGGACAGCAGGTCCCTCCTGATAGGAATCTCCATGGGAGAGCCGTTCAGAAGAGACACCAAGTCCGAGAACCAAACTCGAGTCGGCCAGTAAGGGGCTATTAGTAGCAGACGGGCCCCTTCCCGGCGAACCCTCTCCAGAACCCCCGGGAGCAATGATATCGGGGGAAATGCATACAGGTGCAGCCTCGGCCACACCTGCACCATCGCATCCAGTCCGAGAGGAGCTGGGTGCGTGAGAGAGAACCACATGGGACAATGGGTTGTATCTGAGGATGCGAAAAGGTCTATCTGAGCACGACCAAATTTCTCCCACAGGAGCTCCACCACCTCGGGGTAAAGTCTCCACTCCCCGGGCCTCAGCCCCTGCCTTGACAGTATATCTGCTCCCACATTCTGACGCCCCGGAATGTAAACTGCTCTGAGAGATAGCAACTTCCCCTGGGCCCATAGGAGGATCTGATGGGCCTGCTTGCAAAGGTGACGTGACCTCAGACCCCCCTGATGGTTGATATATGAAACCACTGACGTGTTGTCCGTACGAACCAACACATGATGGCCTCTCAGGTCTGGCAGGAAATATTTGAGAGCTCGAAATACCGCCATCATCTCCAAACGATTTATGTGCCATGACAGATGATGGTCCTGCCAAAGACCTTGCGCCGAGCGGCCACTCATGACCGCCCCCCATCCTGTGAGGGAAGCATCCGTCGAAAGCGTGACGCGTCGACAAGAAGCTCCCAGCACTGGGCCCTGGGCGAGGAACCAAGGTTTCTTCCACATGACCAAAGCACGAAGGCATAGCCGCGTGACCTTGATCTTGCGGAACGGATTTCCCCTCGGAGAAAACCCCTTGGTTCTGAGCCACCACTGCAGGGGTCTCATGTACAGCAGGCCAAAAGTAATCACGTTGGACGCTGCTGCCATGAGCCCCAACAGTCTCTGAAACTGTTTCACAGTGAGTGACTGGCCTAGTTTTACATTTTTTACGGCTGTGAGAATCGCAGTGATCCGAGCAGGAGATAGACGTGCCTGCATTGTGGTCGAATCCCAAATTACACCTAAAAAAGTGGTCCTCTGAGTAGGGAGGAGAACACTCTTCTTGGTGTTGAGCCGCAACCCCAACTCCTTTATGTGAGACAGAACGACATCTCGATGCCGAACCGCCAACTGCTCTGACTGAGCTAAAATCAACCAATCGTCGATATAATTTAATACGCGAATGCCCTGGAGTCTCAAGGGAGCCAGAGCTGCATCCACGCATTTTGTAAAGGTGCGGGGTGATAAACCTAGGCCAAACGGCAGAACCCGATACTGGTAAGCTTCGCCCCCGAAAGCGATACTCAGGAACTTCCTGTGATGAGAATGGATAGATACATGGAAATAAGCGTCTTTCAGGTCTATTGTGACAAACCAGTCCTCGGACTGAATCTGTGAAACAATTTGCTTGAGTGTGAGCATCCTGAACTTGAGTTTCTGAACTCTGCTGTTTAACTGGCGCAGATCTAGAATAGGACGCAACCCTCCATCCTTTTTCGGAACAATGAAGTAACGGCTGTAAAACCCTGACTCTCTGCTGGGAGGAGGCACCCTCTCTATCGCTCCTTTTTGAAGAAGTGTCAGAACTTCCTGCTCCATAACCAGAGCCTGCTGCGGGTCCACCACTGTGGGAAGGACCCCTTGAAATCTGGGCGGACGAGAACCGAACTGAATTCTGTAACCCTTTTCTATTATGTGCAGGACCCATAAAGAAATATTTGGCAGAAGTTTCCACGCTGCCAGAAATTCTGATAAGGGAACCAGTCCCTCGAGACTGGCCTCTGGATTTGATTGAACAATCATTTCGGCGCCCTGGAGCGGCGAACCGGCAGGGAACAACCGAACTGACCGTTCTACAACCCTCCTCAGAGGATTGTACGGGGACGCTGACACCTCGGTGCCCTGAAACGGCGAACCGGCAGGGAACAACCGACGTGGCAACGCTGCGACTCTCCTCGGAGAATCGCCCCCCGGAGGGCGCCAAAGAGAAACGGTTCCTCGGAATCGTTCCTCCTTGGAGGGGACCACCCTCAGAAGCCTGGCACACTCGGCGTCAGGACTTCTTCTTAGTCCAGGCTCTCTTGGAGATGACAGTCCTCAGATCCTGTCTACCCCCACCAGGCCTGGACTGCGAACGCCACTCGGGAACCCCAGATTGTGGAGGAGCCCGAGCAGCGACGCTCTGTTTCTGCTGGAATCTGTGTGCGGAGCTCGTAGACGGACGAGGCTGCTCTATCTTTATATTACGCGCAGCCTCGGGGACACTGGACCGGCGAGGAAGAAACCTCTGAAACGCAGCCGCTTGTTTTTTATTTTCTTGAAACCTATCGACAACACAATTTATAGCATCGCCGAACAGACTTGTAGGAGAAAGCGGTACGTCCAGAAGAACAGATCTATCTTTATCCTTGATTTCAGAAAGATTCAACCATAAATGACGCTCCGTGGCCACCAGGGCTGCCATAGAACGGCCAACTGATTTAGCCGTCTCCTTGGTGGCCCGGAGAGATAGATCGGTTGTGCGACGTAATTCACGAACAGTCTCAGCACTAACTTCCTCACAATCATCCATGTCCCTCAGCAGGTCAGCCTGATAAGCTTGTAAAATCGACATCGTATGTAAACATGCTGCAGCCTGACCTGCTGCCGAATACGCTTTACCCACCAGCATTGATGTATTTTTTAATGGTCTGGTGGGTAACGTCGGGGCTTTCAGTGATGACGCTGACTCGGGGGAGAGATAGCTCGCAAGCGTCTCTTCCGCACGAGGCATCGTCAAATAACCATAATTATCCATACCTCTAACTTTACTATAATTACTAGTTTGAGGATTATGAACTCTGAAAGACGCCGGTTTATTCCACGATCTGGACACCTCAGTGTGAAGATCAGGAAAAAACGGGAGTTCCCGACGAGGAGGTCGTGATCTAGATGGTAAATAACGTTCATCTAGAAGACTCTTTCTTGATTCAACATCAATATCATCAGCTGGCCACTCAATATTTAATTTAGTAACAGCACGAGATAAAACCTCCATAAGCTCCTCATCAGCAGGGGTATGAGCTGGCGAAAACTCAAATTCCCCCATATCAACGACATCCAGTTCCTCAGAACTGGATAGCCGCAACAGTGGTGTCTCAGCCTGGGGAGGAGAAACCGCAGAGCGGGCTCCTTCCTGGGCTGGGACACCGGATCCAGCAGGTAAGGGCTGAGAAAGGGTGGGGCCCGTCTCAAACCCCGCTACTAAATCCATATGTGAACCCCAAGATGAACGCCGCCGCAGTGCCTCGGCAGCCGCGGGACCCGCACCTCGGGGAACACGAACCGAACCATCCTCCTCAAAGAATGCCCGGCGAGAGCGGAGAGTTTTCATGGACAAACTCATGCAATGCTCGCAGTCAGCCCCCTCGAGGACCGACTGAGCATGCTCCACTCCCAAACAAGCAACACACATCTGATGTGTGTCCCCACCCGTAATGAAACGAGGGCAAGGGACAACACAACGTTTGTAATCTTGCTTGCTCGCCATAATGATATATATATATGAATGATCGGACAGACAACAATAAATAGACAAGGACAGAGTAACAGAGAGCGCTTACTGAAGACAACAGAAGCTGTCGCGGTCTGTTTTCAAGGGTGCTTTATAGTTTCCTGGTCTATGACGTCACCTATGACGTATCGGGCTTCCATTGGACTGATTTTACACGTGCTTCATGACGCAATCACGCAGAGCGTTCCCACCGCGTCTCAAACGCAGCTCGAAGTTCCCTTGAAAGGGAACAGTCAGTCTTCGAATGTTTCAGCAAGTCGTAAGTGTGTCCCCATCATTAGTCTGCTATCAGTGGCTCAAACCTCCGTTACTAACTCTAAAATGACGTTTTGGAATTAGCAACGGAGGCATGGGATTAGATGCGTAAGAAATTAGTCCTACACAAGAGCGTTTTAATGACAAAAACTTGACAAAAGTCTTGAAATGCATCATCTGAACATTGTTTTGAGGTGTGGTAACTGTAGTATAAGCGGAATAATTGACTTCAGGCCGTTGAATTATTAGAAAAATAATGCACACCCGAGGTGTAACAGCCACTCCGCTTCGCGTCGTGACCGCATTACCACCTCGGGTGTGCATTATTTTTCTAATAATTCAATGGCCTGTCGTCAATTATTCCTTACGTATAGCAATAGTCAACTAAATGAATGTAACATGGCAAAGATGAATGCACTTTTCGTTTCATTTAGGAATTTCTGTGGTCTAATGTAATATTGTTGTTCATGATGAAATTTTCAATTGTTGTTGTAATTAATTTAGCATTAACAAGATGACCCGTCGCTACCCGAATTCATTTCAGGAGCGATGGCTGATTGGATGTATTTTAGTCCAGTGCTTGCATATAAGATTAGTATTGACCAAGTTCAGAGGCTGTCGTATGTGGATCAACTTACTTTGTGTATTTCAACAGTTTCAATATGAAAAATAACTTTTATATTGATTCAATGGATTAATTGTATTTTGAAAACAAAAGTGTCATGGATTTATTGCATTTTGGGGAAAAAATAATCAGTTCCCTTTCAGTCACTCACGTTCGACGTAGTCGACGTGTCGACTGATTGGGATCACGCTTAGAGAGCCTGTCATCTTCGAGTACTATTAAAACGAGCCAATGTAATTGGTGTGCGTAAAATGCATTACACACTCCGCCCCCGCGGCGCGGGTATAAATACGGAAGTGGATGCACGCACTAGTTGTCTTTCGCTTCGGAGCCGATCGTTTGATGTCTCTGAAGAGTGCTGTTGTTTACAACGAGCGAGTGTGTCGTTGTTCTTCTGGAAAACTCTCCCGGTGCTGGTGGTTTCTACAGCTCGAGTGCAGCGGTGATCGCGAGCTTTGAGCCCTCAACTACTGTTTTAACAGCAACAAATTTCTAAAGGTTTGTGTGTGTTGACGGCTGGTTAGAGGGGGGAAAAGTGAGTGCTTCACTGCTTGAATGCCGCGGTCATTCCCCTGTGTGCTCCGGCACTGGTGATGGGTCCTATTTCCTGAAAGAGCAACACGGGTGCGTTTGCATCTTCTTCTTTTTTTTTTTAAAGAAAAAGATGTCATTCCACCTGTGCGTTTCTGGATGTGGTCGTTCCCTTTTCCTCTCTGACAGTCACAATTGTTGCATCACGTGTTTGGGCTTACAGCACGCTGAAGCAGCTTTTGTGGGCGGTACATGTTCCCATTGCGGGAATATGACTGTTGCGGTGTTGAGATCGAGACTCGCCTTCGTCCGCAAAGTGCGAGTCCCCATTATCATGCCCCACCCCCGGGTGCCGTGTGGGATGGGTGAACGGAGGATAGTGATGGAGGTCTCGCCCGGTAACCATTCCCTGTGGGCTCCTCACTCCTCCATCACACTGCAGCCGATGGAATTCCTGTTGAACGTGCTAGTCCCTCTGTAATGGACCGATCAGCCGTTTCAATTGGGGTTCCCCCAGAGGATAAGATGTCGATAGCAGCATCAGAGGGTGAGCTGGCCTCTGGAGATGACGACTCGGCTGTGTTTTCTCCCTCTGGGAGTTTAACATTGCCCGAGCCAGATCCAGAAATGTCAGCTATGCTGAAACGGGCCGCCGAGGCTGCCAGGTTCGAGTGGAACCCTCCACCATGTCCCGTTCAGTCTCGGTTGGAGGAGTGGTATCTCGGGGCGGGCCGCACTGGTTCTCAGCTCGCCGCCCCAGTGCCTTTCTTTCCCGAAGTGCATGGAGAGCTTACCAGGTTGTGGATGGCACCTTTCTCTGCCAGAAACTGCCTGGATAGCTTTTCCCCCTCACTACCTTTGATGGAGGAGCGGTGAAGGGTTGCAAGGTTATCCCTCCAGTGGAGCGGTCTGTCGCGACACAGGTGCACCTGTGTCCGGCGGCCGCTGCCTTTTGGGGGGATCCTCATCTCCCCCCTATGACCTGTGAGTTCTCGTCTGTTCCGACGGGCAGAGCTTACAAAGCCTGTGGGCAAAGCCTGTGGGCAAGGGTAGCCCAGACCGTGTGCTCATAGGTGAGCATCGCACTGCATCCAACCTCGCCCTCCGGGCACGAGTGTCGTGGCGGTTAGTGGTCCATGAGCGCCATCGTTGGCTCAGCCTGGTTGATATGGCGGATGCGGACAAGGTTCAGTTCCTGGTCTCCCCAATTTCCCAGGTTGGGCTGGTCGGCGACACGGCGGAGAACTACGTCCAACAGTTCTCTGCTGCCCAAGCGCAGATGGAGGCCATCCGGCACATCCTGCCCCGGCGGCCCGCTGCTGCCTCCACCCCGCTGCCGGTGGCAGTTCCTCCACCTGCTCGTCGCCGAGGGCGTTCCCCTGCCGCTGCTCCCACTGGGCCTCCGCAGCCTCCAGCCAGGCCTCAGCATGAAGGCGGCCGCAGTAGGGATGCCCAGCCCGCTCCAGGGGCTGCCAAGCCAGGTGGCAAGCCACAGCAAAAGCATTCCGAAGCGGGCCGCTCAGGGATGGAGGAGGATGCTCTGGGAGTTGGTCACCGATCCACTCCCTCCCCCCGGGTGAGGGCCGGGTGGAGTCTTTGTTTGTGTGTGTGTCTGTTCCTCCACTGCTCCCAAAAGAAGCGAAGCAAGCGGTACCCACATTCCAAAGAAAGAGCAAATTCCTCTGTTCCTGGGTCCCAAGAGGGCGAGTCTGGCGGTGTGCGACCCTGTAAGCCTTGCACCCCTCAGCCCCCTCTTGTTCGCCAGCACGGCAGCTGGGTGCGGTTCGAGGACCCGGTCATCCGCCTTCTCACGCATCCCTGGCCATCTCATGGAGACAGGTAAGTGTCGTACACCACACTCAGACCCTGCTTCGGGCCGTCCCCGGGCCTTCCAAGCCAGATCCCTGTCCTCCACCTCGCTGCCCCACTTCGGGTACGTCTGTGGTTCCCTGGCCCCTGGCACGGTGTGTGTAAGCCTGAATATGCTTCCTACCGCTCCAGCTGGCCCCGAAACTACCAGCAGACTCGGCTTGCGATTCATTTTGCTTGGCTTCGCCCTGGCTCAGTGATATTCATCATACCTAGGTTTTGAGCTGAGATGCTCCTAAGATTAGTGATATTTATCACACCTACGTGTTGAGCGCCGCTCCTGTCCTGTGTGCGCACATCGCATTCCTACTGGCGAAGGACGCGAGGTAGCCTCTCCTCCAGCTGATATGAAGACCGGTTTCTATAAACCCGTACTTCATTGTACCCTAGATATGTGGTGGGTTATGGCAATCTTGGACCTGTGTCAATTGAAACGGGCCCTTTTTCGAAAGCCTCCGTTCAATTACTACACAGAAATGCTTTTTCAAATGCTCCGTCCCCAAGGTTGGCCTGCAGCGTTCGACCTGAAGGACAGTACTTCAGATCTCTATCCTTCCGCTCCACAGACCATTCTGTGTTCTGGCGGCGAGGGTATGAAGTATCAGTACAAGTCCTACCCTTCGAGTGCTCCATAGCCAGTTGGGTCTTCAGGTCAACTGGGAGAGAGTAATCTCGCCCACGGGCTGAGTATCTCTTTTTCAGTTCAGGAGAAGGACTCGGTCCAACACATCTCTTCAAGAAAAGTGTGTTAGGCTAGTGCTAGAAGTGAGAAAGGGTCCCACTGAAAAAAAATTCAGAGGCTCCTGGGGCATATGGCAGATGCAGCCCCTTGGATTCCTCCACATGAAGCAACGCTTGGATTCCTCCATACGCTTGGATTCCTCCACACGCTTCAGCACTAGTTTTATGATCGAGTCCCGAGGTGACCGTGGCAGAGCGGCACGCCCTGTGTGATAAAAGATCAACCCGGCCTGCCCCCAAACTCTCAGCCCGTGTTCAGACCTTCAGGTCCACTAACACCGACTGAGGGGCCATGAACAAAGGGCATGCTTTAACGGAGGCCAGGGCGACCTCCGACTGCATTGGTATTCGTTACGTCGAGTTGGCAGTTCACCTCGCTTTGAGCCACCGCTGCTCAGCGAGCTGGTACTGGTCTGAAAAGACAACATCGCGACCGTTGCGCTAAGCTTCCCTCGCATGTCACAACTCGCCCGTCACCTCCTCCTTGGAGTCAGAAGCTTCTGAGGTCGCTTCATTCCACTATAAAATTCCTCCTGCCTTCTCAATCGTGTCGCCAAGGAGCCTCACGACAGCTATGGCCAGGGAGAGTGGAGACTCCAATCCTCTTGCGGTCCAGCTGGGCAGGGACCACTTCGGGGCCACACACGTTACATCTGTTACCCCTCTGGACTCGTCCCTCTGCCAGATGTGTTTCTGTCTGAGTGGACATCCCTTGGATAGACACTGGCTCTCAGCTGACTGGGCGGGGAGGTTCAGGTCGCTATCACAAGGATATGTGGTAGTGACCATCACTTCTGCAAGCACCCCCTTAAGATAAGGCATTGTGCTTCGCTACTTAGAAGTGGAACCTATTCGTTGATTGAGTCTTCTCTCCGTGAGGAGATCCTGAGAGCGTTCGGTCATTTCAGTGCTCTCTTTCCTGCAAGTTGGTTTGGAGTAGGCTGTTCTTTCACCCTCAATATGATACAAACATCATATGCAGAAGTATGGGAAGCACGTCCTGATCGTCAGGTTCCTGAGGGAGCAAGGGTCATCCCTGTGGCCCTCTTTATCCTCTTGGGCCTATCTCTGGTGATAATACATAGACCGCCCCTGAGCCACTGCAGGCAGTGAGTTAAAAATTCTGTTTTTAAACTGTTCTCCTGCCCGCATGGTCTCTACTAGAGGGTAGGGACTTGCTCGCTTACAGTCAACGACTTGTGCCTGGAATTCAGGCCGGCTATCTCTCATGAGCTGAGACCCCGGCCTTGATATGTGCCCAAGGTTCCTACCTCTCCCTTAAACCTACCTCTCCCCAGCCTGGAGGAGGCAGACCCAGCCCTGGCTTTCTCTGTCCGTCCGCTTTATTGCGGTTTTACGTGCACAGAACGCAAGCCTTAGGACCTCAGACCAGCTCTTATCTGTTAAGGAAATCAGCAGAGAGGGAAGGCTGTTTCCAAGCGAGGTTGGCCCACTGAAAGTGGCTACCTTCATCTTGCTGAATTTCCCGAGAAGCACATGTCCACTTATGTGGTGAGCTCCTCTTAAATGAGTGTGTGCTCCCGCTTAGACGTTGACACAGAGTGCTTTGCTGACAGATATTCTAGAGTTGAGGGCTGGGCGACACCTTAGTCGAACCGCTGCTTCCCGTGGGCTCCCTTCACATGAAGCCAGTTTCACTGTAAGCCCGGTTCGTTGTGTCGGCTTGCTGCGCCATTCCCCTCCTATGGACTGGATACGTGCGCAATTCTTGCTCCAGTTGAGTTCCCCTTTTTAGCCGAACCCTGTCGAGTCCCTCCATACCCTTCGGCAACGGACATGGCGGAATGTCCGAAGCCAGGCCTATCACTCATATGCACTGGTGGAACCTGTGTTAGGCTGGGTCCATATGCTGTGATCCCTACGGTGATCCCATATGTGTATTCTTCAACGGTACGGCTCCCTGCGGTGAGCCCGTGTCTTCCCTTGGCAGAGCCTGCTCTGCCGTCACTGTTCGGTTGAGTCTCCCCTGTCTTAAGCTGGAGCCACCCCAGTGACATTCCATATGTTGTACTGCCCGGTCATCCGCCCAGTTCATATGTGTTTTCTCCACATGTTACCTCCCTTCGGGCAGGATGTGGCTTCCGCAGCGTCCCTTCCTTCCATGTTCAGGGAACGCTTTCCCAGTGGTCCTGTAGGAACAGCAGTGACTTCCCTGGCCTAAGCCCTGTCCCTTCCCCACCTTAATTGCGGGGGAATCTGGAGGCTTTTGTCTAGGCACTGGAAGGTGGCAGCAGTAGATGGCGTTTTAATTGGGATCCCAATCAGTCGACACGTCGACTACGTCGAACGTGAGCGACTGAAAGGGAACGTCTCGGTTACGTATGTAACCCTCGTTCCCTGAAGGAGTGAAGGGAGACGTAGTCCCGTCGCCACTATTGCTGGACCACCGCTGACCCTGAGTTACGCTCAGCTCCTCAGCGAAAAACAACTAGTGCGTGCATCCACTTCCGTATTTATACCCGCGCCGCGGGGGCAGAGTGTGTAATGCATTTCACGCATGCCAATTACATTGGCTCGTTTTAATAGTACTAGAAGATGACAGGCTCTCCAAGCGTGATCCCAATCAGTCGACACATCGACTACGTCTCCGTTCCCTCCTTCAGGGAACGAGGGTTACATACGTAACTGAGATGATTTTATAATTTCAGTTTTGTCTCTAAAAAAGCTTTGAGTGTCTTTATTTTGTATTGTATTTAGTCTTGTTAAATTTGTTTTGGACTCCCCATTCATTTCTCCCCATTCATTTCATTCAAATCAGTTTGTATTTTGTGTATCAGTAATTTTTAATTATTTTTGTTTGATCATGGTTTTGTAAATCTTGTGTATTGATTCTGTTGATTATTGTGTATTGTAATTGAGTTTTCCTATTAATGTGAAATTGGGTTATCATTTGAATTTAGTTAATTTGATTTAGCTTTTCTTTCTCTGTCTCAATTTGAGTCTTGAGTTTATTGTTTTCGTTTGAATTGATTTATTTTGTTTGATAATATTGTAAAACATTTTGTTTTGTAGACTTTTTGGGTTTAGTTTTATTCATGTTGTAGTTCACTTTGAGTTAAAGTGTGTTGTGTAATTAGTACAATATATTGTATTAACTTGTGTGTGTGTGTGTGTGTGTGTGTGTGTGTGTGTGTGTGTGTGTGTGTGTGTGTGTGTGTGTGTGTGTGTGTGTGTGTGTGTGTGTGTGTGTGTGTGTGTGTGTGTGTGTGTGTGTGTGTGTTGAGTTATTTTTTCGTATAGGAGCTGCAGGCCTTATTGACCAGGGTGACCATTCCTCTGTAGATGGTGTTGGTGTTTCTTCATTGTGTGCTGTGGTCTGTGGCGTGCACTGGGGTTCTTTAATTGGTATGCGAGTGTGCTGTGCAGATTTGGAGATCCCTTATTATTGGAGCATTTTCCCTGTAATTTGGCCGCAGCTCCATGACATCTGAGTGACTTGATTTATGTAAGTCTGTATTAAAGTTGATGTGTGAGGTTTTGTCTAATCTAAACTTTTATGGTTTGTATGCTATTATAATAAAACTTTTGTATTATTTGACTGACACCTGTGTTTCCACGTTTTGCTTGCCACTGGGTAGGGATCCTGTGTAAAGCCTTATGGTTAGATTCTTATTTCTTATGGGGGATGGGGGATGGGGGATGGGGGGCATATGAGGTTGCCCATGTATAGATTCTGCTTAGTGTGCATGATCAACTTCTATAAAAGCCAAGAGGGTAGACCAGAAGAGATGCAGAGACCTCAGAAGTTCCATCAAGTGGTAAGAGCCTAAGCTGACTGTGACTGAAAGGAATTTAACATCATCACTTATGTGTCTGTACTCAAAGTAATTGTGTTTTTATTTATATCAATACATTTTAATTAATTGATTTTTTTTAATCCAAGGGAACATTTCATCTGGTCTAAAGGACAAAAGGCAAGTGAGTTTAAGATTCAGTGTGTGGATTAGGGTAGATGAAAACAGTTGTTATAGTCTGTATTATAGACGAAAACTGGAGAAGCATGCTGTTTTTAAAAACTTATGTAATTTATTTACAAAGAAATATGTTTAAAATGTATCCGTAAGATGAATTTATGGAATGGGTCCCATTGACCCTTTATTTAGGTGCCAAACATAGGCACCTATTGTATTTGTTTTTTATTGAATTCTATTTTTCTTCTTCCACTTTTGAGTCTGAGAGCCCATAAAACCCCTTGTGGGAAAGTTATACAACTTTGGCCCAAATATAGAGGACATTCGACACATGTCTGACTCAGTTTGTGGAAACAGAAAAAGAAGCGGGAAAGGGCCAATTGATAATGCTATAATAGAGCAAAACATGAAATTGTCTCTAACTACAGAACTGTTGGTCTGATTAAATTCAAAATTGGGATGCAGTGTTGCTATTATAATCCATGATGACATATGCGTAATTATATAAATTATTAGAAATGTCTTAAGTTTTATCATAAAATATTGAATTAATATAATAAAAAAATCTGTCATAGAAATGTCTTAATATTTGTCAGGAAATCTTATGCATTCATTGAGAGAGAAAAAACTCAAGTACACTTATCTACAGAGGAGAAAAACCTCTCTTTAGCTCTCTAAAGCTAAGTGAGTACACACATGCAATGCAATGTCCGTTTCATTCATACTCGTAGTCAGTGGTGGACAGTAACGAAGTAAATGTAATTCGTTACTGTACTTAAGTAGCTTTTTTGCGTATCTGTACTTTACTCAAGTATTTAAATTTTGGGAGACTTTTACTTTAACTCCACTACATTTCAAAGTCAAATATCTTACTTTTTACTCTACTACATTTTCAAAATCAGTCGTTCCTTTTTATTTATGAGTGGATAAAAACGTAACTGGCCAAACGAGCCACCAATCACAGTACAGCGCGCGCGTGCTTTGTTTTGAACTTGCCTTGGCGATATCTACTAAGCGCGAACCAGAGCCGTTAAATATGAGAGTTGCGAACATAGATGGTTGTGACAGTGATCTCGCCGCCGCGCGGTCACGTTATTCGTGTAGCTCTCAATAGTTCCAAACAAATCGCGTTGACAATGATTTTAAGCGGGACAGAGAGCAGCAGCTATTAATGCAGCAATTATCGGTAAGTATTAACGCATAATGTACATTGCTTACGTTGCCACTAAAATGAATTGCATATAATAGCTTTTTTTTCTGGGGAGTAGCCTAGCAGAAACACTGCATTAACGTTTTTGTGTTTAATTTTGGAGGGAAATTGGCTGCTCCCATAACATAGAATATAGAATATATATAATGTGTGTGTGTGTGTGTGTGTGTGTGTGCGCGTGTGTGTGTCTGCGCGTGTGTGTGTGTGTGTGTGTGTAGGCTATGTGTGTATGTATGTATGTATATATATATATATATATATATATATGTGTGTGTATATATATTTAATGGGGTTGTGCAGGTTTATGTGAATGTATCATAGCATTAATGTTAATAATTATGACCATAGGCGCTGGAGAAAAATATATGCAGTAAATACTGTAAATGTTTTATACCTTATGGGAACAGTCCCCTTCCCTCCAAAATTAAACACACACAAATTTAATTCAATTTATATATATATATATATACACTACCGTTCAAAAGTTTGGGGTCAGTGAGAATTTTATTTTTATTTTTTGGAGGAAAGAAATCAATACTTTTATTTATCAAGGAATAATTAATTTGATCGAAAGTGACAGTAAAGACATTTATAATGTTACAAAAGATTCTAACCCTAACCCTATTCATCAAAGAATCCTAAAAAAAAAAACAAAAAAAAACTGTACAACTGACAGACCAACAACTGTTTCAACATTGATAATAATAATAAATGTTTCTTGAGCATCAAATCCTCATATTATACTGATTTGTGAAGGATCATTTGACACTGAAGACACTGACACTGGTGATGCTGAAAATTCAGCTTTGATCACAGGAATAACTTACACTTTAATACATGATGATTAACTAACTATATTCTTCTATGTACATTTCTGAAATGCACTTTCTGTAAAGCTGCTTTGAAACAATATGTATTGTGAAAAGCGCTATACAAATAAATTTGAATTGAATTTTGAATTGAACTTTACTATATATTCACACAGAAAACAGCTGATTTACACTGGAATAATATTTAATACTATAACTGATTTTTGTTGTATTTTTAATCAAATAAGCGCAGCCATGGTTAGCAGAAGAGAATTCTTTTAAAAGTATTTAAAATCGTACCGACCCCAAACTTTTGAACGGTAGTGTATATATACAGTATATATATATATATCAGACTAATTAATGTAATTTCATTAATAGATTGGTGTGCCAAGAGTGACATTAGTCTTCACTTAGACTGAGTTAAGCAAGAGTCTTGTGACAAATTATAATAGGAAATTATAGCCATAAAAAATTCAAAGTACTTGGATACTTAAGTACATTTGAAGGCAAATACTTTTGTACTTTTACTCAAGTGAATGTTTAAAGGCAGCACTTCTACTTTTACTTGAGTAATATTTTACCTTGAGTATCTTTACTTTTACTCAAGTACATGGTATGTGTACTTCGTCCACCACTGCTCGTAGTAGGAGGATGCACTCGGGCTGAGAGTCCGAGTCCGAGTAAGACTCATAGTCGGCAGTGAAAATCTCTGTATTGTCCTGAAACTTCATATATTCCACAATTCATATTGTACTACATCTGCCGTCCCCTGACACCAGCATTTCAATTTCATCACCAGAAAGACATATTCAATCGACATTTTTGCCATTAATGGGCCCCTTACCTGCTTCTTGCTTGCTATTTGAATGTATCTAGTATTGTTTTATGTGTCTGTATTCATGTGTAAGCCTAAACTTAGGAATATGCCTCTTTCATAACACAATTTATGTGTTATATATTTTATGTGTCTTGCCCTTGTTGAATATTTACGAATTTTGTAATGGATAAGTTGATATTTTCTCTCTTTAGTAAGCCGCCACCATGAGTACGGACGCGGAGATGGCCATTTATGGCAAAGCTGCCATTTACCTTCGTAAGCCTGAGAGGGAGAGAATGGAGGCTCAGGCCAAACCATTTGATGCCAAGTCTGCCTGCTATGTGGCTGATGTCAAAGAGTTGTACCTCAAGGGAACAATCAAGAGCAAAGACGGTGGCAAAGTCACAGTTGTTTTGCTTGATACTAAGGAGGTAAATTTGAATGTCCATTTCATGTAGATGCTCATTAAATTACTTATTACATTGTTTTCTTTTATAACTAATATCTAATTTATCAAATTTATAGGAGAGAGTTGCCAAGGAAGAAGATGTCTACCCAATGAATCCTCCCAAGTATGACAAGATTGAGGACATGGCCATGATGACCCATCTCAATGAAGCCTCTGTGCTGTATAACCTCAAAGAGCGTTATGCTGCGTGGATGATCTACGTAAGTTCTGAAACGACATAAAAAGCATTTAAGTTTATTTTTTCTGTGTTGTTGGAATCTGACCATGTCTCTGCTTATTTCAGACCTACTCTGGACTCTTCTGCGCAACTGTGAACCCCTACAAGTGGCTCCCAGTGTATGATTCAGAAGTGGTGTCTGCCTACAGAGGCAAAAAGCGTATGGAGGCCCCACCCCACATCTTCTCTGTCTCTGACAACGCCTATCAGTTCATGCAGACTGGTAAGACATTATGGAATTGAATTCTATAGAATTCATTGAGATGAATTAGATGTCGCTGTTAATATAATAAATATTTACTGGATATTTAATAAATTTCAATCAACAGATAGAGAAAACCAGTCTGTCCTAATCACGTAAGTATTTTAATTTAATTTCAGACCATGACAAAAATTTAAAGTATAACATA
Source organism: Rhinichthys klamathensis goyatoka (assembly GCF_029890125.1). Lineage (NCBI taxonomy): Eukaryota > Metazoa > Chordata > Actinopteri > Cypriniformes > Leuciscidae > Rhinichthys > Rhinichthys klamathensis. The sequence goes on from NW_026606781.1 coordinate 1,451,280, forward strand.
GATGGAAAATTTATGGAGATATTTACAAAATAGAATTTAAGATTGAACAAAGATTGAATATACTTTGAAAAGTCTACATGTCTTTCAATCTTCTGTCTTCTAATCTCTTATAAACCAGTGGAGAATCTGGTGCTGGAAAGACTGTGAACACGAAACGTGTCATCCAGTACTTTGCCACAGTTGCAGTGTCAGGTGTCAAGAAAGAGGCCAGTAAAATAAAGGTACGAGATACAAAACTATGTCATATATATTATTTTAAAAGATGATGATTTGTGCGATATGTGAATTTGTGAAATGCCTATAAATTGTGTTTAGTCATGAAAAAGAAAAACAATTGAAAATAACTGAAAACCCTTCAAACATCATAGGGCTCTCTTGAGGACCAGATCATTGCTGCTAACCCTCTGCTTGAGTCTTATGGTAATGCCAAGACTGTGAGAAATGACAACTCATCTCGTTTTGTAAGTTAACCACTCTTTATTTACAGTACATATGGTCAGTTGTGTTAAATTTTACTGTACAGAGTTTTCTATAAAGATATTATGATAATTATTATTTATGTATTATGCTATTATGATTTAAACAGGGTAAATTCATCAGAATTCATTTCGGCACAACTGGAAAACTGGCTAGTGCTGACATTGAGACATGTACGTGGACATGATTTCATTGATCCATCCTGAACATTTGTCTTTATCTGTCACTCTTCAGATGATTGTGACTCAAGTACATTCTCTCAACAGATCTGCTGGAGAAGTCTAGAGTGTCATTCCAGCTTCCAGATGAGAGAGGCTACCACATCTTCTTCCAGATGATGACCAACCATAAGCCTGAGATTATTGGTAGGTGCACATATTTAATTCATTCAATGTTTCAGATAATATTGTAAGATGCTCTGTCATAAATGCTGTGTATTTTACAGAAATGTCGCTCCTCACCACCAACCCCTATGACTTCCCCATGTGCAGTCAGGGTCAGATCACAGTGGCCAGCATTGATGATAAAGTTGAGCTGGATGCTACTGATGTGAGTCATTGCTATTTGAATATTGACATATTTTATTTAAATATGGCAAATCATATATTGTATTCTTCTCTGTGATTTACAGGATGCTATTGACATTCTTGGCTTTAGTGGTGATGAAAAGATGAGCATCTACAAGTTCACTGGAGCTGTGCTTCATCATGGCAACATGAAGTTCAAGCAGAAGCAGCGTGAGGAGCAGGCTGAGCCTGATGGCACAGAGGGTGAGACTACATTGTACTAATGTGTGTCATAACATGCAGTGCTTTGAATTGAGAGATCATTGCATCGACTTTGCTGATAAACCACAGAAACTGTGTATAAAATGTTTAGTGTAAATATAAACTAGAAGTTGTGTGCATATCAATAAATCTAAAAATAAAAGGGAAAGTACCTAGTGCCTGATTTATTATAATTTTACACAAAAGACTATCTTTGCTTATAGAGCAAAGATCATTTATTTTAAAATATGTTTAACAGAAGCTGACAAAATCGCCTACCTTCTGGGTTTGAACTCTGCTGAAATGCTGAAGGGTTTGTGCTACCCGAGAGTCAAGGTCGGAAATGAGTATGTGACCAAAGGCCAGACTGTGCCACAGGTATAGTAACATTTCCAGCATGCCATGTGTTTAACCTAAAATTCAGGCTAATTATTGCAGAAGCAGAATAAAATATCCACTCTATTCTACTTACAGGTGTACAACTCTGTTAGCGCCTTGGCCAAATCTATCTATGAAAGGATGTTCTTGTGGATGGTCATTCGTATCAACCAGATGTTGGACACAAAACAACAAAGAAATTTCTACATTGGTGTGCTGGATATTGCTGGCTTTGAGATCTTTGATGTAAGAATGATTATGTTATCTCTTTTTATGTCAAAATAAATGATATTCAGAAGGTAGCAAATGTTTCTCTCATGTTTTGTCCTCCAGTACAACAGCATGGAGCAGCTGTGCATCAACTTCACCAATGAGAAACTGCAACAGTTTTTCAACCACACCATGTTTGTGCTGGAGCAAGAGGAGTACAAGAAGGAGGGCATTGTTTGGGAGTTCATTGACTTCGGCATGGACTTGGCTTCTTGCATTGAGCTCATTGAGAAGGTTATCAATGGTTTATGAATTTATTAATTTCTATTGATCCTATTCTCAAAATCTCTCATTTTTGATAATAAACAACATTCTTTTATAAACAGCCCATGGGTATCTTCTCCATCCTTGAAGAGGAGTGCATGTTCCCCAAAGCTTCAGACACTTCCTTCAAGAACAAGCTATATGATCAGCATCTTGGCAAGAACAAAGCTTTCGAGAAACCAAAGCCTGCCAAAGGCAAGGCTGAAGCCCACTTCTCCTTGGTTCACTACGCTGGAACTGTGGACTACAATATCACTGGCTGGTTGGACAAGAACAAGGATCCACTGAATGATTCTGTTCTGCTGCTGTACCAGAAGTCTTCTGTCAAACTGCTGGCTACTCTCTACCCACCTGTTGTTGAGGGTAAAGAAAAATTCAGTTTTTAACTTTCTTTCTTGTTTTTGCATTTATACATGTTACTTTGTATTTTTATCTCAATAGATAATACTAAAAAGGGAGGCAAGAAGAAGGGTGGCTCCATGCAGACTGTGTCCTCCCAGTTCAGGGTATGTATAGAGATGACATCACAGCAATATTGCTATATTTAAGAAAAAATAAAGAAATACAAAGCATGCCAACCTTTTTCTATTCTCCACAGGAGAACTTGGGCAAACTCATGACCAACTTAAGGGCCACTCACCCTCACTTTGTGCGTTGCCTGATTCCTAATGAGTCCAAGACTCCAGGTAAAGTATTTAACAAAAAACGTACAGATATTTTGGTTCTCAATATATATGATGAAGTTAATTTACCAAGTTCATGGTGTAAATTGTTCGTTATAGGTCTCATGGAGAACTTCCTGGTTATCCACCAGCTGAGGTGTAATGGTGTTCTGGAGGGCATCAGAATCTGCACAAAGGGTTTCCCCAGCACTGGATGATCTTCAGGCCGAGGAGGACAAAGTCAACACCCGTATCACCCTGTAGCCCAAGACTGGTTGCCCACTGAAGCTAAGCAGGGCTGAGCCTGGTTAGTACCTGGATGGGAGACCTTCTGAGAAAACCAGGTTGCTGCTGGAAGAGGTGTTAGTGAGGCCAGCAGGGGGTGCTCACCCTGTGGTCTGTGTGGGTCCTAACGCCCCAGTATAGTGACGGGGACACTATACTGTCAAAGAGCACCGTCCTTCAGATGAGACGTTAAACCGAGGTCCTGACTCTCTGTGGTCATTAAAAATCCCAGGATGTCTTTCGAAAGAGTAGGGGTGTAACCCCGGCATCCTGGCCAAATTTGCCCAGTGGCCTCTGTCCATCGTGGCCTCCTAATCATCCCTATATATATATATATACACTGATTGGCTTCATCACTCTGTCTCCTCTCCACCAGTAAGCTGGTGTGTGGTGAGCGTTCTGGCGCAATATGGCTGCCGTCGCATCATCCAAGTGGATGCTGCACATTGGTGGTGGTTGAGGAGATTCCCCCTTCCATGTGAAGCGCTTTGAGTGCCTAGAAAAGCGCTATATAAATGTAATGAATTATTATTATTATTATTATTATTAACACCCTGACCAAATCCAAGACAAAGCTTGAGCAGCAAGTTGATGACGTGAGTTGATTATGTAATTTAATTATATTAATTCATCAAATAAACTGTTTTCTGCTTTCAACATATTATCATTGTCTTTTAGCTTGAGGGTTCCCTTGAACAAGAGAAGAAGCTCCGCATGGACCTGGAGAGAACCAAGAGAAAGCTTGAAGGAGACCTGAAATTATCCCAAGAGTCCATCATGGACCTGGAGAATGACAAGCAGCAATCTGATGAGAAAATAAAAAAGTAATTAAAGCAGGAAATCTTTGAAAACATTTAAAACTTTTATTGTTGTGTTATGTTTTTTTTACAACTACTTATTGTTGAACAGGAAAGACTTTGAAACAAGTCAGCTGCTCAGCAAGATTGAAGATGAACAATCTCTAGGTGCTCAACTCCAGAAGAAAATCAAGGAGCTTCAGGTTTTTTCAGATTTTTTCAAACATTACATCATTGTGATCATTACATCAAATGCAGATCACCAAAAATCTAATTAACTACTTTCCACCATAGGCTCGCATTGAGGAACTGGAGGAAGAGATCGAGGCTGAGCGCGCTGCTCGTGCCAAGGTTGAGAAGCAGAGAGCTGATCTCTCCAGGGAACTTGAGGAGATCAGTGAGAGGCTTGAGGAGGCTGGAGGAGCCACTTCTGCTCAGATCGAGATGAATAAGAAGCGTGAAGCTGAATTCCAGAAGCTGCGTCGTGATCTTGAAGAGTCCACCCTCCAGCATGAAGCTACTGCTGCTGCCCTCCGCAAGAAGCAGGCAGACAGTGTGGCCGAGCTGGGAGAGCAAATTGACAACCTGCAGCGTGTTAAGCAGAAGCTTGAGAAAGAGAAGAGCGAATTCAAAATGGAGATTGATGATCTTTCCAGCAACATGGAAGCTGTTGCCAAAGCAAAGGTTGGGAAATAATCTAAAGAATATATGTGACCCATGCTGGCAAAATGAGTCGTAATACGCATGTGCTAATTACGAGCTACAGGCAAATGTAAATTTTGGTCTAATTTCATTTTCATTCACAAAAATGTGTTCATTAAGCCCTCTTCTAGCGATCCAAATGCTCCAAATAGTAATTAAACATCTAAAATTATCTTTATTTTTATGTTTTCTGAGAGGTGTACCTTCCTAAATCTTTCCTTTGTTTTAATAATCCATGAAAAATTGTCATTTTTCTTTGCTCGCTTATCAATGACTGGTACTTCCCCTCAGCACAAGTTTTAATATTCATAGCGAATTCTCGATGGCATAAGTCTGAACCAATGAAATATGATTTTTAAACTCATGCTGATGTGTTGCAAACATTATCTGTTATCTATCATGCCTTAAAGTGAACGTTTGGTTAACTGTTGGGGAAAAACATCTGATATATAACATTATATTAGATATATGCATTACAGTAGGTCTCAATACAGGTCTAATCAAACAATTGTGGTATCATGGAAAAAATTTTAATGTATATTTTTCCTATAGATATTTGGTTTTGATTTGGTGTGTGCCAAATTTGGTGGTATCACCATGGATTTTAGGTATGGTTGCTAGGTGATTTTGTTTTGGATCCTTCAGAAAACTTTAACTAGATTTTTCTCAAAATTTACTTTGCTGACTCTATTGACTTCAAATAGGTGTAGCGCAGTCCTTTTTTGTCTGATTCCAACAAATCATTCATCATCATACATGAAGGTTTTTTTAATAACAATCAAAGTAAATAACAATAACTAATTTTTGAAAATGTGCTCATTGTGACCAATTTTGCCAGCACGGGTCACATACAACCAGTCTTGAAGTTCTTTCAAATATCTAATGACTTTTGTGTTTGCAGGGCAATCTTGAGAAGATGTGCCGCACACTTGAGGACCAACTTAGTGAAATTAAGTCCAAGAATGACGAGAACATTCGTCAGTTAAATGATCTCAGTACACAAAGTGCAAGATTTCAAACTGAAAATGGTAACTCATGAACATATTAATATTATATCAAAAGTAATTAATGTCAATAATTATCAACAATAATTAATCAAAAATAATAGTGTATTAAGATTATTCAGCTGTACATTTCTGACTGTAACACTGATCAAATCTTACATCTATTTGTTTTGAAATAAACTGATAGAGACATAGAAAAGTCTGACACAGTGAATCTAAATCTATACAGGTGAGTTTGGCCGTCAGCTGGAGGAGAAGGAGGCTCTGGTTTCTCAGCTCACCAGAGGCAAACAAGCTTCCACTCAGCAAATTGAGGAACTTAAGAGGCATATTGAAGAGGAGGTTAAGGTAATACAGCATAATCAATTCATGCACATACTTGTCAATTACTTTACTGTAGAGACAAGCTAATATTATGCGACTTTGTCCCTTAGGCTAAGAACGCACTGGCCCATGCTGTGCAATCAGCCCGTCATGACTGCGACCTGCTCCGTGAGCAGTTTGAGGAAGAGCAGGAGGCAAAGGCTGAGCTGCAGCGGGGAATGTCAAAGGCCAACAGTGAGGTTGCTCAGTGGAGAACCAAATATGAAACTGATGCCATCCAGCGCACTGAGGAACTTGAAGAGTCCAAGTATGTATATTATTGTATTATATTCCCAATTCTCACAGCTATTTTATAGATTAGAATTCAAAATAATATTTATTACTTAACAGGAAGAAGCTGGCTCAGCGTCTGCAAGAGGCAGAGGAACAAGTTGAGGCAGTGAACTCCAAATGTGCATCTCTGGAGAAGACCAAACAGAGACTCCAGGGTGAGGTGGAGGACCTCATGATTGATGTGGAGAGAGCCAATGGTTTGGCTGCTAACCTTGACAAGAAGCAGAAGAACTTCGACAAGGTAAACCGTTTTAGTCATATTATATTCTCTTTGTAAAGTATTGCTGGAATGGGCTTTGTTCAACATTTTTTAAACAAACTCAATCCTGAAATATCTCCACCAAAGGTCCTGGCAGAATGGAAGCAGAAATATGAGGAAGGTCAGGCAGAGCTGGAAGGTGCCCAGAAAGAGGCTCGTTCACTCAGCACTGAACTGTTCAAGATGAAGAACTCCTATGAGGAGAGCCTGGATCAGCTGGAGACCCTCAAGAGAGAAAACAAGAATCTGCAGCGTAAGAATGAAACTGTTAAAATAGAAAAAAACTTAAAGGATTGTTCACCCAAAATGAAAATTCTTTTACTAATTACTGACCCTCATGTCGTTCCAAACTCGTGAGACTTTTATTTATCTTCAGAACACAAATTAAGATCTTTTTTATTAAATCTGAGAGCTCAATTCATTTGGATTAGTTTTATGATCTCTTTATAACCTTTTTCAAGAGTCAAAGAATCAATTGTGTAGCTGTCTACGGAGGGACAGAAAGCTTTCAAATTTCATTAAAAAGATTTTCATTTGTGTTCCAAAGATGAACGAAAGTCTGACGGGTTTGTAATGACATGAGGGTGAGTAATTAATTAATGATAACATTTTCATTTTTGGGTGAACTATCCCTTTAAATGTTCTAATTCTCAGTGATCATTAAAAAGTAAGCACATATGATTAATGAATGTGCATTATGATAAAAAATATATGTTTTTCTCTCTATAGAGGAAATTTCAGATCTGACAGAGCAGTTAGGTGAGACTGGTAAGAGCATCCATGAGCTGGAAAAGGCCAAGAAGACAGTGGAGACTGAGAAGGCAGAGATTCAGACCGCCCTGGAGGAGGCCGAAGTGAGTATCTGGAGATCAATATGGAATTCTTGCTAGAACCATCATACTGTGTTATTAATGCATATTTTTTCATTATTATATTTAATGTTGTTTTATTTGTCATAGGGTACACTGGAGCATGAGGAGTCCAAGATTCTTCGTGTCCAGCTTGAGCTAAACCAGATCAAGGGAGAGGTTGACAGGAAGCTTGCAGAGAAGGATGAGGAGATGGAGCAGATAAAGAGGAACAGCCAGAGAGTCATTGAATCCATGCAGGGCACTCTGGACTCTGAAGTCAGGAGCAGGAATGATGCCCTGAGAATCAAGAAGAAGATGGAGGGAGACCTTAATGAGATGGAGATTCAGCTGAGTCACGCCAATCGCCAGGCTGCTGAGGCCCAGAAACAGCTCAGGAACATTCAGGGACAACTCAAGGTATGCACAGGAATTATTCTTTTTGACTTTGGGATGTATTCATATATTTCTTTTAAATTAATCTAACATATGGTAAGTACAGCCTAGAAGAAACCACATCGAAAGCTCATTCAAAAGCTATTGTTATGTTCAGGATGCCCAACTGCACCTTGATGATGCCCAGAGAGGACAGGAAGACATGAAGGAGCAGGTGGCCATGGTGGAGCGCAGAAACACTCTGATGCAGTCTGAGATTGAGGAGCTGAGAGCTGCTCTGGAGCAGACAGAGAGAGGCCGCAAAGTGGCAGAACAAGAGCTGGTGGATATCAGTGAGCGTGTTGGGCTGCTGCACTCTCAGGTAAAGACATTGTTTCCCTGAAATTAAGGGAATTGAGAGCATCGTTCAAAATGTTCAAACTGTTCAAAATGTTGCTTTCCATTTTGTAGAACACAAGTCTCCTGAACACCAAGAAGAAGCTTGAAGCTGACCTTGTTCATGTCCAAAGTGAAGTTGATGACACTGTGCAGGAAGCCAGAAATGCAGAGGAGAAGGCCAAGAAGGCCATCACTGATGTGAGCAACAGTAGCTGCCAAATGTTTCATAAGACGCTTACGTACTTAAAAAATGTGGATCTAATGACTTTCTGTATTAATGCAAAAGGCTGCAATGATGGCAGAAGAGCTGAAGAAGGAGCAGGACACCAGTTCTCACCTTGAGAGGATGAAGAAAAATCTGGAGATCACAGTGAAGGACCTGCAGCACCGTCTGGATGAGGCTGAGAATCTGGCCATGAAAGGAGGAAAGAAACAACTCCAGAAGTTGGAGTCCAGAGTAAGCCTCTTTATAGTTATGATATGGGCAAAGTGAAGTATGTTATATTATGATTTGTTTGAATAAAAATAATCTTTTCTTTAGGTCCGTGAGCTTGAGGCCGAAGTTGAGGCTGAGCAGAGACGTGGAGCTGATGCTGTTAAAGGTGTCCGCAAATATGAGAGGAGAGTGAAAGAGCTCACTTATCAGGTATGACCATATTCCTCACAAGTTTGTTCAGACAAAAGAGTATGTATAATAGTGTATGTACTGACAATGCCTATTTTTAGTAAAGGATCAATGCTTAATTTTGTAAATGTGTATTTTTTTGAAGACTGACGAGGACAAGAAGAACATCGCCAGACTCCAGGATTTGGTTGACAAACTGCAGCTGAAGGTCAAAGTCTACAAGAGGCAGTCTGAAGAGGCGGTATGTAAAATCTAATAGAACATTTTGACACTGTAATTATTTATATTGGAATGCTAATTTGATGAAACATGATACATGAACCAAATAAAAAAACCTTTAGGAGGAGCAAGCCAATGGTCACCTGTCCAAGTTGAGGAAGGTGCAGCATGAGCTTGAGGAGGCTGAGGAGCGTGCTGACATTTCTGAGTCTCAGGTCAACAAGCTCAGAGTTAAGAGCCGTGATTCTGGAAAGGTTAGACTAAGTAGATGAGTTTTTTTTTTTGCATTATTTATTAAACTTGTTTATCCAAATACATGAACTACCTCTTAGAAGAAGTAGTGGAACTATAATAATTGCATTTTGCTGATGTTACATATCCTGTATTACATTTGCACATCTGCAAATGCACATTTGCACATTTGCAGTACATCTTATTAACATCTTATTAACATTTTAATAAGATCATCTTATTAACATTTTTGTTAATAAGACTAATGTTTGCCTCTTCCTTCTTTCCCAGGCCAAAGAAGAATAAATCTTTAACACTTGAAAGGAGCATTTACTGAAGTCATATAATATGAATTGTAAAAGTACCTTTCTTAATAAACCTGTTTATTTCAGCAAATAATTAGCCTGTGTGTGATTTTTCAACAATATACACTATTACAACACTGATGTCTGATCTATATGATTACATTAAACCTTATTATTCACATCATAAGAGTGCTGAGTATCAAGAGTGTCTTGAATCCAAATTTGAACTTTTAAAGGTTCCATAAAAGTTAAAAAGATTTCATAAAATTGAATTCTTATGTTGACTGAATGCATTTACTCTAACATTTCTGCTATAAACTTTCCACCCTGGATTGATGTTGACTATTGCAATATTCTGTGAACTAGCCTTCCAGTTAGCACAATTAAGCCTCTACAGATGATTCGGAGATCTAAAAAGTAAATATAATACCCGGAAAAAGCTATCTGTTACCTATAACATTTATCATTTTTATTAAATTAAATTATAATATATATTGTATATATATATATTATAATTATTATATTTAATATAATAGAATAGAATTAATAAAAAATATAATGCATGCATTTATAATATAATACCCTATAATGAGCAAGCAACAAGGTGTTTTTCTGAAATACAAAAATATGAGTGAATGACACGTGTGGAGTGCTATGATCACACACCACTCCCACACCAAGCACTAAATGAGCCAGAGATGGCTCAGTCAAATCCAGTCTATAATTGTAGGAGCCATTTTAATGCAATTATAGATTTGTCCATTGGGGGCACTCTGACATTGGTATATTAGGAGCACATGGGTATTTAGACAACAGGTGTATTGGTAGTGGGGAAGCACACAGTTTTTTGACCGTGTTAAGCCATGTACTACGTGGAATACCATGCTGACTGTGCCTAAGATTGTTATGTGTTGGATTGAGTTTAATGGTGCTTAACCATGCTTCATTGATAAAGAGTGATGTTCAAGGACATATGGAATATGGACAATATGCGCTGTATCTGCAAGGTATGGATTTAACATTAGTATGCTTTGAACAACAAAGAATGAGACACCACAAGAAGCTAATTGGAAGCAACGTTTATCAATTAGAGCACAAGAAATAAAAGACATTGTTTGCATCTTACATCTGAGTTCATGGAGTTTATACGAGTTAATTACTTGCTCACTCCTATTGCCAATACTACAGCGGCTTAATGGAAAGCTGTTACATTAAGTCAAAAAACTTTGTTTCACTAAGCAGTGAGCATAAACTGCATGTGGACGCCACTTCAGAGTCGAAGGCTTCATTGAGCATGAGTTCTTCAGCACGTCTAGGATTCGCTTCATGGATATCGGATTTCGTCGTGGAAATATGATTCACTATTCCTGTTGGATTCGTAGTGGATTTACCTCACAGTTCCGGTTGGATTCGTACTGGATTAACTGTTCCTGTTGGATTGTTGTTACTGGGACAACGCTTGATTCGGCAGCGGATTAAAAGGTATTGTTTCACCAACAAATGTTTTAATGGCCACTGACTCTGTCCATCCAATACATTGGTTGCCAAAAGTTACACAATTATTCTTTGTACTGCATGGGTTTTGAGTACTGTGTGTAATATGGATGAGCAGTGTTTGGCCGCAGAGGAATCTGCTGTGACAAAACAACAACTTTGTAATGAAAATTAGCCTGAAATGCAAAAAAGGACCATTAAACTCTCAGCAAAGGCTTTGGTGGAAAGACTTGATTCATTACAAAAACTGAGAAAGTCAAAGTTGAACATAGCACACAAAATGATCGAGACTATTAAAAGGTTGATGCAAAGTAACAAAGAAAATGACTCTGAAGTACGAAACATGTATGAAAACTTTAATGGTTTGTGTTTAGGGGCTAAGGAAACACATGATTCATTGTTGACTGTGTTGCCTGACAATGAAATTGAGAAGCATGAAATATGGTTCAAGGCAAAACTGATTCCAATTAATGAGTTTACGGAACATGTGAATGTATGGTTGTCTACACCTGTAACATCTGAAGGGGTTGATGTAAATGTTAATGATGATATAGTTCCTGAGGACAGTGTTTCAAATGTATCAAAGGTTATCACTGCATTTAGTAAGTGTAGTTCAAGCAGCAGAGGTTCTTCCAATTCATCAGCCCGCATACAGGCAGAGGCAGAGAGAGCTGCACTTGTGGCACGTGCCACTGCATTAAAAACTAAACATGCAATTGAAACACTGCAGGAGGAATTGAGAAATGCTGAAATTGCAGCATCCACTGCAAAAATTGCTGTTTTGAGAACGACCGACAGTCCTAGCAAATGTTCACGTACTGGCAGTTCACATTCTAAAGGAAAAAGATCAACAAAGGCTCAGATTTCAAGGGATGTGACAGGAAATGAAGTTCTTCATTCCACAAGACCAAAGGCGTTAAATCCACAAGTTACTGAATATGTGCCAATGAGTGAAATACCAATGGATACAGGTAGAGTTATCAGCAGTGTTCCAACACAATCAGCTGGTGCTTCCTGTAACATCACAAACCGATCAACATGCTAATGCAGCCTAAAAGATTGTTGAACAATCAAGAAAGCAGTACTTACCAACAACAAGACTCGCATTCTTTTGCTCACCATTCCAGAGGTAACATGGCAACATCTCAAGCTGTGAACTGTCTTCCATCTCAAGGTGAACCCCTGTATGAGATTCTGAAAAGGCAGGAGGAATTAACAACATATCTGGTACATCAAGTTCAACCTCAAACGCTTCCCAAAAGAGAGATTCCAATCTTTGATGGTAATCCACTTCAGTATGTGTCATTCATTAGAGCTTTTGAGTACAGTGTTGAAGAAAGGACTCGCAATAAAAGGGACTGCTTGTATTTTCTGGAGCAATTCACGACAGGACAACCCAGAGTACTGGTTCAAAGTTGCCAACATCTTGATCCAGAAGTAGGGTATTTATTAGCTAAGAAACTTCTGAAGGAGCAATTTGGTGATGAATTCCAGATTGCAGCTGCATATATGGAAAAGGCTTTAAGTTGGCCATCATTAAAGACTGAGGATGCACAAGGTCTTCATGCATATTCATTGTTTTTGCGTGCATGTTGTAACATCATTGATAATATCTCTTATATGCAAGAACTAAATATGCCAAGTAATATGAGAACTGTGGTAATGAAGCTGCCTGTCAAATTGAGAGAATGTTGGAGAGAAAGAGCTTGTGAGATAATGGAGTTGCATCGAGGCAGAGCAAAATTCTCACACATTGTAGACTTCATTGAACGACAGGCAAAGATGGCATCAGATCCTGTGTTTGGATGCATTCAGGATAAGCAACCAAGTACAGTTAACAGGACATTCAAGGGAAACAGTTTTGCTGCAAATGTTACAAATGATAATTCAGTTCCAAGGGGATATGTAACATCACAATTGAGAAATCATTCCGTATACAAGACCAATGGTAACACAACTTGCTTGTTCTGTCAAGACAATCATGTTTTAAAAAGGTGTGATATTTTTAAAAATAAGTCACAACAAGAAAAGCTTGACCTTTTTAAAAGAAACAGGAGTTTGTTTCAGCTGTTTAAAGTCTGGACATATAAGTAGGGAATGTGACGACCGCCTTGTCTGTGAAGTATGTAATCAGACACATCCTTCAGTGTTGCACATACATCGCAAGCCAGTTGTGGAGGACAAGGGGCAAAAGAGTAGCCTAGTGTCTGCACAAACTTGTGGACATACAGGGGCTGGTAATGAAAAATGTTTTCTGTCAATCATTCCAGTGCAAGTAAAATGAGCCAAAGGAGACAAAATAATTCAAACGTATGCTTTTCTGGATCCTGGGGGTTCAGCTACATTTTGCTCCAAGCAGCTGATGGATGAACTGAACATCAGAGGTAAAAGGGTTAACATTGGTGGTGGTTGAGGAGATTCCCCCCTTCTATGTGAAGCGCTTTGAGTGTCCAGAAAAGCGCTATATAAATGTGATGAATTATTATTATTATTATTATTATTATTATTTTTCTGCGCACTATGGGATAAGAGCAGTCTGTATCTTGTAATGTGTTAACTGGTTTGGAGATAAGCGGAATCAACAACGATCATTTCTTTTCCCTTCCGGAAGTATATACTCAGAAGAAAATGCCTGTCAACTCAGATAACATTGTAACGCAGGAGGAAATATCCAAATGGCCATATCTGGACAGAGTGAAACTTACACACATTGAGGCTAATGTTGATTTACTCATTGGAGCCAATGCGTCCCAAGTGATGGAGCCATGGGAGGTAATAAATGGCTATGGTAATGGACCTTATGCCATTAGAACCCTTCTGGGGTGGGTTGTTAATGGACTTTCAGAGAGGAGTAGTGACTGCAGGAATGATACTGGCACACCTTTTGTTACTGTCAACAGGATTTCTATTGGAAGGCTCGAGGAATTGCTTCAACATCAGTATAATTGTGACTTTAATGAAAACATGGTGGATAAGAAAGAGATGTCCAGAGAGGATCTGAAGTTTTTGGAAATAATGGACAAGTCAGTTAAGGTACAGGATGGACATTACAATCTTAAGTTACCATTTCGAACTAATGATGTGGTATTGCCTAACAACTTGTGTGTTCCCAAGCAAAGGTGCAATGGGTTGAAAAGGAAATTTGAAAGGAACAACCCGTTCCATGAGGAATATACACGTTTCCTTTCTGATGTTCTTGAAAAAGGTTATGCTGAGAAGGTGCCAGAAGACCAGTTAAATCGGGATGATGGTAAGGTTTGGTATGTTCCTCATCATGGAGTGTTCCATCCCAAAAAAGGAACATTGAGAGTTGTATTTGATTGAGGAGCAACATTTAAGGATACATCCCTCAACAAACAACTGTTGCAAGGTCCCAACCTTACAAATTCACTTCTAGGAGTTCTGATACGATTCAGGCAGGAGCCCATAGCCTTGATGGCTGACATTCAAGCTATGTTTCATCAGGTTAAGGTGTCTAAAGAGGATGTTGACTTTCTTCGGTTTCTATGGTGGTGTGATGGAGACTTGAAACAGGAAGTTTATACTTACCGAATGACAGTTCATCTGTTCGGAGCTGTATCCTCTCCAAGTTGTGCCTGTTCTGCATTTAAACAAACTGCAACGGACAATCAACCACTCTTTTCAACAGAAGTAATCAAAACAGTCTTTGAAAGTTTCTATGTGGATGATTGTTTGAAGAGTGTCTCTTCGGAGGAGGCAGCTGTCAACATGGTACAGGATCTTACTGCTCTTTGTCAAAAGGGTGGTTTTTGTTTGATCAAGTGGATTAGTAACAGTCGCAAAGTATTACAATCAGTTCCAGAGGAATCCAGAAGCAAAGAGATCCAGTGTTTGGATTTAGCTCGAGATAAGTTACCTGTGGAAAGAACTTTGGGTCTTCAGTGGTGTACAGAGTTTGATGTTTTTCAATTTAGAATGCAGTTGAAAACCCAACAATGTACAAGAAGAGGAATCTTGTCTACTGTCTGTTCTGTGTATGATCCTATGGGATTTCTTTATCCTATTATGCTACCTGTCAAGTTACTCCTACAGGAGATGTGTAGACAGAATCTGAGTTGGGATGAGAATACACCCCCAATGTTACGTTAGAAACGAGGACACAAGATGCAAGTAAAAAGGCTCTTTATTTATAGTGTAAATAAAGATGATGATGATGATGTATAGTCCAGGTATGCAGGCGTGGCGCAGGGACTTCGATGGTCAGACACAGAGTGAAGGATGAAGTGCAGGGTGCTCTGAAGAGTGATGACGTAGTCCAGACACGAAACGAAATCCAACACGACGAAAACTGGAACACAGGAACTCAAGACGGGACACGAAGCACAGGAACAGGCACAGGGAACACGAAGACTTCATACAACGATCTGACAATGGGAATGAGAAAGTGGTAAGTATTTATAGGAGATGAGATGAGTGGCAGCTGGTACGGGTGAGTGATCGCAGCTGGATACTGATCAACTGATGATCCGGACACACCCACTCACACACTCGCACACATGTAAACAACAAAGCACGAGACTAGAGAGAGACACTGGATCCATATACCGTGACAGTACCCCTCCCCCTAGGAACGCCTCCTGGCGTTCCCAGGACTCCTTACCTGTCGATTGTAATCATCGATAAGGGAGTGATCCAGAATGTCTCTAGCAGGTACCCAACTTCTCTCCTCAGGACCGCAACCTTCCCAGTCCACCAAGTACTGGAATCCACGCCCCCTCCGCCTTGAGTCCAGCACACGATTGACCGAATAAGTTGGTTCCCCATCTACGAGTCGCGGCGGGGGAGGAACCGGGATAGGCGGATTAATGCGAGAATGAAATACGGGTTTAATTTTGGATACATGAAAGACGGGGTGAATTCTCCTGTACACCGGAGGAAGGTTGAGGCGGACTGCCACCGGGCTAATGATCTTGGTGACAGTGAACGGGCCAATGAATTTGGGAGCAAGTTTATTAGACACGAAGCGGAGAGGAATGTTCTTGGTAGAAAGCCACACTTTTTGACCAACGACGTATACGGGAGGTCTAGACCGGTGGCGATCGGCTTTGGCCTTGGTGCGCAACCCCACTTGGAGAAGAGTCTCACAGGCTCTAGTCCAAGTGCGGTGACACCTCTGGACGAAGGCGTGAGCAGAGGGGACCGCGACCTCGGATTCCAGACTAGGAAAAATTGGTGGCTGGTAACCTACGCTACACTCAAACGGAGATAGGCCCGTGGATGACACTGGCAACGTGTTGTGGGCGTACTCCACCATAGAAAGTTGTTGACTCCATGAGGAAGGGTTCTTGGAAACCAAACATCGTAACGTTCTCTCCAAATCTTGGTTGGCTCTCTCAGTTTGGCCATTGCTCTGGGGGTGGAACCCTGAGGACAGACTGACAGTCGCCCCCAGAAGCTTACAAAATTCTTGCCAAAATTTGGACACAAACTGGGGTCCCCTGTCAGAAACCACGTCTGTCGGGAGGCCATGTAACCGAAAGACGTGGTCAACGACAATCACCGCTGTCTCCTTGGCTGAGGGTAATTTGGGCAAGGGAATGAAATGAGCCGCCTTCGAGAACCGGTCCACTACGGTCAAAACTACCGTATGACCCTGGGAGGGTGGGAGGGCGGTAACAAAATCTAGAGTGATATGGGACCAGGGTCTCGAAGGGACTGGCAGCGGTTGGAGTAACCCATCTGGGGGTCGATTGGAAGTCTTACCAGTGGCACAAACTGAGCAAGCCAAAACAAAACTGTGAATGTCACGAGCCATGAGAGGCCACCAGAACCGTTGTTTGACTAAAAACCTAGTGCGATTAACTCCTGGATGACAAACCACATTGGAAGAATGCCCCCACTGAATGACGCTGGACCTCAAACCCTCAGGCACAAATAAACGATTCGGTGGGCAACCGACCGGTGGCGTTACCCCTTCTAAGGCCTTCCTGACCTTCGATTCGACCTCCCATACGAGTGTGGAGATGAATAGGGTCTCTGGTAAAATGCACTCGGGAGTAGACGGGCGTTCGGAACGATCAAAAATGCGCGATAAAGAATCGGGTTTGATGTTCTTAGAACCCGGGCGGTACGAAAGAGTAAAATCAAAACAACCGAAAAAAAGTGCCCACCGAGCCTGCCTGGAGTTCAACCTTTTAGCAGTCCGAATGTATTCTAAGTTCTTGTGGTCGGTCCAAACGATAAAAGGTACCCCCGACCCTTCTAACCAGTGACGCCACTCCTCCAATGCTAACTTGACTGCCAACAACTCTCTGTTCCCAATGTCATAATTGCGTTCGGCAGGGGACAGACGGTGAGACAAAAACGCGCAAGGATGCATCTTGTCGTCTGAAAGAGAGCGCTGGGATAACACTGCTCCTACCCCCACCTCTGACGCGTCGACCTCCACCACGAACTGACGTGATGGATCAGGGGTTGTCAGAATGGGGGCTGAAACGAAGCAACCCTTCAATTTGGCAAACGCAGCCTCGGCTGCGTCTGACCACCTGAACGTCGTTCTGGGGGAGGTCAAAGCGGTCAGAGGTGCGGCTAGTTGGCTGAAGTTGCGAATCAAAACGTCTGTAGAAATTGGCGAACCCCAGAAATCTCAGTAGGGCCTTACGAGACTCTGGACTTGGCCACTCTACCACAGCCTTGATCTTCTCAGGATCCATGCGCATTCCCTCAACCGACACGATGTATCCTACGAATGGGACAGACTGTGCATGAAAATCGCATTTCTCCGCCTTGACAAAAAGCCCATTCTCTAACAACCTCTGAAGCACTCGTCGGACGTGCTGCACGTGTTCCTGGAGAGAAGAAGAAAAAATCAGTATGTCGTCCAGGTAGACATAAATGAACTGATCTATCATATCTCGCAGCACGTCATTGACGAGTGCCTGGAAGACCGCTGGACTGTTGGAAAGCCCGAAAGGCATAACCAAATATTCAAAGTGTCCCCTGGGGGTGTTAAATGCGGTCTTCCACTCATCCCCCTCCCTGATGCGGACCAAATGATAGGCATTACGTAAATCCAATTTTGTGAAGATGGTCGCTCCCTGCAACCTCTCGAAGGCTGAAGACATCAACGGCAAAGGATAAGTATTCTTTACCGTGATGTTGTTCAACCCCCGGTAGTCAATACAAGGTCGCAGAGACCCGTCCTTCTTCCCCACAAAAAAGAACCCCGCCCCCGCTGGAGAAGAGGAAGGGCGGATGAACCCTGTTGCTAGAGAATCAGAAATATATTTCTCCATAGCCTCCCTCTCAGGTATAGAGAGCGAATATAACTTGCCCTTGGGCGGAGCCGTACCTGGTAATAAGTCTATGGCACAGTCATAGGGACGATGTGGAGGGAGAGAAGCAGCCCAAGACTTACTGAACACCTCCTTCAGGTCCAGATACTCCGCGGGCACGTTAGATAGATCCACTGCCTCCTCCTGCAACACAGGGACAGAAACAGACGGACAGGCAGACACTAGACAAGACTTATGACACTGATTACTCCATGAAGACACAGACTTGAGCTGCCAGTCCACTTTAGGGTTGTGCCGGATGAGCCAAGGGTGACCGAGGACAATGGGTGCAAGGGGGGTGTTCAGGATATAGAACGAGATGGTCTCGGTGTGGTTGCCTGATGTGGTGAGGGTGATGTCTTCTGTGGCAAACGTGATGTTGGGAAGTGTTTGTCCATTAAGTGCGTGTACAGCAATCTGATGTGTGAGGGTCTTGAGGGGAATCTTGAATTGACGTGCAAATGAGTGATCCATGAAGTTACCTTCTGCTCCGGAGTCCAAGAGTGCTCGACAGTCGTGAGTGAGTGTTGACCATCTCAGTCTTACCGGAAGGAGGGTAGATGTTGATGAGGTCTTCTCGGCGGAGATCCCACCCGATAGTAGCCTCATACTTACTATCGGGCTTGCCCTTTTACCGGACAGTTGTAAGCAAAGTGTCCGGTTCCACCACAGTACAGGCAAAGGCCCTGGGACCTCCGCCTTTCCCTCTCCTCCCGGGAAAGCCGAGCTCGACCCACCTGCATGGGCTCGTGATCGTCGACGGGGCTGACCGCGTCCCCGCCTCCAACTCGTGGCCCCTCGGCTCCTGCCAGAGGGCGTCTACTCATAGCGTGGCCACCAACTCGGGACAGTCGGGCATCAACTCTGAGAGCTAAAGCGATGAGTTCATTGAGAGACTGGGGCAGGTCCAAAGCGTAGATTTCTCTTCGGACGCGGTCAGCCAGCCCATGCAGGAACATGTCCCACTGCGCCTCCTCGTTCCATTTGCTCTCCGCTGCAAGGGTCCGGAACTCGACTGAATAGTCCGACACAGACCTTTCTCCTTGACGTAACTCAGCCAGCATTCTTGCAGCTTCTCTTCCGCCGGCCGTCCGGTCGAAAACTCTTTTTATCTCAGCGGAGAGCTCCTGGAACGAGGTGCAGCATGGATCGTCGTTTTCCCACACCGCCGTTCCCCATAACGCCGCTTTCCCAGTCAGGAGGGTGAGCACAAAGGCGACCTTGGAACGCTCAGTCCGGAAAGTCTGAGGCTGGAGCGAAAAATGCATGGAGCACCGGGTTAAAAAGGCTCGGCAAAATTTTGGATCACCTGAATAATGCTCTGGGGTAGGTAGGCATGGCTCCGACTGGGATGGGCTCTCCGATGGTGTGGGGGGAACAGCCGGTGTGGGCGGCGCAGTGGGAGCTCGTAGCTGTTGGATCTGCCGGGTGAGCTCGGACACCTGCGCCACTAACGCCTGAACAGCGCGACCAGTATCATTTAAATTCTTCTCTTGAATGTCCAGACGAGCCATACTGTTATTCAAACAGTCCTCCATGTTCGGCGCTGATGTACTTGCTGTGTCCATTCTTGGTCAGATCGTTCTGTTGCGTTAGAAACGAGGACACAAGATGCAAGTAAAAAGGCTCTTTATTTATAGTGTAAATAAAGATGATGATGATGATGTAAAGTCCAGGTATGCAGGCGTGGCGCAGGGACTTCGATGGTCAGACACAGAGTGAAGGATGAAGTGCAGGGTGCTCTGAAGAGTGATGACGTAGTCCAGACACGAAACGAAATCCAACACGACGAAAACTGGAACACAGGAACTCGAGACGGGACACGAAGCACAGGAACAGGCACAGGGAACACGAAGACTTCATACAACGATCTGACAATGGGAATGAGAAAGTGGTAAGTATTTATAGGAGATGAGATGAGTGGCAGCTGGTACCGGTGAGTGATCGCAGCTGGATACTGATCAACTGATGATCTGGACACACCCACTCACACACTCGCACACATGTAAACAACAAAGCACGAGACTAGAGAGAGACACTGGATCCATATACCGTGACACCCAATACTTCAAACACAGTGGAATAGTTGGATTTCTGATATGGATAAGTTGTCAGAGTTCCAAGTGGACCGATGTCTAAAACCCACAAATTTTGGACAAATCATTCATGCCTGTTTACATCATTTTTCAGATGCCTGTGAAAGAGGATATGGCATGGTTACTTATCTCAAGCTGATCAACAGTGAGGACAAAGTGCATGTGACATTTCTGCTCAGTAAGGCCAGAGTAGTGCCTCTTAAACCGATAACCATTCCTCGTCTGGAACTAACAGCAGCTGTACTCTCTGCTAAAGTGGACCAAATGCTGAGAATGGAGTTAAGACTTCAATTGGAGAATTCAGTTTTTTGGACTGGTAGCCAGACTGTGCTTAAGTACATCAAAAATGAGGACAAGCGCTTTCAGACTTTTGTTGCAAATAGGGTCTCTTACATAAGAGAAAGAACACAACCTCAGCAATGGAGATATGTTGCCACAAAAGAAAACCCTGCAGATGATACTTCACGTGGAATGCAGATCAAAACCTTCAGGCAAAGCAAAAGATGGATTGAAGGTCCAAGTTTCCTTTGGACATCAGAAGATTATAAACCACTTCCAACAGAAGAACACAACATTCAGGAGGATGATCCTGAGATCAAAGGAGACCATAAGGTAAATGCTTTTATTCTGCAAGGTATGTCAAATTCCACCAATTACTTCATCACCTACTTCTCAGATTGGAAAAGACTGAAAGTGGCATTTGCTTGGATGCTCAAATTGAGAAAAGTGCTAAATAGGCTACGTCTCAAAAGGAAGGAACTATTGGCATTTGAAAGAGATTGCAATGTTACTAAATCTGCCATAGATGTGCAAAAAAAGTTGTTTAAAGCAACTCAAGGTGGACAGTCTTTGTCATTGGAGGATATCGTTGAGGATATCGTTGAAGCTGAAATCGCTATTGTTCGCTTCAGTCAACAACAACAATTTCAAGATGAAATTGAACAACTGAAGAGTGGTTTTAAAGAAGTTAAGAGGAATAGCAGTCTATATAGACTGGACCCTGTATTGGACAATGAACTCATTAGGGTAGGAGGAAGACTCAGGAAGGCAGCTATGCCTATTGAATCCAAGCACCCTGTTATATTATCTAAGAATCAGCACATTTCACATCTTCTACTTCGTCACATTCATGAACAATTGGGCCATTGTGGTAGGAATCATATGTTATCCAAGTTAAGACAAACATACTGGATTACCAATGCCAATGCTGCTGCAAGAAAAATCATTTCCAAATGTGTTGTATGTAGGCGTTATAGAGAGAAGACAGGTGAGCAAAAGATGTCAGACCTCCCCCTTGAACGAATTACCCCTGATCTTCCACCTTTTACAAACACTGGAGAGGATTATTTCGGTCCTATCGAAGTTAGAAGGGGACGTAGTAATGTGAAGCGATACGGAGTAATCTTCACTTGTATGGCATCCAGAGCAGTGCATTTGGAAGTAGCTTACTCCTTGGACACTGATGGATGTATAAATGCTTTAAGGAGATTTGGTGCCAACAAATTTCATTGGTGCCAACAGAGAGTTGAAAGAAGCTCTTTCTGTGTGGAATAACAAGCAAATTGAAAAGGAGTTACTTCAAGTAGGGGTTCAGTGGAGCTTTAATCCACCAACAGGGTCCCATTGTGGAGGTGCGTGGGAGCGCATCATTCGCATGGTGAGAATTATTCTTTGTTCTGTTCTTCGTCAACAGATGCTGGATGATGAATCATTCCATACTATTCTGTGTGAAGTAGAATCCATTTTAAATGATCGTCCGATTACCAAGCTTTCCAGTGATTCCAATGATCTTGAGGCCCTCACCCCTAATCATCTTCTTCTTATGCAAGGCAAGCCTGCTTTACCACCTGGACTTTTTGAAAAGACTGATCTGTATGTAAAAAGAAGATGGAGGCAAGTGCAGTATTTAGCTGATCTTTTCTGGAAAAGATGGATACGGGAGTATCTACCTCTGTTACAAAAACGTCAAAAGTGGACAAAGGAACGACAAAGTTTTGTTCCTGGCGACATTGTACTTTTACTGGATCCTAATGCTCCTCGTGGATCATGGCCACTTGGTAGAGTAGTGGAAGCTTTTCCAGCTGATAAAAGTTTAGTACGTACTGTAAAGATTAAGACCAAAGGTAGTGTTCTGGAACGGCCTGTTAGAAAGCTTTGTCTTTTATTGGAGTTAAATGATTGAGGTGACAATGGTTCTGTTATTACAAGTTTAATAATGTCATGAATTTATGACCAAATGTCTGTATATGTTGCTTTAATTGTTATGGCTCCTTTATGTATGTTTTCTGTGATTGTTATGTCTTCCTGACATTAGCAATTAAGGGGCCGGTGTGTAGGAGCCATTTTAATGCAATTATAGATTTGTCCATTGGGGGCACTCTGACATTGGTATATTAGGAGCACATGGGTAATTAGACAACAGGTGTATTGGTAGTGGGAAAGCACACAGTTTTTTGACTGTGTTAAGCCATGTACTATGTGGAAATACCATGCTGACTGTGCCTAAGATTGTTATGTGTTGGATTGAGTTTAATGGTGCTTAACCATGCTTCATTGATAAAGAGTGATGTTCAAGGACATATGGAATTTGGACAATGTGCGTGCGCTGTATCTGCAAGGTATGGATTTAACATTAGTATGCTTTGAACAACAAAGAATGAGACACCACAAGAAGCTAATTGGAAGCAACGTTTATCAATTAGAGCACAAGAAATAAAAGACATTGTTTGCATCTTACATCTGAGTTCATGGAGTTTATACGAGTTAATTACTTGCTCACTCCTATTGCCAATACTACAGCGGCTTAATGGAAAGCTGTTACAATAATATCTCGCAAATGTTTGCGGTGATGCCCAGCTCGCTGCAGCACAAATGTCCTAAATAGAAACACCCCTAAACAGTGCCCAAGAGGTAACCATTCCTGGAGTGAGCTCGAAGTCCTGATGAAGATTGTAAATGTTTGCGTCTTTGTAACACATTACAATCACGTTTACCACTGTCACGGGTGGTTAAAGAAAAGGCAGACAGAGATGAGGATATAATTCCAAAACAAAGGTTTGATGGTAATATAACACAGGACAGCAGAACAGGCAGCAACACACACTAAATATAACAGAGATCGGACCAAGACTGACTGAACAGACGGAACGTAAAGGATAAGTTCACCTCAAAATGAACATTTCCTGATAATTTACTCACACCAATGCCATCCAAGATGTTCATGTCTTTCTTTCTTCAGTGGAAAAGAAATTAATTTTTTTGAGGAAAACATTTCAGGATTTTTCTCCACGCAATGGATTTCATTTGCAACCAACATGTTGAAGTCCAAATCAATGCAGTTTCAAAGGGCTATGAAGTGCTTCAAAGGGCTCTGCACGTTTCCAGCTGAGGAATAGGGTCTTATCTAGCGAAACGATCAGTCATTTAAATAAATAAATAAACATTTATATACTTTTTAACCACAATTGTTCGTCTGACATGCGACATGATGACAGGCAGACAAGTCCAAAGAAAAACTAAACAAAATACAACTGTGACAACCACTCAGTGAGAGAGTGGTAAAACAAAATGGGTTCCCCCTTATAATTGTCAGCACAAGAGACGAAGAGCTGACTGCTCTTTCGTAACAAACTCATCCTCTGCACGTAAGTACGGGCACAGATAGTTTAACCGCTCTTCTTCTGATGTAGAAAAAGGTGTGCTTCTGATGTCTCATTGACTTTAGGAACAAACTCCGGATTAGTTTTCAGTGTAACTTTCGATCCACCCACTGAAAACCCGCATACAGTGAGAAAGCGTGTAATTCACTCACCTGCTTTGATGTAGTGTAGCTTTTTTAAATAAAAAGCAGATATAATACGGATGAACAAGTGATAAAGCTCGGGTTGCTGAGTATTCGATCCCTTACTTCAAAAGCACTTATTGTTATTGATATGATTACAGATTATAACCTAGATGTGCTGTGTTTGACAGAAACCTGGCTAAAACCAGACGATTACATTACTTTAAATGAGTCCACCCCAACAGATTACTGTTATAAACATGAGCCCCATCTGAAAGGCAAAGGGGTTGCTGTAATTTATACTAATATCTTCTGAATTACTGAGAAGTCTAGTTTTAAATATGATTCTTTTTAAGTGTTGGTGCTTAATGTAACACTATCTAGTGCAAATGATAAATCACATTTGAGATTTGTGCTGGCTACTGTATACAGGCCACCAGGGCACCATACAGACTTTATCAAAGAATTTGCTGATTTTCTATCAGAGTTAGTACTGGCTGCAGATAAAGTCCTAATTGTTGGTGATTTTAATATGCATGTAGATAACGAAAAAGATGCATTGGGATTGGCATTTAAAGACATTCTGAACTCTATTGGAGTTAGACAACACGTGTCAGGACCTACTCATTGTCGTAATCATAGTCTAGATCTAATATTATCGCATGGAATCAATGTTGATGCTGTTGAAATTCTACAATTATTATCTAGTCTTGTGTATACATAATTTAGCCAAGGCTGTAAAGTCGACTCCGTGTTACAAATATGTTAGACCTATCACTTCTGCCACTAAATATCGCTTTATTAATAATATTCCTGATCAGTTTCATCTCCTCAGCACCCCAGATAGCTTAGAAGAACTTGATATTGCGACTCTCTTTTCCAGCATTTTAGACACAGCTGCTCCTTTGTGCTTAAAGAAGATTAAAGAAAATAGTCCATTGCCGTGGTACAACGAGCACACTCAGGCCCTTAAGAGAGCAGCCAGAAAAATGGAGCGCAACTGGAAGTTTTTTTCGCACTTCATGGAAAGAGAGCATGATTGCGTACAGATAGGCCTTAAAAGCTGCTAGATCTGCTTATTTTTCAACCCTGTTAGAAGAAAATAAACAAAACCCTAGGTATTTATTTGAAACAGTAGCTAAATTAACGAAAAATAAAGCTTCAACCCCAGACGTTTCTAAGCAGCACAGCAGTAATGACTTTATGAACTTCTTTACTTACAAAATTGATAATATCAGGGAGAAAATTTTAACTATGCAACCATCTACTACAGTATCGCATCAGGCAGTGCATTGTAGTCTCACTAAGGAAAAATTTTATTCATTCATTGCTATAGGAGAGGAAGAATTTTCTAAACTCGTTAAATCATCTAAATCGACAACATGTATGTTAGACCCTATACCGACTAAGTTATTGAAAGAGATGGTTCCAGGTGTCATAGATCCTCTTCTTAATATCATTAATTTATCTTTGTCATTAAGATACGGACCGAAAACTTTTAAGCTGGCTATGATTAAACCACTTGTTAAAAAAACACAACTCGATCCTACAGAATTAGTCAATTACAGGCCGATCTCGAATCTACCTTTTCTATACTATAAAAGGCAGTATCCTCACAACTATGTTCCTTTTCAAAAAGAAATGGTATCTGCGAGGATTTTCAGTCAGGATTTAGACCATAGGACTGAGACAGCTCTCATCAGAGTCACAAATGATTTGCTATTATCATCCTATCGTGGTTGTCTCTCTATTAGTGCTGCATTTGATACCATTGACCACAACATTCTTTTAAATATACTTGAAAATTATGTTGGCATTAGTGGAATTCCATTAGCATGGTTTAAATCATACTTATCTGACCGTTATCTGTTTGTAGCAGTAAACGAAGAGATGTCTTATCGATCAAAAGTTCAGTATGGAGTACCACAAGGCTCAGTACTAGGACCGTTGCTGTTCACTCTGTACGTGCTACCCTTAGGAGATATTATTAGGAGGCATGGCATTTGTTTGTTTTCACTGTTATGCTGATGATACTCAGCTCTATATTTCTTCACGCCCTGACGAAACTTACCAATTCACAAAATTAACGGAATGCATAGCTGATATAAAAAAACTGGATGACTAGTAATTTCCTACTACTTAATTCTGAAAAAACAGAGATTCTAATTATTGGACAAAAAACTTCCTCACATACTAACCAAGAATACTGTCTAACACTTGATGGGTGCTCTGTCAAGTCTTCGTCGTCGGTTAGGAACCTGGGTGTGCTCTTTGATACCAATCTTTCGTTTGAAAGTCACGTGTCTAGTATGTGTAAAACCGCATTTTTCCATTGTAAAAATATATCTAAATTACGTCATATGCTCTCAATGACAAAAGCAGAACAGTTAGTTCATGCGTTCATGACATCAAGGCTAGATTATTGTAATGCTATTATGGGTGCTTGCCCTTCACGCTTAATAAACAAATTACAGCTGATCCAAAACGCAGCAGCTCGAGTTCTTACCAGAACCAGGAAGTATGACCATATTAGCCCGGTTCTGTCAACACTGTATTGGCTCCCTATTAAACATCGTATACATTTTAAAATATTGCCGATTACTTTTACATAATTACGTTTTGCTTTCGTTAAATTTAACCGAATCTGTTGTTTAACTGATTGAATAGGCTATCTGTTTTTTTATCAGGCTATCTGGCAATTTTTTCGGTATTTCGGTATAGTTCGATATTTTACACTTAAAGCCCTGTTTTAAGATCATTTCTGATGAAATAGGACGGTTGAGATTGAAATTTGGACACATGCTGCTGGCCCGAGAATTTTCGGTTTCTGTGGACAAAAACTACGATAAAACCTGCTGGAAAGCATCTTTTGCTGCGATTTTTGTGTGAGCTTATCAGTGAACACCCCACTCTGTGAGTTTCACATCTTTGTAAACTAAAGTTTAATGCGTTTTAGGAAGGATTGTTCCAGTGCACCTATGCAACCATTATGGAGGTGGGGGGGGTGCAACCACAGAAAACGAAAATTCTCGGGCCAGCAGCATGTGTCCAAATTTCAATTTTAACTCTTCTATTTCATCAGAAACGATCTTAAAACAGGGCTTTAAGTGTAAAATACCGAACTTGTCCTTTAAAGGGGTCATATAATGGTACATGCACTTTTACAAGTTGATTGTACTGAAATGTGTGTTGGCAGTGCCTGTACACAAACATCATATAATGATAAAAATCCATCCAGTGGTTTTGATTTAATCTCCTTATATGTTTTCCCCTGCCTCAAATCGAGCCGTTCGTTTTTGTGACGTCAATAAAACGGACGCCCCTCCCACGATTGTTGATTGACGGGAGCGTTTCAACACAGACCCGCCCTCGCACATGAGGTAGCTGTCAATCATAGTCTGCGCGGCGCGGCGCGGACCGGCGCGGTCATTGTTGATGTGCCGGAGCACTGTCTATGAGCAGAATGGCGTCTAAGCGATTGTGGTGTTCTGTTCTTGGGTGTAATAACTAGGGGTGTAACGGTACATGTATTCGTATTGAACCGTTTCGGTTCGAGGCTTCCGGTTCGGTACGCATACAAACCGAACGATTCCTTGGACCATTTTTCCTGCCGACAAAATTCGCGCTGGCGCGATCACCACAACGTTGCGCAACATCAAATGGCAAACGTAATGAAACCGGAACGAAACTGCGCTATTGTGCTTCACGGATCGTTTATCAGTTCGGAGCAGCAACATCTGTGCAGCGCGAGCCGATCTCGATCAAGCGACACTGTTACAACACAGCGCTAAGAGATCCAGTAAAGAAAACATTTGAGTTCGCCACTGAAGTAATAACATCGCTGCGAGATCTAGTGAGAAGCATTCACATTTCTCCGTTATTAACCGTAGATCTCTATTAGATCAAACAGCGCTGACGTGGACACCAGGAGAAACATTGTGCCGTGAATGAACTAGTAATACTTTACGTCCACAGACCAGCAACATT
Organism: Rhinichthys klamathensis goyatoka; assembly: GCF_029890125.1. Taxonomy (NCBI): domain Eukaryota; kingdom Metazoa; phylum Chordata; class Actinopteri; order Cypriniformes; family Leuciscidae; genus Rhinichthys; species Rhinichthys klamathensis. The sequence goes on from NW_026606781.1 coordinate 1,479,457, forward strand.
CACCATGGATTTACAGTTTTTTTCAATTGCTTACACACTAAAATTAAAACAATCCCACTATTAGCAAAACCTTACACTCAAGGAGCAAAACACCAGTCTAGATTTGCACAATTGTAAGCACGTTGTCAGCTTCACCCTTTTTGCAAAACATTACACACAGTGATTTGTAAAACTCTACACACATTTTCACACCTTAGACACAGATAAGGATTGTGAGGTTACTTCCTTGTCATTACAAAGCCCCGGTTTGCCATTGACCACACTAATGAATGAATTGGATATGCATATCCATCAGGCGTGGAAGCACACATGTGCTAATTTGAAAACGCAGCACTCAGGTGTGCTATAAAAGGCAGCAGGTGAGTTCACCTGTCTTCAACAAAAATGGAAGGAGCTAGACGAAGAAGAAGAAGAAGAAGAAGAAGAAGAAGAAGAAGAAGAAGAAGAAGAAGAAGAAGAAGAAGAAGAAGAAGAAGAAGAAGAAGAAGAAGAAGAAGAAGAGTGAGAATAAAAGGGGGAGCTGAAAGAGGAGATGAAGGAGGTAGAGGAAGAGGAGAAGGAGGTAGAGGAAGAGGTGAACGAGGTAGAGGAGGAGGAGAAGGAGGTAGAGGAAGAGGTGAAGGAGGTAGAGGAAGAGGTGAAGGAGGTAGAGGAAGAGGTGAAGGAGGTAGAGGAGGAGGAGGAGAAGGAGGTAGAGGTGAAGGAGGTAGAGGAGGAGCCCCAGGTAGAGGAAGAGGAGAAGAAGGAGATAGAGGAAGAGGCTTAGGTAGAGGAAGAGGTGAAGGAGGTAGAGGAAGAGGTGAAGGGGGTAGAGGAGGAGCCCCAGGTAGAGGAAGAGGAGAAGAAGGAGATAGAGGAAGAGGCTTAGGTAGAGGAAGAGGTGAAGGAGGTAGAGGAAGAGGTGAAGGAGGTAGAGGAGGAGGCCCAGGTAGAGGAAAAGGAGAAGAAGGGGGTAGAGAAAGAGGCCTAGGTAGAGGAAGAGGTGAAGGAGGTAGAGGAGGAGGCCCAGGTAGAGGAAAAGGAGAAGAAGGGGATAGAGAAAGAGGCCTAGGTAGAGGAAGAGGTGAAGGAGGTAGAGGAAGAGGTGAAGGAGGTAGAGGAGGAGGCCCAGGTAGAGGAAGAGGAGAAGAAGGGGATAGAGGAAGAGGCCTAGGTAGAGGAAGAGGTAGAGAAGGACTTGTAGAGTTGATAGAACCTGAACAAAGAAGACGAGGACCAAATTTGACTCAAGAAATCCGTGCAACACTTATTGACCATGTTATCAACCATGGACTGACAACGATGGAAGCTGGACAAAGAGTTCAACCAAATCTCTGGTTGATACTGTAACTGAATAGTTACAGTATTCTTGTTGCTTTTACAGTAGTTTTTCTCCAGAGTCAAACTGTATGTACTTCATGCAGTAATTTTTATTTGTCTACAGATTTTATTTTTTTCATTGATTTCATTGTTGGTTGATTACTGTAACTGATTATGGTTAGAAATACTGTAAATAAATACTTGAAATATGAGTCTGCAGAAATCAGTGTTGTGCAGTGCTTGGCAAGTTTATAGTAGGCCTATTAGTGTACATTCTCCCTATATCTCAAACTAATCATGAAGAATGTTGTTTGTTTGTCACAATTTTTTTTCATCTAAATTATCCCTTACATAACAATGTCTGGCCAAAAATCTAGCACATGCTATTTCCTAAAAATAGTTTTTTTACAAATGTGTTTTTTATTTATCACAGCAGTGTGAAACTGGTTGCAATAGTGTCTGATCATTGAGGACTGTGTTGGTTAAATGAAAACTAATAGCATTTTCACAAATATGTGTATATCTTTTGTCTGAAGTGTGTATGTTTTGACAGAAGTGTGTCATTTTGCAAACAATCTAGGAATTATGCCAATTGAGTGTGGTGTTTGGATAATTGTGATTACATTTTGAAAAAAAGAACCCGGTTTTCAAAATTGCGTGTAAACAATTGAAAAAAACTGTAATATAGTAACACTAACTGTAACCAGTTTGGCTGGAATAGTGAAATGCTTTCAAGTACTTCACACATCTTTTTCCAGCACTTCAAAACTCAAATATTATATAAATAAATAGCCTATATGAAGAGTTCAGATGCAAAAGCCTCTATAGTGCCATTTGAAATTTTCTTCTAGAATTTAGAATGATCATTTTTATGAAGCTTGTACATTTAAGTTCAGTAATTTCACTCAAATGACAATTAATAGGCAATCTTCATTGCCATTTAAGTGAAATTACTGAACTTAAATATACAAGCTTGATAAAAATTCTAAGAAAATTTCAAATGGCTTTTGCATCTAAACTCTTCATATATTTAAATGTTATTTTTAATGTGATGACCAAAACATTATTTGTTCATCCTTCAAAGATGACCCCCATTTATAAACCTGAAAGTTTCAAGATGTAGGAAAACTCACTTATTTAAAAAACATTTTTTCTTTTAACAAATAGGAAATTTCTCTGGCATTTCTTACTTTTTGCTGTATCGAAAACGTACCGAACCGTGACTTTTAAAACCGAGGTACGTACCGAACCGTGATTTTTGTGTACCGTTACACCCCTAGTAATAACGAACACAGTCATTTTAATGTTCCTGAATCCGAACCGCTAAAGACGCAGTGGCTGAGTTTTGTTTTCGAAGGGAATATTACCCACGAGCAACGTCAATGCTTTCATGTTTGCGCGAATCATTTCACACACCAGACTGCTTTATAAACGAGGGTCAGTATAAAGCTGGATTTGCTAAGAAGCTTTGCTAAAAAGGATCGGTACCAGATATTCGTGTTCCTGCTGAACCTCCAGAAGAAGAACGGAAGTGAGTGAAACGTTTTATTAAACTTTATATTAATATATTAATCTTTGCAAATCGCTAGCTGCACGCTTCACAATGAATGCGTCTAAGGTTTACACTCAGTCAGGGTACATTACGGCATGTTTTCTATGTATGACGTTCTCAATATAATTCATAATTCCACGTTTATACTGAACAACGCGTTATGGTTATTGTGTTATTGTGTTACAAACGGTGTATGCACAGAACAGAGGGGCGGAGTGAGCAGTTGACTGAGTGATTCAATGGCCCATAGTAGGCCCATAGACATCTACCCTGTCCAAATACCCACACTTGCGTTCTTTGCACTTGACCACTTGTCTACTTACATGTCGTATTTCCTGTATTTGGCCCAATTGTTCAATTAGCTGTAAAGTAAGTGTGTATAAAACTTTTGATTACCTGATGGGACACACTTATAGCCTATAGTCTTGCAAAAAAATAATAATAATTTAATAAAAAAAAAAAAAATTTAAAACTTTGCATTTTAAAATAAACTTCTAAATGTCTGTTCAGTAATCACTATGTAACTAACAGAAGACACAATTTAAAAATTGTGGTGCTTCTAATTAAGTGATAAAAAGCAGTTGCAAATGTTGTACAATACACATGCCATAATCATATTTGCATCCATAAAATGTGCAACACTTTATGTTTTACCACCAAATTATATGTAATATCTAATTAATTAAAGCTGCAGTCCGCAGTTTTTCCTCTTTGTCGCCATCTCTGTTCGAAATCTGCAGTTGCAGTTATTCGCGGAATAATCAACATTACGTGTGTTGTGCCTCGACACAGCACAGCGCGGATGAATCCAATATTTGAGGAGAGTGTGCGGCTGTTAGTCACCGCGCCGGTGTGGATACTGTCATTCAAAATCACAGATTATTCTTTTTGGAAGTATGACCAACATAATAATTTTCACCGGAAAATGTCATCTGAACAAGTAAGTAACATCCACTTTTGTTCTGGTTCTGACATTGCAGTAAATCACGCTGATTAAATCTAACAATTGCTTATCATATCATGTCAAACCGTGCAAATTATACTTTGTTCTCAAATTGTTAATGTTCAACATCAGCATTGCGTGACTACATTAATGCCCTTCCGATATTTGTCCTTGTTTTCACATGGGTCCGGTTGCAGTCTCTTTTTTTTCTGCAGCCACTCCGAAGTCTTTTGCATTTTACAACGGGTGAATCTCTAGTTGTCACTGGTGATTGTCGTTTGAACCTTTCTGGATCCGCCATCAAATTAATACGTTTAATTATATCAAGTGCTGTAAGAAAAGGCTATAAATCTCCACCTCCAACATCCTCACACGCAACTAGCTGAGACATCTTGTTTATGTGTACAGATGTGACGTAATGACACAGACATGCTCGAATTTCCCGCGGAAATCCACCAGTACCACTGAAATTAAAAACATTATTACAACCTTACTGTTTCGAATCGAGCTAATGCCGAGTTCAGACTGCACGATTTTCAAAATAATCGGGTCACTGTTGTTTTCACACTGCATGACTATCTGGGGTAACGTTCAGTTGCTGCTGTGTTCACACTGCACGATGGATCGGCGACAGGAGGTTTCACACTGCATGACTTTACAAAATCGCCGACAACTTCTGCCTGGTCCGCAAACTACGTTTCACAACCAAACAAACGCGAGAAGTGATAGGAAATAACGGAAGATCACGCGTGCGTGAGACCGGAGTTCTCGCGCGACACTGAATTTGTTATTAAAAATGATAGCCTACAAATTGTCTGTGCACTGATTTGTAGCGAAAATGAAAAATAAAAAAACAGTTTATGCAGGAAATGGTTGGGAAGACGAGGGGAGCAAGGAACTGTGTTTTGCAAAGAGAGTTGGGGGTAAATAAATAATTTTGCAAATGTCCTGCTGTTGCTGCTGGTCATGCAAATGTTTGTGCTTTGTTTCTGTTTGATATAATTGTAAATATAGGCCTATCTATTAAAATACTGATATTCTGGTCTATAACTCCTCCCCCTCCTCCCTGTATCTTGCTCTCTCATTGGCTGTCGGTCATCGCCGATGTAGTTTTCAGTCAGAACACATTCACACAGCAGGATTGTGAATCGCCGACAGGTCCAGATATTTAGCATGCCAAATATCTCACGGGCGTCGGCGACTCGTCGGCGATTCTCTCAGATCGCGTCTTTGCTCATTCACACTGTGTGATTGTCACTCGCGTGAACGAGCACCGATTTGCCTGTGATTTCGGGCATTTGTCGGCGATTTCTCAAAACCTGTCGGCGAGCCAAAATCGGGGCTAAAATCGTGCAGTCTGAACTCGGCATAAGGCAAGCAGATTGAGTCTTGGGCTATTTTGTCCGTTTTTGAGAATTTTTTATTTTTTATTTTGCGACATAAACAAATGTTTACCATACCAATGTTTGGTATCATTTTTTTCAGCACAACATCACCTATATGACCAGACAATTAGTTTTTCACTTTGATGTACTGTATCAACATACTGGACCCAAAATCACACAAAATCCGGTAACACTTTAGAATAATGGTCCGTAGTTAACAAGTAGCTATGCAGGAAGTAATAGGTAGTACTGCATTAACACCGAACTTAATACTATTAACTAATATGGAAGCAATATTAACTAAGCAGTAAGTAATATCTAATTTAGTACAAAGGTAGTTCCTTGGTAGGTATTTGATTATTACTAAAGAAATATACTCTCATTGAGAACTACTTGTGAACTAAGAAAGAATAACCAATTAATTACTAATCACAAAAGTAACATGTCTAAAAAGTGAACAATTGTGTTGTTGTTTTTTACTCTTAACATGGTCATAACATTTCAGAAGCTTGTGCCTCAAATGGGTTCTTTGTGGAAACCAGTTTATGAATATTATATCCCCCCATATACATTAGCTACAGGTTGAGATTGTGACTACTACTCTTACCAAAGGATGGACGTATGTTCTCTGTTTAATTCAAACTTAAACATAGAATAATACTAATAATGATAATATGTTTAAAAATTTTAATAATTAGGAAGTGATGCTGACATGATTGGATTAGTTCACTATTATGAGCTCTTTTGAGTGTCAGTTCAATATGTCTCAGACTCCAACGACCTACCTTTATGTTACAGTAGCCGCCTGAGGAGGATTTCTCATTAGGATATAAACATTGATGTTCTCTTGTCAAAAACAATTTGCATCCTTAATGAAGAAATTTCCTGCATTTATGTTGCGATAATCGCAAAACCACATCTTCCAGATTACAATGTTTGTTTGAATATTACTAGTGCCTCACAGAAATGTATGCCTGTACAGTATGTGTCAAATATAAAATTAAATAACTTGTATTACTTGTGAAAAACATGCTAACTCCTCACTAATTACTCAAGCGTTACCTTGTCATCCCACAGGAACTACTAGTGATGTGGCCCATTATTTCAAAGTGTAAAACATGCTAACTCCTCACTAATTACCCAAGCGTTACCGTCATCCCGCAAGAACTAGTGATGTGGCCCATTATTTTAAAGTGTAAAACATGTTAACTCCTCACTAATTAACTCAAGCATTACCTTGTCATCCCGCAGGAACTACTAGTGATGTGGCCCATTATTTTAAAGTGAAAAACATGTTAACTCATCACTAATTACTCAAGCGTTACCTTGTCATCCCACATGAACTACTAGTGATGTGGCCCATTATTTTAAAGTGTAAAACATGTTAACTCCTCACTAATTACTCAAGCGTTACCTTGTCATCCCACAGGATCTACTAATGCAGCCTGGTCTCATTGTTAATACGTAACGTTAGGTATTAATACGTAATTTTCAAAGATAGAAAACGTACTTTTTTATACGTTTCGATATGTTGAAACGTATAATATGGACACATCTGCAATGTTGAAACGTATAATATGGACGCATCTGCAACGTTTAAACGTAATATTATTACGATTTACAGCTAAAAAACGTAAACTTTTTACGAATATTTCATATTATAAAGATAACTGTATAATTTCTCTTTTACCATTTTATAGATTATAAATGTAAGATCTCTTAACCCTACACCTAAACACAATTTACCCGTTTTATAGACAATATTAAAAGGATAAAACGTAATGGACAGATATGTGTAGGGAAATGGCAGTTTTATTAACAATATAGCATTAAAACATAGTTTGAACCACTAATCCTACCCCAAAGTTACCCCTAAACCTAAGAATTTCTTAAAACTACGTAGGCTACAATTATAAAGAAAAACAACAGACAGACACGTAGCTATCACAATAATTTATTTATTGAGAAAATCTCAAAACCGTACCAAAAGTCGTTCACATGACGATGTGTCGCAGTCCTCTCTGGCAGTATAGTTTTGTATGAGGTAACGTTACAGAGCAGAATTTAAATTATTAATCCATGAAAATGTTAATCCAGTTTCGGTTCGCTGTTCGCTCTGTGAAGGCGCGCACGCTTCTCCAATTCAAATGTAGTACACCAATTTGAACACGGCATGTTGTAATCTGTGACGATGCATGCGAGAGCCAATGAGCGTCTGATATCACTGCCGTAAAACACGTCGTAACGCTTCGGGTGCAACACCAGCGTGGGAGACTTTTTAAAGCAAATAAGTGGGTGGGGAGGGGTTCAAGATGGCGCCTTAGTAAGACGAAGTTTCCAGAGCTCCTGACCAAACTTACTGTTTTAGAAAGGCCAGCTGTATCTTATTACTTTTGCTACATCAGTTGTGTTAATACCTCAAATTACGAGAGCTGCAAACATGCCAAAGTTTGAAAAACGCAAAGAACGATTAGAAGCTGATGTTGTCGACGTTAGCATGGATGTCCACGATTATGTTTCTCCCGCTGGAAAAGAGACAGATCTTTATGCGACTCCGCTCCCTGTCACTCCAAGCAAGCCACCTGTCAATAAAAAAGGTAAACCCTCAAATCCAGATGAGCAGGCTGATTCTGCCGTCATTTCCACACTCTCCTCTTTGATCAATTCTCGGTCTGACGCGCTTGAAGGAATGATTAGCGCTAATGCTCTCAAGATAGAAGGGCTGAAGAAAACTGTAGATTTTGTTTGTGCCGAAGTACAAGATTTAAAGAAGAATGTGAAAGATGTAGATACCAGGCTTAAAGCTCAAGAACGTCTCACGGACACATGTGAAACACGCATTTCTGATCTAGAGAGATACTCTCGCAGATGGAACTTGAGATTGTTTGGGGTGTCTGAAAATTACAAGGAAGATATCAGATCCGAGGTAATTCGAATTTGCGGCGAGACTTACCCCGAGGCCAAGAGCAAGTACCCTGACGCCGTTGACACTGTGCATCGGCTGGGGAGAAGAAGCGACAACAAGAGACCTCGCGCCATCATCATGCAGTTTACCTCACGGGTTGTCCGCGATGCCTTATGGAGAGCTGCCAAGAAGTCCCGGTTTCCTAAAGATAACAGCTTGCACTTCGCAGAGGATCTGACTTCAGCAGACCGGGAAAGACGGAAGACCTTGTGGCCGAGAGTAAAAGAGGCGAGGGATGCTGGAAAAACTGCCTATTACATCGGAGCGCGCGCGTTTATTGAAGGTGTGGAGATTACTTTTTGATTTCCTTCAAGAGAGTTACGTATAACTGGATTTCGAAAAAGGTGACTGTTAACTGTCACTTTGGCATTTGTGTTTTCGTCTTATTACAGCTGGACCTTTCAATCTGGTCGTTTAAGATGGTCACATAAGCTCTGTTCTTTTCAATTTTCTTCTCATTAGTCAATTTTGACTTTTTGCCTTTGTTTTGATTCTTGTTAATAACTGTTCTCTGTTGTTCATTTACTCATGTCGATGTCGTTCATTTCTCTTAATGCCAGGGGTTTAAGAAACAATGTGAAACGCAAAGCCCTTTTTTTGTTTGTTAAAAACCACGGATCAGATTTCTGTTTTTTTCAAGAAACCCATTCCAAGCAGGATGATGCTAAATTTTGGAGGTCCCAGTGGGGCAGTGATATATGGATGTCTCACGGTACAGAGCGATCAGCAGGTGTTGCTATTTTGAAAAATAAGTTTGCTGGTGAAATACTTCACCTCGTCAGTGACCCTAAGGGTCATTTTCTTTTGTTAGTGACTTTACTTGGACAGACCACCTCAGTTCTTATAAATATGTATGGATATAATTCTTCTAAGGAAAATACCGCCTTAATGGATGTGGTTAGTGATCATATACAGTACTGGATAAATAAATACCCGAATGCTGGTCTTATTTTGGGTGGGGATTTTAATATGGTATTAAATAGTGATTTGGATAGGTTTCCTTCAAGAGCGGCTTCTGTGTGTCCAGTTATGAATACATTTATGATGCGATTTAGTGTTGTTGATATATGGAGAGAAGCAAATCCACAGCAGAGACTCTATACCTGGAGCAGCAAGGACCACTCTAAACAGTCTCGTATAGATTATTGGCTTATTTCTCAAAGTCTAGCAAGCAGTTGTAACTCAACCAGCATTCATGCTACGCCTCTTACAGACCACAGTGCTGTCTCTCTTAAGGTTAGTCTTTCAGCATCCCTTGATTTCAGCGCAACTCCTTCTTATTGGAAATTGAATAATTCCCTTCTCCAGTTTAAAGATGTTAAAAAAAATATTACTTTATTGATTGAGCAGTATTGGAAGAGAGCTTTAGCGTTAGATTCATATTGTTGCCAGTGGGAGCTGTTGAAGTTTGAAATTGGTAAATTTTTCAGAAAATTTGGTAGTAATTTAGCTAAATCTAAACGAGCAGAAGAAAATAAGGTGGTGTCTAAAATTGCAACACTTTCTTCCAAACCCCAAGAACAGCTCTCTGAATCTGATAAGGTTGAGTATGCTGCACTGCAATGTAAATTAGATGAGCTGTACACTTATAGAGCGCAGGGCGCTTATATAAGATCTAGACAAAAATGGATAGAGGAAGGAGAATGCAACACAGCATATTTTTTTAGATTAGAAAAGAGTCGTTTAAAAACCTCATTAATTGAAACTCTAAATATTGATGGGACAGTGACTAATAACCCTCAAGAAATTGCACGCTACTGCGCTAATTTTTACAGTAATCTTTATCATCGAAATTATTCTGAAGAGGCAACCGGTACCTTTTTTGAGTCTGTGAAAAACTGCAAAGTTATCTCAAGAAATGATAGAAACATCTGTGATAGTGAAATTACTTTATTAGAAGTGAGTAACTCAATTATAGAACTTAAAAACAATAAATCACCCGGAACTGACGGGCTAAGCGCAGAATTCTACAAACAATTTTCTGAAGAGTTATCCCCTTTTTTGCTTAAGGTTTTTGAAGAAAGTATACAGAATGAGACTCTCCCCCCAACTCTCACTCAAGGATTAATTACTTTAATTCCAAAACCCAAGAAAGATCTACTTTTAATTGACAATTGGCGTCCTGTATCTCTGCTTAACAATGATTATAAAATTTTAGCTCTTATATTTGCTAAAAGATTAAAATCTGTTTTGGATTCTGTAATAGATGAGACACAATCTGGTTTCATGACTAAAAGACATATTGTTAATAATATAAGATTGGTTCTTGATCTTTTAGATTATTCAGAATTGATACAGGAGGACAGTTTTATTCTTTTTTTTAGATTTCTATAAGGCTTTTGATTCTTTAGAGCACCAGTTTATTATTAAGTCATTACATAGATTTGGTTTTGGAGATATGTTTTGCAAAGTAATTAAAACTCTTTACAATAATGGAAGCTGTTCGATTAAATTAAAGAATGGCACTATCCCAAGGTTTAGTTTATCTAGAGGAGTCAGACAAGGGTGCCCCATTTCTCCCTATTTATTTTTACTTTGTGTGCAGCTACTCTCAACGTTTATCTGTGAAAGCGGTATTCAGGGTATCCGTATAGCAGATCGAGAAGTTATTCTTAGCCAATTAGCGGATGACACCACCTTATTTTTAAGAGATGCTTCCCAAATCCCTTTAGCAATTGATTGTATAAAGCTGTTCTCTAAAGCTTCAGGACTTAATCTAAACGTAAGTAAATGTGAGTTACTGTCTATTAAAGAATGCACAACACCCTCCTTTTATAATATTCCAGTTAAACCTGTAGTTACTTATTTAGGCATCGTGATCACTAAAAATCAAGATAACAGATGTACCTTGAACTTTGACCCTGTTATAGTAAAAGCCCAAAGAAGATTTAATGCATGGTTGCAGAGAGACTTGACCATGAGAGGCAGAACACTGCTTGCTAAGGCTGAGGGAATCTCCAGGTTAACATATCCTGCACTCTCTCTGAATGTGGACAACAAGATGTGTAGGTCAGTCGATAAAATCCTCTTCAATTTTATTTGGAAGAACAAAATACATTATGTTAAGAAGTCGGTAATAATGAATACGTATGATAATGGCGGTTTAAATTTTCTGGATTTCTCATCTCTGAACAACACTTTCAAAATTAACTGGCTTAGACAGTTTTTATGTAATCCAAATTCAATTTGGAACTTTATTCCTAATTACTTCTTTTCAAAATTAGGTGGTCTCCCTTTCCTATTGGTCTGCAATTATAATATTGCTAGAGTCCCTTACAATTTATCGAAGTTCCATAAGCAAGCATTACTTGCATGGTCTTTAATCTTTAAACACAACTTTTCCCCTCACCGATACTTCATTTGGAACAATCAAAATATTGTATATAAGAAGAAATCTTTGTTTTTTAGTAATTGGTTTGAGAAAAATGTGTTGACTGTTTCCCAGTTACTGAATTCAGAAGGTTTTATTTTAAATTATGAAGAATTTTTATGTAAATTCAATTTCCCAGTAACTCCCAAGGAATTTTCCATTGTAATGGACGCAATCCCTAAAGGAGTTGTTATGCTTCTAAAGGACTCTGTTAGATCATCTAACACTTCTCTTACTTCTTTAGACCCATTTGAACACCCAGTAGGAAAATTGTGCTTTTTGTCACATCCTTCATCACGTAATAACAGAATTAGATCTCTTTTTCAAAAGGAGCTTGTAACAATTCCATATGTGGCTTCATATTGGAAGAATCTGTTTGATCATATTGATTGGAAAAAAGTATGGACTCTGCCTTTGAAATACATAATAACTAACAAGGTTAGAGAAATTTCATTTAAATTATTACACAAATGTTACCCTGCTAAAGCTTTTTTGAAAAGATCTTAGTCGGATATAGACACAGGTTGTTCTTTTTGTGGTGCCCCTGATGAAACTGCTCTCCATATCTTCTGGGATTGTCCTCACACACAGGTATTTTGGGTTTCATTTTCTAATTTTATTAAACGCAATGTGCTTCCGGATTTTTCTTTGCTCTTTAAGGATGTACTGTTTGGCTTCTTTAATATACAAAAAGATAAATTTAATGAGTATTTTATTATTAATCTATTATTGTTCCTTGCAAAATTTCACATTCACCGTAGTAAATTTACTAAGCAGAATCCCTTATTAATTTTTTTTAGAAGAGAGGTCCAACAATACATCCAAAGCATTTCATCATCTAAGAATCTTAAAGCTCTTAAGACCATAAACTTGTTTCAACTTTTTAATTTATTTTATTAAAGCATTCTGTTCGGTTTTTATTTTATTTTATTATTATTATTTTTTGTATGAACATACATACAGGCTATGTATATATGTGCTGTATTGCTTTCATTATTTTGCTGTATGTAATTTGTACATTGTTGTAGGCTACTTGTATTTTTTGATACCTTGGCATTAATAAAAAATAAAATAAAAAAAAAGTGACTCTAAAAAATCAAAAAAAAAATCAAAAAAAAAAAAAACCAGCGTGGGATTGGGATTTGACGTTTACGGTCTCTGCTGAGAAATGGAGATGAAGATCACTGTATAAAGGGCTGAATTTGTTTCTTGCTAACAACGTATGGATTATAAAGATTTGGATCACATCAAGCTAATAAAATTGATGTCTTTTTTAAATTTATGTTGTGTTAAATAAACCAAGTAAGTTATTACAAAATGGTTAAACGATTAAAGAAGGTATTTTTAAGGTTTAAAGGAGCTGTATGTAAGATTGTGGCCAAAACTAGTACTGCAATCACTGTCAAATTACTGTAGAGTGGTGTATCCCCTCCTCCTCCCCCTGACTCGAGGTTGCCAGATCGGCAGCAGGATCCAGCAGGAACGTGACGAGTTGCAGCTGTGGTAACTAGAGCAGAGCTGGCAACCTGGATGCCGCAACACTACTGACTTCGTGATTGGTAGATAGGTGGAGGGTGGAGCATCAGACCAAAACACAACATGACAACATCAACATCAGTTGAGGGCTGCAACTGCACTTTTTAAATGACAATATCCTGGCCAGACTACTGTTGTCAGTGATATAAGTTTTTGAAATGTACATGATTTCTTAATGTCTAGTGACATTTCAGGGCCATTTTATGATTAATTGAAATACATTTCTTACATACAGCTCCTTTAAAGTGTATTCTTGTTTATATAGGCTTATAGGCTAACTAATCCTCCGAAACGAGTTTGCAGCAGAAGTCACGAACAGAGCGAAATGTTATTATTTATGAGTAAGGTTAAACTGTAACGTTATTAATAAATGCGACTGAACATTTAATTGATAAGACAATTGAATACAATAGAGTCAAAACATTAATGCCACAATTTTAATATGCATAAGTTAAATAGCAATACGTACAAATTTGTACGTCGGTAAAGTTGTTCATACGTAAATAAATAACGTTTTTGTGCTGTCAATACGTAAATGTTATACGTTTTAGTGCTGTAAATACATCAGTATTATATGTTTCTGTGTGTATAAAACATAAATAAATGTACGTATAGAACTACACTTTTTCTCATGAGATCACGTTGACTAGTAATGTGGCCCATATTTTAAAGTGAGAAACATGCTAACTCCTCACTAATTACTCAAGCGTTAACTTGTCATCACGCAGGAACTACTAGTGATTCACTAGTAGTATAATAGTGAAGTGTTTAAAAACTATAAGTTTTATTAAGTGTTTTTTACTTTAAAATAATGGGCCACATCACTAGTTCTTGCGGGATGACGGTAACGCTTGAGTAATTAGTGAGGAGTTAGCATGTTTTTCACTTTAAAATAATGGGCCATATCACTAGTAGTTCTTGCGGGATAACAAGGTAACGCTTGAGTAATTAGTGAGGAGTTAGCATGTTTTACACTTTAAAATAATGGGCCACATCACAAGTAGTTCCTGTGGGATGACAAGGTAACGCTTGAGTAATTAGTGAGGAGTTAGCATGTTTTTCACAAGTAATACAAGTTATTTAATTTTATATTTGACACATACTGTACAGGCATACATTTATGTGAGGCACTAATAATATTCAAACAAACATTGTAATCTGGAAGATGTGGTTTTGCGATTATCGCAACATAAATGCAGGAAATTTCTTCATTAAGGATGCAAATTGTTTTTGACAAGAGAACATCAATGTTTATATCATAATGAGAAGTTCTCCTCAGGCGGCTACTGTAACATAAAGGTAGGTCGTTGGAGTCTGAGACATATTGAACTGACACTCAAAAGAGCTCATAATAGTGAACTAATCCAATCATGTCAGCATCACTTCCTAATTATTAAAATTTTTAAACATATTATCATTATTAGTATTATTCTATGTTTAAGTTTGAATTAAACAGAGAACATACGTCCATCCTTTAGTAATTGTAGTAGTCACAATCTCAACCTGTAGCTATTTGGGGGGATATAATATTCATAAACTGGTTTCCACAAAGAACCCATTTGAGGCTCAAGCTTCTGAAATGTTATGACCATGTTAAGAGTAAAAATAAAAACAATTGTTCACTTTTTAGACATGTTACTTTTGTGATTAGTAATTAATTGGTTATTCTTTCTTAGTTCACAAGTAGTTCTCAATGAGGATATATTTCTTTAGTAATAATCAAATACCTACCAAGGAACTACCTTTGTACTAAATTAGATATTACTTACTGCTTAGTTAATATTGCTTCCATATTAGTTAATAGTATTAAGTTCGGTGTTAATGCAGTACTACCTATTACTTCCTGCATAGCTACTTGTTAACTACGGACCATTATTCTAAAGTGTTTCAGGAGTTGGATGATGTCTTCAAGAAGTTCGCAGTCTATGTTGTTGAGGTAACGGAGCTCGTTTCGGCAAAGCAGGATGTCATGCAGCCTCCCAGATCTCAGAGCATCATTAACAGATTGGAGCATTGCTAGTCTGGTATTCCACCTCGTCTCCACAGATTGCTTCAGTGACTGGTCCAGTGCTTTTTGCAACCTAAAATATAAAGAGATTGCACAAGAAAAATGGATGTTACGGTGACATAAATTCCAATTCATTGGCCTCTCTTTTGGGAAAACGTCTCGGTTACGGATGTAACCCTCGTTCCCTGAGTAGGGAACGGAGACGTTCCGTCGGATGACGACGAATGGGGTTTCGCTTAGAAAGCCAATCGACTTCGAGTACTACAAAACGAGCCAATGGCAAAGAAATGCCATGGGTCTGCGGAATTTGCATAGCGTAACTCCGCCTCACCTCGTGGGTATTTAAGGAGAACGCTGGCAGCAAATAGGCATGTTTTCTTCGCTGAGGAGCCAAGACTGAGCTCAGGCGATCCCCGCGGTACAGCGGAAGTGGCAGGCAGACGGAACGTCTCCGTTCCCTACTCAGGGAACGAGGGTTACATCCGTAACCGAGACGTTCCCTTTCGTTGTCACTCCGAGTTCCGTCGGATGACGACGAATGGGGATACCAGTCTAATCACGCCACTTCTCAGCTGTCTTCCAGTGCCCTGCGTAAATCTGAGATCCCTGTCGTGAGACTAGCACGGACGAAGGACTCCTATTTAACACAGGAATACCAAGGTACACTGGGGAGCATATCCCAGATCTTTTAGGGAAGTATGCAATTACTGCCAACCCAGAGGGGGGGACTTAAAAATACACATATGACCCGAGGGATGCATATGGGGAATCACTGGGGTGTCCAGCCGCAGGTGGAATATTTCAACCCCAGGGGTGGCAAGGTGGCTTGCCGAGGGAAAGACACACGCTCAAAGAGGCTTACAGTGGAAATACACATGTGGGGGTAGCTCAAAGGAGGTACCATGCACACGGAAGGCACCTAGCCGACGCGCAGGCAATAGACACTGGCGCCAGCGTCAGCAGTGCTGGAGGAGCTCAGGGCTTTCGGGAAAGCTCACCTGAGGAGAATATCGCACGTATCCAGTCCGAGGAGTGGCATGGCGAGCAAGCGAAGACACCTAACGGATCCCATGTTAGCTTGAAAAAGACAGTACACGGGAGGAGACTGGCTCCACTCGAAGATTGTAAAATCTGGCGAATGTGTTAGGTGTCGCCCAGCCTGCAGCTCTGCAGATGTCTGTTAGCGAGGCGCCATGCGCTAAAGCCCAAGAGGACGCGACACTCCGGGTGGAGTGGGCGGTCACACCAAGGGGGCACGGTCGACCTTGCTGCTGGTATGCCAGAGCAATGGCGTCCACTATCCAGTGAGACAACCTTTGCTTGGAGAGAGCCTTTCCCTTCAGCTTCCCACCATAACAGACAAAGAGCTGGTCTGAGGTCCTAAAACACTGCGTTCTGTCTACATAGATGCGAAGAGCACGTACTGGACAGAGCAGTGCCAAGGCTGGGTCTGCCTCCTCCGGGGGCAGCGCTTGCAGGTTCACCACCTGGTCCCGGAAGGGAGTGGTAGGAACCTTGGGCACATATCCAGGCCGGGGTCTCAGGATCACGTGAGAGTCACCCGGCCCGAATTCCAAGCACGCTTCGTCAACGGAGAATGCGTGCAGGTCCCCTACCCTCTTGATGGAGGCCAATGCAGTCAGAAGCGCTGTCTTCATTGACAGGAAGTTAAGCTCGACTGACTGCAAAGGCTCAAAGGGAGCGCTGCGCAGGGCAGTTAAGACCACTGCGAGGTCCCAAGAGGGTACGAGAGGAGGGCGAGGAGGATTCAGTCTCCTCGCTCCCCTCAGGAACCTGATGATCAGGTCATGCTTCCCCACAGACTTACCTTCTATCGGGTCATGATGTGCGGCAATAGCGGCGACATAGACCTTGAGGGTGGAGGGAGACAGCCTTCGCTCCAACCCCTCTTGAAGAAAGGAAAGCAGGACACTGACCGAACATCTCCGGGGGTCTTCTCGGTGAGAAGAACACCAGTTGACGAAGAGGTTCCACTTCAACGCATAGACGTGTCTCGTGGACGACGCTCTAGCGGAAGTGATGGTAGCCACCACCGCTGGTGGTAGGGTACTCAAACCTGCCTCGTCCCGTCCAGGAGCCACACGTGGAGGTTCCAAAGATCGGGACGAGGGTGCCATAGGGTGCCCCGTCCCTGAGAAAGGAGGTCCTTCCTCAGAGGAATTGGCCAAGGAGGTGCAGTCGCGAGGAGTATGAGTTCGGAGAACCAGGTCCGGGTGGGCCAATACGGCGCGACCAGAGTGACCTGCTCCTCGTCCTCCCTGACCTTGCGCAGGAATTGCGCAAGAAGGCTCACTGGGGGAAACGCATATTTGCGGCCCTGCGGCCAGCTGTGCACCAGTGCATCCGTGCCGAGCGTGCCCTCGGTCAGGGAATAATACAGGGCGCAATGGGTCGAGTCGGGAGAGGCAAACAGATCTATCTGTGCGTCCCCAAACTGGTTCCAAATCAGCTGAACCGACTGGGGATGGAGTCGCCAATCTCCCGGGAGGGGCTGAAGCCGTGAGAGCTCGTCGGCTGCACAGTTCAGGGCTCCGGGGATATAAATGGCACGAAGCGACCTCAGATGCTTCTGACTCCATAAGAGGAGGTGGCGGGCGAGTTGCGACATACGGCGGGAGCGCAGACCACCTTGACGGTTGATGTACGCTACGGTCGCGGTATTGTCTGAACGGACTAGTACATGCTGGCCCCTGAGCACGGCTCGGAAGCGCCGCAAGGCGAGCTGTACAGCCAGCAACTCGAGGCAATTGATGTGCCATAGGCGGTGGGGTCCTGTCCAGGAGCCCGCGGCAGCACGTCCATTGCACATGGCACCCCAGCCCGTGGTAGAGGCATCTGTCGTTACGACAATATGCCGGGAAGCTCGTTCCAGGGGCACTCCGGCCCGTAGAAAACTGAGGTTCGACCACGGGGTGAAGGTCTGACGGCAGGTCGGAGTAACTGGTACTCGGAGAGTGCGGTGTTGCCATGCCCACCTCGGGACTCGGTCGCGAAGCCAAAGCTGAAGCGGTCTCATATGAAGTAATCCGAGCGGTGTTGCCACGGCTGCGGATGCCATATGCCCCAGGAGCCTCTGAAAAAGTTTCAGTGGAACCGCACTCTTGCCCTCGAACTGTCTCAGGCAAGTCAGCGCGCTCGCTCGTAAGCTGCGCGGACATGGCGACCGAGTCGATCTCCATACCGAGAAAAGAGATCCTCTGCACGGGGGAAAGATGGCTCTTCTCCCAGTTGACCCGAAGGCCCAGACGGGCTACATGGCGGAGCACCAAATCCCTGTGTTCGCAAAGCTGATCTCGAGAGTGAGCTAGAATTAGCCAGTCGTCGAGGTAGTTCAGAATGCGAACCCCGTGTTCCCGGAGGGGAACAAGGGCTGCCTCGACGACCTTCGTGAAGACGCGAGGAGACAGGGCTAGCCCGAATGGGAGAACTGCGTACTGATATGCCTGCCCCTCGAAAGCAAACCGGAGGAACGGTCTGTGTCGAGGGAGGATGGAGAGATGAAAGTAGGCGTCCTTCAGGTCGATCGCTGCAAACCAATCCTGGTGCCGCACACATTCGAAAACGCGTTTGGCGGTGAGCATCTTGAACGGCAGCCTGTGAAGGGAGCGGTTCAGAACGCGCAGGTCCAGGATTGGCCGTAACCCACCGGTTTTCTTCGGGACAATGAAATACGGGCTGTAGAAGCCGGTCTTCATTTCGGCTGGAGGGACAGTCTCGATCGCACCCTTCGCCAGCAGGGTAGCAACCTCCGCTCTCATGATAGGGGCATTGCCACCGACCAAAGTGGAGCGGACTCCCCTGAAGCGGGGAGGAGACCGCGCGAACTGAATCGCGTAGCCAAGCCTGATCGTTCGTGCGACCCAGCGGGACAGATTGGGAAGCTCTAGCCAGGCTCCCAAGGACTGTACCAGCGGGGTCATGCGAACCACAGACTTCCCGTCGGTGGGGCAGCGAGGCGGTATGGCTGACCCAGACGTGGACGGCATAGCGGCCCGTTGTGGGGGTACAGCCATAGACCGCGTCCTGACAGAGGAGACCAGGGAAGGACGAACGTTCCACGGGGGTCTGCTCTGCCAGGGGTCTGGCGACAGAGGAGGATGAGAGCGGCACGGTCCGGGGACGGCGCGCACTGTCATCCGGCTCTGGGACAGAGGAGGACGAGGGTTGCACGGCCCGGGGGCGGCGCACCGTGTCGTCCGAGAACTCTGTGTGCTCAGGAATGAATGTGTCACTTCTTTCTTTAACCACATTAGGGTGCTGCCCACCCGAGGGTGAGCAGCGGGGAGTGGAGAACAAAAGATTCTCCCCCGGCCCTCCACCGGGGGAAGGAGTGGTCCTGCCACCATCTCCTGAGAAGTGCACATCATTCCTGAGCAGCCCGTCTCAGGAGCGCCGCTTGGCCCGGCGTTTAGTGGGGGGCGGGGCTGGAGAGGGCTGGGGCGCCTTCTTACGGCTTCCTCCGCGACCGGGCCCAGGTGAAGGCTGCTGCTTGGGCCGGGCGGGAGGGGCGGGAGCCGTAGGAGGGCGCCCTCGGCGGCGAACAGACTGAGTATTCTGCCCGGTCGGCTGGGTGCAGGCAGCAGCGGGCCGTCGGGGCAGAATATGCTTAATAGCCTCAGTCTGTTTCTGAGCAGTCGAGAACTGTTGGGCAAAATCCTCGACTGCACCGCCGAAAAGGCCGTCTTGTGATATGGGGGTGTCGAGCAGCTGGGACCGCTCGGCATCCTTCATATAAGCCAGGTTCAGCCAGAGATGTCTCTCCTGGACCACAGCTGTGGACATCACCAAACCCAGGGAGCGTGCGGTCACCTTCGTCGCTCGGAGAGCAAGGTCGGTGGCGGCGCGCAGCTCATTGAAGAGCCCTGGGTCTGTCGTGCCCTCGTGCATGTCCCTGAGCATCTGGGCCTGGTAGACCTGCAGAATGGCCATGGCATGCAAAGAGGTGGCTGCCTGTCCCGCAGCTCTGTAGGACTTCGCCACTAGCGTAGACGAGTACCTACAGGCTTTGGATGGGTGCTTAGGCTCACCACGAGAAGAAGCGCTCTGAGGACACAGTTGCATCGCAACAGAGCGTTCAACCGGGGGGAGCCCAGTGTACCCACGGGCAGCGGCCTCACAAACACACTATGCAACGCTCGTGCCCATCAGAGTCGGCAACGAGTCTACCGCAACCAGAAGTGCACGGGCGAGGCATCTTTAAAAAGACGTACCGCGTGCAAGCTCTTTTGTGAGAGGAAAAGAAACTCTGACTGTGTTGAAGCGCCCGGGGAGAAACACACTCGCTGTCAAACCACAGACAGATAAGCAGGAAGTGCGCGCTCGCCGGAGATTGCCGTCACACCAACACCAGAGAATCTCGCTCGTCTTGAAGAACTGACAGTACAGGAATGGCTTGTGGAACGAAGGATCACCTTGGCTCCGAAGCGAAAACATGCCTATTTGCTGCCAGCGTTCTCCTTAAATACCCACGAGGTGAGGCGGAGTTACGCTATGCAAATTCCGCAGACCCATGGCATTTCTTTGCCATTGGCTCGTTTTGTAGTACTCGAAGTCGATTGGCTTTCTAAGCGAAACCCCATTCGTCGTCATCCGACGGAACTCGGAGTGACAACGAAAGGGAACAACATTTATTTTAAAAAAAGAGATTTATTTAAAATTGAGTAAAAAAAACAAAGACCTGTGCAGGTATAAATTACAGTAGCTTCTTTTTATTTATTTCACTTTAATTTCTTTCAAATTATATAAGCAGCTTTACCAGGAAGACATAAAATTGTATGCTATTTTACCCTGCTCTTTTGAAGTGTGTGACAAGGGTCTTTGTGTCCTTAAACAGCTTGATGATTTTGCTGTGCACTGTGTTGTTCTCGTCCAAGTGGTCAAATACATGTTTTAAGATTAAGTTGATATTATGGCCAGCACAGGAGAGTCGGACATAATCCTTGAATGCTGCAACCACATTTGAGCCATTATCCGTTACAAAAGCGGTGTCGTTGCTCAGGATGCCAAATTCCTGTGTGAGGTAAAAAAAAAAAAAAAGATTAAAAAAAAAGACTATCACAAAAGCTTTGCAAAAAGAAGCCCAGATATAAGAGCATCAAAACAGAATGACTAACGGTCCTGTAACTGAACAGAGAACTTTTCAATAAATGTTTATAACTATATTAGGACAAAACATACAGTGTTTACACATATGCTTAATGCATATCAGCACAGGAGGACACTAAGATATGAAAATATGAATTTTTAAAAGTTTGAAATTTTTATGAAACGTTTTCCTTAATCTATCAAAAAAGTAAAACTGCCTCCGACACAGAGAGCAGCAAATGCAGCTGCCTGCAACAAACTGATGTGCAGTACAGTAAGGGACAGTGACACACACATGGCTACTGTTGTATTTATTGATATATTTCTCTTATTGTATAATTTTTCTTGTAAACATGTTTTTTGTTGTTGTTACTGTTGCACTCTGTTCTCATACTTTTCCCAATTTTATCATTAATTAGCAATATTAATTACATATGCCTTGTGGATAAAGATGATCTGATTTGAGAGACAGACAGACACACGGAGAAAGATACCTGAAGGATTCTCTCCACAGTCCTTCTGATGTGGTCACTGGATTTAACACCTTCCATCTCTCTTGTGGAATCCGGTTTACCATCTTCCAGTCAAGGATGTAATGCACTGTAACAGTGATGTAGTGTGTGTTGGTCCTTTCCTCTGTCCAAAGGTCTGTGGTTACAGCATGGTCTCTAGTCTGCATGAAAGGAGGAATTATATTTTGAATGGGCCACAAAATATCTTACATGTAAAAAAGATTACCAGTTTAGAATATGGAGATATTATGGCGTTTAAAAATTGTAAGGAAAATCTGGTGTTTAGAATCTATAGATTACAGACTACTGCGTGAGAGGTACAATTTATGTATAAAAATAGTGCAGAGTGACATACCTGACGGAGCTCCTCCAGGACCAGCAGTTTTATTTTCTCATACTCCCCTTCTACGTGACGGGAAACTGTGCGTTCACATGGCAGTATGTCTTCCACCTGCACGTTACTTCCATATTTGGCTCCAATGTCGAGCAGCTCCTGTGCTACGTTGGTGAAGCCTTTCCCCTCTACCACAGCAAAGGGTCTGAGATCTTGGCTGCACATGCGAGCAATTTTGTCGGTCAGACGAGACTTGACACCTGACGGCAATTTTCGCTTGATGAACGAAGCGATGCTTGGCTGATTCTTTCCCGAATTTGCCTTGCAAGTGTGCCTCTTCAGACCGCTCGTCCCTGAATCACTTGCGTACTTGACTAAGACTAAGCATGTCTTACAAGCAGCGTACATCGTGCTATCACCGTCACATTCTACTCTCATAAACTTAATTAATATTTCAGACTTTCCGACCAGTTCTGTGAACTTAATAGACATGTCATTACTTCTGACTTTGCGCTGTAAATCATTTTTAAATGTGTACTAATTTCTCTTTCTTTAAAACTGTATGCAGATAACTGTGAAGTTTGATGGTAGACTAATGTACTGTTTTTCATTTGACTATTAGCCTCTACCGTATTTCATTAATGTATTTGCCTAATTCATTATTCCAATGTCTTTCATTTCAATTTGATTTCTTTCAGTTTGTGTCAATCATCTTTTATATCAAACAAGTGCACCAAAGAAATGTGAAAGACTTTATTTCATTGTATTATTTTTGTTTCTAAATATTTGCTCCTCTCAACCGCTGTCCTTTATAGAGACAGCAGCCAGAATAAAGCCCAAAAAGTAATTTTTGTATCCTGTGTTGTTTCATTCAACCACTGGTTACATAATTTGGTACCAGGAGTGGGGTATCTGGCTGTTGGGAGCTTATAGGTCTTTTTTATTATTAGGTTTGAAATACGGTAGAGGTGAGGACAGGTGTCTGTGGAACACGGAGTGGAGGCTATCGTCCGGGGTCCAGGCAAAAGTCCAGGGAACAGAAGTCGGCTGGAGGTGACCTGGTGGTGACGATACTGCGGGAAGGGAGAGGAAGAGTGCTTTATTTCCATCGGAATCCACAGAGTGCTGTGTGCAGAGACACCTATGAAGGGACTGTCTGAAGGAGATACAGAAGTATTATCCAAAGAGTTGAAGACATATCCTTTTGCTTCCAAAATAGTGACGAACTGATTAAGAGACTTTTTAAGAGATTATTTTGCTCTGTCAACCGTTTTTTGTGTGGAGCTGAGATAATTGGTCAAAAAAAAAAAAAAAAAGTCACATTCAGATGATGATGTTTTAGTTTCACATGAGCATGATGATGCACAGGGTGCAGGAAGTAGAATGCATGACATGCAGGGACAAATTAGAGAACTTAGCCGCCAACATGAAGAGACTAGAGCAGCCATTGCTAATTTGAGCAGAGAGCCATCCAGGTCTTATATATATGTACCAAGAGAACGTCAGATACAACCATTTAGTGGTGATCTAAACAAAGATGGGAGGAATGTGAAAAGAAAAGCGCAGCATATCTCAGCTATTGCAGACCTTCTATAGTCGGAAACAAATGGAAGGTGAGGATATCCGCACATACTCGCATGCGTTGTCACAGATTCAGAACTCAATCCTGAAACAGTCACCAAATGCAATGGTAAATGTGAGTTTGGCCATTCGCGACCAATTCATTGAGGGCATTAGAGACACAAGTCGCAGAAGAGAACTTCGGAAACTTGTTAGAGACAAGCCAGAGTCTACACTTATTGAAGTGCGTGATGAAGCCCTCATGTGGTCTTTAGAAGATCCTAAGTCTCGTGTCACAAAAGTGGTCAGCAGTCGAAATGTCGTTTCTGAGGCTGCGGAAGCTCAGTGTGCTGCTGTTAATGTACCTGAAACGAAATCAGTTAATCTGGAAGACGTTTTGAAAATTGTAGCAGAACAAGGAAAGGCTATAGGGGAGCTTACAAGAGCAGTTGAGAAACTCACAGCACAGGGCAGCAAGTCAGAACCTATGAACCAAACCAGACCCAAAGTGCAACCAAGGTTTACAGAAGATGGCCAACCAGTATGTTTCCGGTGCAATGGTGTTGGGCACATCGCTAGGAGGTGTGTGAGGAAAAACAGACAGGCTGTCACAGAGAATGCCACTGCCTCTGTGCCGCCGGGAAACGCCCACCCTCGGTTGCTGTGAGCCAGGCAGTTCGGGGGCAGTCCATTGGCTCAACTAACATGGATACTAGCCGTGACAGACTACTCGAGCGTGCTGTGGGAAAATGTCCTGTTGCTAACCTCAGTATCAATGGAGTGAGTGTCGCTTGTCTACTGGATACAGGGAGCCAAGTCAGCACTATTTCTGAGAGTTTCTTCAGGGAACACCTATCCGGTGAAGATAAAGATATACTTTCAACAGCAGGCTGGTTGAAGCTGACCGCAGCTAATGGTTTGGACATACCTTATCTTGGTTACCTGGAGTTGGAAGTCAAGACCATGGGTATTGTGCTTCCAGAATGTGGCTTCCTTGTTGTCAGAGACACACAGAACTCCTCTCTAGGACCAGCGCTAATTGGCATGAACGTTAGCAGCAGATGCAGGCAACTGGTCCATGCAGAGTTTGATACCACGCTGGGTGGGAAATTGCAATCAAATTGGAGAGAAGCATTTCAACAGTTGCACAGTGCCCATAGCCAAGAGAAGAGAATAGCAGTACGGATAGCTGGAAAAGAAGTGGTCCACATACCTGCTTCTTCAGTTGCCACGGTGATGGCCAAAGGTGCGAAAGACGTGCTTCATGATGGTTCATCCGATTACCTGTTGGAGCCTATGAACACACCATTACCGGGTGGACTCATTGTTGTTCCTTCTCTGGTGTCATCAGGGACATCATTGTTTCCTGTGCAAGTGGTAAATCTTTCCTCAGAAGAAATCTGGTTACAGGCCCGAACCAGGCTTGGGAGTTTAACTCTTGTTGAGAGTATGAAGTTAAATGAGATGTACGAGGTTAAGTTCCAGCGTGTTTCAGCTGATATGGAGGAGATCACGGTTAATGCCAAAAACAGTCAGGTGTTGGAGAACAGCACGAAAGAGTTCCTCAGTAAGCTTCATATTGGTGGCACCATTGAGCAGCAGGCAGCGCTGAGTGATTTGTTAATGCAGTATTCTGATGTGTTCGCGCTCGAGGATGAAGACCTTGGTTTTACCAATAAGGTGAAACATGAAATCCATGTGGCCGACGATGTCCCAGTGACCCAGCCTTATAGGCATATCCCACCCACACAGTACAGAGAAGTCAGAGAACACATCAGTAAGCTTCTCAAGAAGGGAGTGATTCAAGAAAGCACCAGTGCTTATGCCTCCCCTATTGTGTTAGTGAGGAAGACGGATGGCAGCCTCAGGCTGTGTGTTGATTACAGGCAGCTCAACGCTAAGACCCGCCGAGATGCGTTCCCTTTACCTAGGATTGATGAGAGTTTTGACGCGCTTCAAGGAGCAACATTCTTCTCTTCAATTGACCTGGCGAGTGGATATCATCAGGTTGCTGTTCACGAACGTGACAGGCATAAGACTGCATTTACAACTCCATTTGGGATCTTTGAGTACTCCCGTATGCCTTTTGGGGTGTGTAATGGGCCATCAACGTTTGAGCGCTTGATGCAGACCACAATGGGTGACTTAATCTTTCAGATCATGCTAGTGTATTTGGATGATATACTAGTGTACTCTGCCACTTTTCCAGAGCACTTGCGGAGATTGGAAATAGTCTTTAAGAGGTTGAAGGAAACCGGTCTTAAAGTTAAGCCTGAGAAGTGCCACTTCCTGCAGCGAGAAGTAACCTTTTTGGGTCATCGAATCTCAGCAGAAGGTGTTGCTACCGATCCAGGGAAAATTGAGGCAGTGAGGCAATGGAAAGTCCCCAACACAGTGAAGGAACTACGCTCGTTCTTAGGGTTCTGTGGCTACTACAGAAAATTCATTGAGGGGTTTTCTAGGATTGCTGGGCCCCTTCATGATTTAGTGAATCTGTGTATTTCCCAGTTTGGCAGTGCGAGGAAGGATTTCAGTGCTTTGTGGTCGTCTGAGTGCCAGTTAGCATTTGAGCTCCTGAAAGAGAAGCTCACCTCTGCTCCTGTGCTGGGGTATGCAGATTTTACTCTTCCGTTCGTCTTAGAGACTGATGCGAGTAATGAGGGCCTGGGAGCAATACTATACCAGCAACAGGGCGAGTGTAAGAGGGTCATTGCATTCGCTAGTAGGAGACTTCGGAAGGCGGAAAGGAATGACCGGAACTACAGCAGCATGAAACTGGAGCTGCTGGCCCTTAAATGGGCCATCTCGGAAAAGTTTCGTGGTTATCTGCTGGGCTCCAAATTTGTAGTCATCACTGATAACAACCCTTTGTGCCATCTTAAAACAGCCAAGCTCGGTGCAATTGAGCAAAGGTGGGTCGCTCAACTAGCCGTTTTTGACTTTGAAGTGAAATATCGCCCTGGCCGACACAATACAGCTGCTGATGCTCTGTCTAGACACCCTTCAGCAGGGGTGCTTACCATTCCTGACGAGTATGGCGACTGTGTTGCTATTTGTAATGTAGTCAACAAAGGGACAGTCTTGCAGCCTGACTTGGTGATTGCTGGTGAGAGCTGTTGCAGGGTCAGACAAATTCGTGCCTTGGATTGTGGAGAAGTTGCAGGAAATGACAGCCAGGGAAGTACACATACTATGCCGGGCTATAAAGTAGAGGAGCTGGTAGATTTCCAGAAGAATGATCCTACCATCAGTTCTTTCAGAAACTTCTGGGAAATCAAGAGAAAGCCCTCCCGCGCTGAAAGATCTCGACTTTCGAAGTCCACCTTATCTCTGATAAAGCAGTGGAAAAGTATCCAGGAGCAAGATGGTTTGCTCTTGTTGCACTCTTGTTGAGGGAGTGGCTCATGAAGTATGGTGTACCTGAAAGATTGCATTCTGATCAGGGAAGAAATTTTGAAAGCGAAGTGATTGCTGAGCTGTGTAAAATGTATGGTGTGAAGAAAACCCGCACTACACCCTATCGGCCTCAGGGTAATGCTCAGTGCGAGCGTTTTAATCGAACGCTCCATGATTTGCTACGCACACTTCCCCCTGAAAAGAAAAGGCGCTGGCACACCTTGCTGAGTTGGTTTATGCATACAATGTCACGCCACATGCAACCACAGGATACTCACCATACTACTTACTTTTTGGAGTCCATCCACATCTTCCCGTCGATACCCTGCTAGGTCACGAACAACCTGTGGACAGAAAACAAGACTGGTTAGTGGTTCATCAGGAGAGATTGAAGGAAGCACACAAAAAGGCAAGAGAATATGCTGAACACAAGGCCACTGAGAGGTTAGCCCCTCTGAATGACAAGGTGTATTGTCCTGAGATCAATGTTGGTCAGCAGGTGTATCTGCGCCACCGACCTTTGGGTAGGAATAAGATACAGGATTCATGGGGTCCTACCGTTTACAAGGTCATAGATGTGCAAGGTACCACGCACACTGTTGAGCCTCTTGAGGATGGCCCTATAAAGGCATTGCATAGAGCGGACTTGCGGCCCTGCGTCACTTATGCTCCTGAGCCAGAAGTGATGGAGAACCATCCTCCTACAACACCACAGCCAAAAGGAGTTTCTAAACATGAGCCGGTTGCAGTGCATCCTGATTTTGTTGTTTTAGAGGAAGTCACTTACCCCAGTTTGCCGGAGACAACACAGATTGGAAGTTCCGCAGGAAATTATGAAGCACTGGTAGATCAATCCAGCTTGGTTTCAGCTAGCACTGAACAAAAAGATTCTGTACTTGAGCAGGTTGCCCCTGACACTAGTTCTGCTCTAGAAGTGGAAGAACCAGTACTTAGAAGGCGTGTACCAACGCCTAGGAGAACAAAAAGGGCCCATGCTGGTCTACACTCAAACCCCTTTAATGAGCCGAGATCAGTATGCAATGCAGTGTCACTTAGCCCCGAAGTCTTTTCTCAGGTGTTAACAAGTTTGGGCAGTGTGTTCTTTAGAGAAGCTGTTAAAGAAGTGAAGAACATGTATTAGTCATCGAGGACAATGACATTTAGCAGGGGAGAATGTAGCCAAGTGGGATGAGTATCACAAATTATGACACTAGACATAAATTAGTCGTGGTTCCTTTAAGAGATTGTGTTGCGACGCTCACTTTACGGCATTGCCTCGTGTAGTGTGCATGCGCTAGTTTTCAGCGAAGAGAGAGCAGTGATTGCACGTGAGAGCTGCTGGTTTTGTTCATATACACCTATTTAAGGCTTTGTGAGGTAAATATACAGTTTAATTCCCGTGAACAAAATGTTTAAATGTTATATTTACGTATTACATATGTGTGTGCTCATTGGGAAATGTTTATAGATCGCCTTTTAAGGACGCCTGTGTGTGTATGTGTGAGCTGGATCTGGTTTGATCACGCGTGGGACACGTGCAAAGACTGGGTATGTGTAATAAATGTTAATTAAATTGTTCCTCTTATTCGAAGCCCAGTGTTTGTGAATGTTTAAATTGGATGTGCATGTTAGAAAACAGTGAGTTATTTTAACATTGAATATATGGTTAAGAGCTACTTAACGTATTGAATGCTGTGTGAACACAGTGTACTAATTTCTCTTTCTTTAAAACTGTATGCAGATAACTGTGAAGTTTGATGGTAGACTAATGTACTGTTTTGCATTTGACTATTAGCCTCTACCGTATTTCATTACTGTATTTGCCTATTTCATTATTCCAATGTCTTTCATTTCAATTTGATTTCTTTCAGTTTGTGTCAATCATCTTTTATACCAAACAAGTGCACCAAAGAAATGTGAAAGACTTTATTTCATTGTATTATTTTTGTTTCTAAATATTTGCTCCTCTCGACCGCTGTCCTTTATAGAGACAGCAGCCAGAATAAAGCCCAAAAAGTAATTTTTGTATCCTGTGTTTCATTCAACCACTGGTTACATTTAGAAAACTGAATTTGAAGTTCCGAATTTCTTCATCTTGAAAACTTGAATCTGTATTTTTTTTTTTTTACTAAATATTTGCAGTATTTGAATT
The DNA here is from genome assembly GCF_029890125.1 of Rhinichthys klamathensis goyatoka. Classification (NCBI taxonomy): domain Eukaryota; kingdom Metazoa; phylum Chordata; class Actinopteri; order Cypriniformes; family Leuciscidae; genus Rhinichthys; species Rhinichthys klamathensis. The sequence continues at coordinate 1,508,574 of NW_026606781.1, forward strand.
CAGAAAAAAAAAATAGCTGTTTGAAAATACATGTCTATAAAATTCAGCCATAAATACATTTTTCATTGTTAAATTTCAAATGTTCAATATTCGTTTAAAAAAATCAAATTCAGAACTATTTAAACTACCACCTAAAATTCAATTTTGTTAGATTACACTTGCAAATAATTCAAATTTATTGCTCAAATCCCATTCCTTTCCATGCAAACCCTTTTCCTGTTAAGTTCATTGTCTCCCAACTCCCCTCTATTATTGCTTTTGTAAAATGTTCCTGTTTATGCCCTAGTAAATTGATCCAGTAAACAACAGAGAATTTTTGGCGTCTTATTTCTAATGGGGACTCTCCTGTTTCTACTTGCATTGCTGAGATTTGAGTTGTTTTAATTGCTCCTGTGATACATCTCAAAGCTCGTGCTTGAATTAAATCTAACCTTTTTAGCATACTAGTTGATGCAGATCCAGATATAATACATCCATAATCCAAAACGGATCATAAGAGAGCACAGTATATTTTGATCATAGATTGTTTATCAGTCCCCCATTCTTGGCCTACTATAGATCTCATTAGATTTATACTGTGCTGCATTTCTCTTCAATATATTTGACATGAATTTTCCATGTTAATTTAATTTTATGTCAAACCATAAACCTAAATATTTAAATTTGATACCCTTTCTAGAGGCTGTTTATATAAATAAAGTTTAATATTTTCTGCAATCCTCTTTTTAGTAAAAAACTGACAACACGTTTTGGATATAGAGAATCTAAATCCCCATTCCATTGACCAGTTCTCTACATTCTCAATTGCTTCTTGATTTTTTTTTTCACTATATATTTAACATTTCTTCCCCTCTTCCACATTGCTCCATTGTCTGCATATAATGCTGTTTTAATTCCTGGATGAATTCCTTCATATATATCATTGATCATTATGTTAAATAATACAGGACTTATGGCATTTCCCTGTGGTGTTCCGTTTTCTACATTCACCATCTGAGATAATGTATTGCCTACCTTGACTTGAATCGATCGTCCAAATAAGAAACTTAAAGCCCAATTATAAAATCTTCCTTCAATTCCAGTTCTTTGCATCTTTAATAGCAATCCTTCTCTCCACATCATATCGTACGTGTTGTGACGGCCTGCATATTTGTTTGTGCTCTGTCTGTGTTTCAGTGGGGTGGGGCTGCAATCCTGAGGGCGGATGGAGGACACCTGTGGTGGGAGTTTCTTTTCCTGATAAAAGCTTCCTGCTCTCTGCCTTCGAGGAACGAGCGAGGGGTTCTCCCTCCTGCGTGATTTTCCCTTTACGTGTTTTGTGTTGTTGCCGGCATTTTGTGTTTAATTGTTTTGTCTGGTAAATAAATTGGTCATCTTTTGATTAAAGGGTTGTTTTTGTTATCTTTAGTTCTTTTAATTAAGCACCACTCTTGCTCCTTCCTCTCTACCAGATTGTCTGTTGATTTGATTATTCTGACTACGTTGTATTACTTTACTATATTATTATTTCACTACTACTTTACTTTATTGCAGTTGAAGAAATAAAACCTTTTCAACTAAATTGTGGGTTGTTGTCTGTTTCTGTTTCCCATACTATATTAATCCACACATGAGCGCAAAACTTGTTATGTCTAATAACATTCCTAGACAAATAACATCTTATTAACGAGGGACGTAACACACTCCCAAATATTTTTTTTTATCGTTTTGCTTTTGAATTATTTCGACATTATGAATAGAAATGCTGCCCTCAAATGTTAATCTGGAGCCTTGCAAACTTAAAATAAAACTGCACATTGTAATTTCTGTAAGTTAAGTATATTTATTACCAAGGCATTTGTCAGTATTTGTATTTATTTATTTATTTATTTGAGCTGTTCACAATCATGTTTGTTACAGAAGTCTTAAAATATGCTAATAAAGTTAAAATGGGGGGAAATGTGAATAACTGCGCTGCAGGTTGATTTAAGGTGTGCCCCTACATTTTCTGCTTGTGTGCCTAAAATTTTCAAAAGTCTAGAGCCCTTTACATGAAAATAGGCTACACCTGTGGGAATACTTCAAACATGTCAACTCATTTATGCCGACATCACCACAGTGTGTCAATAACTGGAACTAGACGAAAACAAGGAGAAACACACGCTACAAAATATCCCCACAGCATTTAGTGGACACTCATCTTTCTGGGTGGAAAAAAAACTGAGTAAAAGCACACTGAGATCCATATAAAAAACAAAATTGTTATTTTCTTTGTATTTGTTTATAACTACTACAATATTACATTTCAATTTTTTTATATATATATACATGCTGCCCAAGACACCCCAAAAGATGGGTCAGGAATAGCTCCATCATTGCTCAAAGTAAAAAAAAAAGATCATACTTTATGTTGTTAGTTTTAATAAATATATATTTTTTTTAAATCAAGGAAATTTCTCTGGCATTTCTTTCCTTTTGCTATATCGAAAACGTACCGAACCGTGACACCTCTGTGTTGTATCGAACCGAACCATGACATTTGTGAACCGTTACATCCCTAATATATATCATTATCATGAAATAAACTGACTCATATTGTCATAAAGTGACAAGTCTTTAGTCGAACTAATTAAACTCATACATAATTTTTAGTTTAATAATTCATTAGGAGTCTCATAATTTATTTACCTGTACAAGCTTTTACATGTTGTGCATATGAAGTAATCTGAAATTTTTAGACTTTACTGTATACCTTAAAAAGCCTCTTTAAAGACAAAAAAAAATTACTTATTTGGCTCATTTTTTTCTCTGTTGACGTACAGCTATTTAAAAAGGAAGATCACAATATTTGACCTAGATCCTAGAATGTTCTATTTGACCTAGATTCTAGAATGTTATAACTCCGTTTCACGGATGGGGGAGAAAAAAAATTAAACCAGGGGAGCAAGAAGAGTTTCATATCAGTCTAAATGTGAGAGCTTATACAATTTAAAGTGATTCACAATAGAAAGATCTGAGATAATTGAACAGAACATGATAATATTTGTAACCCAAAGGTGTTTGTTTACAAACTAAAATGCAAAGGGGGATGTCCATCTCTGCACTGTGCAATTCAGTGGTAAGAAATAATTCAAGTTGTATTTGTATTGTCTGTTTATTACATTTTTAATGTTTATCCATCATTTTCTAATTGAAAAATGCCTAGGTTGTGTTATTGAGAATAATTTACTTCAGTATTTAATTAGTGGAAGTTGATTTGTTGCCATTAGTAGTTATACTGGTTAAAAGCTCATTGTTAAATTAAAATTCTTTGTTGAAGCTATAATTAGGTCTCATTTGAGGAGATTGTTGTATATGAAAATAAATGTAATACACATGAAAAAATCCATCGGGATATGGAGAAGATAATGACAAAAAAGCAATGGAAATAAAAGAGGTTGATGAATATTATGTTTTATTGAGCAATTGCACCTTTTCAGAGACAAATGGGAGCTTGTGACAGTGAATGTGAAGATTTTCACTCTGCTGCCTCTTTGCTCTGAAAAAAAAGTTACACAAATAAAAATATCTGTACGAATATAAAATGGAACAATTTATGGCCAAATAAAAGCTTTAAAATGTAAGTATGTTTGAAAAATCATGTGAGAAAAATTACCTTTCCAGCATCACGGCTCTTGACTCTAAGCTTGTTGACCTGAGACTCAGCAATGTCAGCACGCTCCTCAGCCTCTTCCAGCTCATGCTGCACCTTCCTCAACTTGGACAGGTGAGTGTTTGCTTGTTCATCCTGCAAAGTCACATACGATTAGATCAGGAACTTAATATGTTCACAAGGTGTTTACAGTTCTCAAATGAGATACTCACAGCTTCTTCAGCCTGTCTCTTGTAAGCCTTGACCTTCAGCTGAAGCTTGTCAACCAGATCCTGCAGTCTGTTGAGGTTCTTCTTATCCTCCTCAGTCTGCAGATAATGAACAAGGATCAGACTAGAACATAATCAGATTATAGTGACCTGAATTTTACTACACATTTTTTTGTACCTGGTAGGTGAGCTCCTTGACTCTCCTCTCATATTTGCGGACACCTTTAACAGCATCAGCTCCACGTCTCTGCTCTGCCTCAACTTCAGCTTCAAGCTCACGGACCTATAGTTAGTAGGAGATAGTAGTAAAAGTATTACAGGCGATGAAAACATGTTTAGGCTATCCAAAATATTCCAGAGTATTAAAGCATTACACAATTTATACCTCTCAGATCATAACTATTAACATCAGAATAAAGGCAATCTTACTCTGGACTCCAGTTTCTGGAGTTGTTTCTTTCCTCCCTTCATGGCTAGATTCTCAGCCTCATCCAGACGGTGCTGCAGGTCCTTCACTGTGATCTCCAGATTCTTCTTCATCCTCTCAAGGTGAGCACTGGTGTCCTGCTCCTTCTTCAGCTCTTCTGCCATCATTGCAGCCTTTTGCATTAATACAGAAAGTCATTAGATCCACATTGTTTCAAGTATACAAGTGTCTTTTGAAACATTTGCCAGCTACTGTTGCTCACATCAGTGATGGCCTTCTTGGCCTTCTCCTCTGCATTTCTGGCTTCCTGTACAGTGTCATCAACTTCACTCTGGATCTGAACAAGGTCAGCCTCAAACTTCTTCTTGGTGTTCAGGAGACTTGTGTTCTACAAAATGGAAAGCAACAGTTCAGACACTTTAAATGCTGCTCTCAATTTCATTCATTTCATTGTAAAATAAGAAATGCCCTTACCTGAGAGTGCAGCAGCCCAACACGCTCACTGATGTCCACCAACTCTTGTTCAGCCACTTTGCGGCCTCTCTCTGTCTGCTCCAGAGCAGCTCTCAGCTCCTCAATCTCAGACTGCATCAGAGTGTTTCTGCGCTCCACCATGGCCACCTGCTCCTTCATGTCTTCCTGCCCTCTCTGGGCATCATCAAGGTGCAGTTGGGCATCCTGAACATAACAATAGCTTTAGAATAAGCTTTCAATGTGTTTTCTGGTGACCATAACCTAACAAAAGTTAGATTATACAAACATATTAATACATCCCAAAGTCGAACATAAGTCACATACCTTGAGTTGTCCCTGAACGTTCCTGAGCTGTTTCTGGGCCTCAGCAGCCTGGCGATTGGCGTGACTCAGCTGAATCTCCATCTCATTAAGGTCTCCCTCCATCTTCTTCTTGATTCTCAGGGCATCATTCCTGCTCCTGACTTCAGAGTCCAGAGTGCCCTGCATGGATTCAATGACTCTCTGGCTGTTCCTCTTGATCTGCTCCATCTCCTCTTCCTTCTCTGCAAGCTTCCTGTCAACCTCTCCCTTGATCTGGTTTAGCTCAAGCTGGACACGAAGAATCTTGGACTCCTCGTGCTCCAGTGTACCCTATGACAAATAAAACAACATTTAAATATCATAATAAAATTATTAATTAACAAGACAGTATGATGGTTCTAGCAAGATTTCCATATTGATCTTCAGATACTCACTTCAGCCTCCTCCAGGGCGGTCTGAATCTCTGCCTTCTCAGTCTCCACTGTCTTCTTGGCCTTTTCCAGCTCATGGATGCTCTTACCAGTTTCACCTATCTGCTCTGTCAGATCGGAAATCTCCTCTATAGAAAGAAAAAATATTATCTGTAATCATAATCACATGCATTTACTTTGTAAAGCTAATTTAAAATTAGAACATTGAAGTCTTTTCATTCTTCGTTTCTCAGTCGGTTTCATTCTTACGCTGCAGATTCTTGTTCTCTCTCTTGAGGGTCTCCAGCTGATCCAGGCTCTCCTCATAAGAGTTCTTCATCTTGAACAGTTCAGTGCTGAGTGAACGAGCCTCTTTCTGGGCACCTTCCAACTCTGCCTGACCTTCCTCATATTTCTGCTTCCATTCTGCCAGGACCTTTGGTGGAGATATTTTAGGATCGGTTTGTTAATAACATGTTTAACAAAGCCCATTTCAGCAATATTTTACAAAGAGAATATCATATAATGACTCAGATAGTTTACCTTGTCAAAGTTCCTCTGTTTCTTGTCAAGGTTAGCAGCCAAACCATTGGCTCTCTCCACATCAATCATGAGGTCCTCCACCTCACCCTGGAGTCTCTGTTTGGTCTTCTCCAGAGATGCACATTTGGAGTTCACTGCCTCAATTTGTTCTTCTGCCTCTTGCAGACGCTGGGCCAGCTTCTTCCTGTTAAGTAATACACATTATTTTGAATTCCAATCTATAAAATAGCTGTGAGAATTAGGAATATTATTCAATAATAGACATACTTGGACTCTTCAAGCTCCTCTGTGCGCTGGATGGCATCAGTTTCATATTTGGTTCTCCACTGAGCAACCTCACTGTTGGCCTTTGACATTCCCCGCTGCAGCTCAGCCTTTGCCTCCTGCTCTTCCTCAAACTGCTCACGGAGCAGGTCGCAGTCATGACGGGCTGATTGCACAGCATGGGCCAGTGCGTTCTTAGCCTAAGAGACAGTCACATAATATTAGCTTTTATCTACAGTAAAGTAATTGACAAGTATGTGCATGATTGTACTATATTACCTTAACCTCCTCTTCAATATGCCTCTTAAGCTCCTCAATTTGCTGAGTGAAAGCTTGTTTGCCTCTGGTGAGCTGAGAAACCAGAGCCTCCTTCTCCTCCAGCTGACGGCCAAACTCACCTGTTAAAAGGTGTCCGTTCAACTCAAAACGCTATGTCCGTTCAACTCCAAATAAACTATTTAATAATATGAGAAAAGCATTTGCTACACAATTAGGCTGGGGAAATTGATTACATAATCATATGATGCAGTTGTGACCTAATAGTCAGAGATTCTGACTTTTAACCCAAAGGTCACGGGTTTGATTCTCAATGCCAGCAGGAAACGACTGAGGTGCCCTTGAGCAAGGCACCTAACTAAGGCCTCTAGTCAATTGCTCCCTGGACGCCGCAGTGAATGGCTGCTCACTGCTCCTGGTATGTGTGTTGCTGATGTGTTCACTACTCATCGCTCCTAATGTATGAGCACTAACTTGCATGGGTTAAATGCAGAGGACAAATTCTGAGTTCGAGTTACCATACTTGGCACTCATGTCACTTCACTTCATTTATTTTATAAAAACATAATAAATGAGCATTGAGAATGAGGTGATGTGAATGATGTGAATATGTTACATGGAGGATGATTTACTTATACTAATTGTTTATCTGCATTTGTTAGAGGAGAAAATAAAATGCTGTATTATTTTGTTTGATATTTTTGAGATATTGTGCATTATTTACCATTTTCAGTTTGAAGTCTTGCTCTTTGAGCACTGAGGTCATTTATCTGGCGAAGGTTCTCGTCATTCTTGGACTTAATTTCGCTAAGTTGGTCCTCAAGTGTGCGGCACATCTTCTCAAGATTAGCCTGTAAACACATTTGATTTGATTCTTAAGAATCTTAACCACATTTGTTATATTTCCTAATTTAAAAAAAAAAAAAAAACATTCTCAAACCTTTGCTTTGGCAACAGCTTCCATGTTGCTGGAAAGATCATCAATCTCCATTTTGAATTCGCTCTTCTCTTTCTCAAGTTTCTGCTTAACACGCTGCAGGTTGTCGATTTGCTCTCCCAGCTCGGCCACACTGTCTGCCTGCTTCTTGCGGAGGGCAGCAGCAGTAGCTTCATGCTGGAGGGTGGACTCTTCAAGATCACGACGCAGCTTCTGGAATTCAGCTTCACGCTTCTTATTCATCTCGATCTGAGCAGCAGTGGCTCCTCCAGCCTCCTCAAGCCTCTCACTGATCTCCTCAAGTTCCCTGGAGAGATCAGCTCTCTGCTTCTCAACCTTGGCACGAGCAGCGCGCTCAGCCTCGATCTCTTCCTCCAGTTCCTCAATGCGAGCCTATGGTGGAAAGTAATTCATGAAATTTTATTAGTCTTTATTTTACCTTTACCTTTGACAGCATTTTTTAAAAAAAATCTCATAAAAAACCTGAAGCTCCTTGATCTTCTTTTGGAGTTGAGCACCCAAAGATTGTTCATCTTCTATCTTACTAAGCAGCTGACTTGTTTCAAATTCTTTCCTAAGGGTGTTCAACAATAAGTAGTTTGTAAAAAACAATAACGTTTTTAAATGTTTTTAAAAGATTTCATGCTTTAATTACTTTTTTATTTTCTCCTCAGATTGCTGCTTGTCATTCTCCAGGTCCATGATGGATTCTTGGGCTAATTTCAGGTCTCCTTCAAGCTTTCTCTTGGCTCTTTCCAGGTCCATGCGGAGCTTCTTCTCTTGTTCAAGGGAACCCTCAAGCTACAGGACAATGATATATAGAATATGTCATTTTTGATCAAAGCAAAAAAGATAGTTGATTTAATGAATTAATGACATGTTTAAATAGAAACTCACATCATCGACTTGCTGCTCAAGCTTTGTCTTGGATTTGGTCAGGGTGTTGACTTTGTCCTCTTCGGCCTGAAGATCATCCAGTGTCTGCTGATGTGACTCTTGGAGGGCTTTCTTCTCCTTCGTAAGCTTGGCAATGCTCTCATCCTGAGCTGCCATTTCCTCAGTTAAGTTCTTGACCTGTATGATTTTTGTTCCAAATAAGCTTATATTTTCTATATCAACATATAAGACAGAGATTAAGTCTAATCTTAAACCAACTCAATCTCCAACCTTATTCTCAGTGGCATGTTTCTCCTTCTCCACTTTAGCCAAGGTGAGCTCCAGGTCATCAATGTCTTTCTTCAGCTCAGAGCACTCATCCTCCAGTTTCCTCTTCTTGGCTGTCAGTTCAGCATTGATTTCTTCCTCATCCTCCAGTCTCTCAGTTGTCTCCTTGAGTTTAGCTTCAAGCTGGATTTTGCTTTTGATCAGACCCTCACACCTCTCCTCAGCATCTGAGAGACCCTCAGATTCCTGTTAGTAAAATAGATTGCTATTTCATTGGAAACAACCATTGCTTATTTTTAAGGGAGCCAGTATTCAGTTAACTATAAAATATACTCACAGATTGCACTTGCAGCTGCAGATCATTTTTCTCTTGCAACAGTGCTACCATCTTCTCTTCAAGCTCCTTCTTTTTGGCTTCAGCCTTGGCAAGATCTACTTTACATTTTGCGAAGTCCTCTTTCATGGTTGCCAGCTCCTTCTCAGTCTCGGCACTCTTCAGCAGAGGCTTAATCTTGTAATAAACCTTCATCCATGGCCAGTGTTTGACATTCATGAATGAGCGGATGTTGTATTGGATGGTGTAAATGGACTCCCTGTGAATAATTCATCATTAAATGACATAACCAGCTCACCGTTTGTACAATTATTGTTGATATCACCTTTATTCAAGCAATACTCACCTCCTTTCCATCATCTTCACAAACTCCCTCCTCATCAGGTAACCACGGCAGAGAGCCTGAGTCATTGTGACCAGAGTAGCCAGTTTCTCATCACGCATCTCCTCAAGAGTACCCAGAAGACCAGCTTTGAAGAACACCTGAATTCATGTAAAACAGTAAATCAAAATATATTAATTTACCTGTATAGGTTAAATGATCATGATCACTAAATCTTTGAAAGTTGTAAAGATGAATATTAACCTTTGTGGTTCCAAATCTGTACTCGTCATGATCAACGTCGATGGATCCCAGGAGTTTTTCACTGGCCTTCTTGTTATCAATAAACTGTCCCTCTGGGATAACACTGGCATTCAGCACCTTGTATCTATGGAAGATTTATCAAAATGCTTTATATCTTCTAATAAAGAGCTTCCTACAGGAATGTATATTTTCATATGGTCCCATTTACCTCTGCTTGAAGTCACCATAGAGGATTCTGCTGGGGAAGCCCTTTCTGCAGATTCTGATACCCTCCAATACACCGTTACACCTCAGCTGGTGGATAACCAGGAAGTTCTCCATGAGACCTATAACGAACATTTTACATAATAAACTTGGTAAATTAACGTTGTTATTATTATTATTATTACATACATTAAATATTGTCTTAATGTGATAATATCTGTAAGCCCTTTATTACTTTACTTTACCTGGAGTCTTTGATTCATTGGGAATCAGACAACGCACAAAGTGAGGGTGGGTGCTCCTTAAGTTTGTCATGAGCTTGCCCAAGTTCTCCTGTTTAATCATGAAAAGATTTAGCATTCTTACTCACATTCTCTCAGTTGTTGATGAATTATTTTTCTAACCTATGGTCAAGAAGCTCATGTACAGTCACTGCTTTCAATTGCATCATTATTCACATTTGCTCTCTAACAAAGACATACTCTGAACTGTGAAGACACAGTCTGCATGGAGCCACCCTTCTTCTTGCCTCCCTTCTTGGCGCCACCAGTCTCTATTCAGATAAAGAGACAAAATAACACATATAAAGTAATAACAAGAAAAGAGTGCAAACCTGAATCAAAGTTTGGTTAAAATGATGTACATAATCATGTTAACACTTCAGTTTTTTACCCTCAACAACAGGTGGGTAGAGAGTAGCCAGCAGTTTGACAGAAGACTTCTGGTACAGCTGCAGAACAGACTCGTTCAGTGGATCCTTGTTCTTGTCCAACCAGCCAGAAATGTTGTAGTCCACAGTTCCAGCGTAGTGAACCAGGGAGAAGTGGGCTTCAGCCTTGCCTTTGGTAGGTTTTGGTTTCTCGAAAGCTTTGTTCTTGCCAAGATGCTGATCATATAGCTTGTTCTTGAAGGAAGTGTCTGTAGCCTTGGGGAACATGCACTCCTCTTCAAGGATGGAGAAGATACCCATGGGCTGTTTATAAAAGAATGTTGTTTGATTATTACAATTTTAAGATTTCAAGCATATAAATTGGAAATGAATAAGTTCATAAACCAGTAAAAACCTTCTCAATAAGCTCAATACAAGCGGCCAAGTCCATGCCGAAGTCAATGAACTCCCAAATAATGCCCTCCTTCTTGTACTCCTCTTGTTCCAGCACAAACATGTGGTGGTTGAAAAACTGTTGCAGTTTCTCATTGGTGAAGTTGATACACAGCTGCTCCATGCTGTTGTACTGGAGGACAAAACAGAACCATTTACTACCTTCTGAATATCACTCAATGTGCCATTAAAAAAGAGAAAAGAATCACTTACATCAAAGATCTCAAAGCCAGCAATATCCAGCACACCAATGAAGAAGTTTCTTTGTTGTTTTGTGTCCAACATCTGGTTGATACGAATGACCATCCACAAGAACATCCTCTCATAGATAGATTTGGCCAAGGCGCTAACAGAGTTGTACACCTATAAGTAGAATAGAGTGGATATTATTCTGCTTCTGCAATAATTAGCCTGAATTTTAGGTTAAACACATGGCATGCTGGAAATGTTACTATACCTGTGCCACGGTCTGGCCTTTGGTCACAAACTCATTTCCGACCTTGACTCTGGGGTAGCACAAAGCCTTCAGCATATCAGCAGAGTTCAAACCCAGAAGGTAGGCGATTTTGTCAGCATCTGCAATTAAAAAAATTGCACGAAAAAAAAAAATTAAATCCCTTTTCTTGCATTGAAAACTAAACTAAAACCATCCTTTTCTTTGTCAAAATAGAAATACGGATCACTCAATTCAAAGCACTGCATGTTATGACACACATTAGTACAATGTAGTCTCACCCTCTGTGCCATCAGGCTCAGCCTGCTCCTCACGCTGCTTCTGCTTGAACTTCATGTTGCCATGATGAAGCACAGCTCCAGTGAACTTGTAGATGCCCACTTTCTCTTCATTAGTAAAGCCCAAAATGTCAATAGCACTCTGTAAAATTACAGAGAAGAATGAGCTTTATGGTCTTTTCTGCCATATTTAAACAGAATATGTCAATATTCAAACAGCAATGACTCACATCAGTAGCATCCAGCTCTTCTTTATCATCAATGCTGGCCACTGCGATCTGACCCTGACTGCACATGGAGAAGTCATAGGGGTTGGTGGTGAGGAGCGACATTTCTGTAAAATATACAGCATTTATGAAAGAGCATCTTACAATATTATCTGAAACATTGAATTAATTAAATATGTGCACCTACCAACAATCTCAGGCCTATGGTTGGTCATCATCTGGAAGAAGATGTGGTAGCCTCTCTCATCTGGAAGCTGGAATGACACTCTAGACTTCTCCAGCAGATCTGTTGAGAGAATGTACTTGAGTCACAATCATCTGAAGAGTGACAGATAAAGACAAATGTTCAGGATGGATCAATGAAATTGTGTCCACCTACATGTCTCAATGTCAGCACTAGCCAGTTTTCCAGATGTACCGAAGTGAATTCTGATGAATTTACCCTGTTTAAAACAAAATAACAAAATATTATTATTAATGATGATAATAATAAAACAAAATATCTTTATAGAAAAATCCAATACAACTGACTAATTGAACTATATGTAAATAAGAAGTAGTGAACTTACAAAACGAGAGGAGTTGTCATTTCTCACAGTCTTGGCATTACCATAAGCCTCAAGCAGAGGGTTGGCAGCAATTATCTGGTCCTCAAGAGAGCCCTGTGATGTTTGAAGAGTTTTCAGTTATTTTCTATTTAATGACTAAACATTATTTATAGGCATTTAACAAATTCACATATCATGTGAGATGAGTGTAAATCACCATCATTCAAAATAATAAGTATGTAGTTTTATATCTCATACCTGGATTTTGCCAGAACTCTCTTTCTTCTTGTCACCACCTGCCACTGCAACTGTGGCAAAGTACTGGATGACACGTTTGGTGTTCACAGTCTTTCCAGCACCAGATTCTCCACTGGTTTATGAGAAATCAGAAGTCAGAAGATGATAAGACATGTGGAAGTTCCACAAGAGGAAAATATGACTGTTCTCAACAACTCTAATTGAAGGCTTGATACATACGTAATCAGGACAGACTGGTTCTCTCTGTCTGTTAATTCAAAGGGTAATAATGTTTTAGTAATTGTTTTTTATAAAAAACTATGAATGTGAATTTCAACTTGAATTTAATTCAGATCTCCTAAATCAGATCTTACCAGTCAGCATGAACTGATAGGCGTTGTCAGAGACAGAGAAGATGTGGGGTGGGGCCTCCATACGCTTTTTGCCTCTGTAGGCAGACACCACTTCTGCATCATACACTGGGAGCCACTTGTAGGGGTTCACAGTTGCGCAGAAGAGTCCAGAGTAGGTCTGAAATGAGCAGAGAAGTGGTCAGATTCCAACAACACAGACAAAAATAACTTAAATGCTTTTGTTTGCTGTTTTCAGAACTTACGTAGATCATCCATGCAGCATAACGCTCTTTGAGGTTATACAGCACAGAGGCTTCATTGAGATGGGTCATCATGGCCATGTCCTCAATCTTGTCATACTTGGGAGGGTTCATTGGGTAGACGTCATCCTCCTTTACTGTTCTCTCCTATAAATTTGATCAATCAGATAATAGATAGACAAAACAATATGTAGGACTTTGTGCAATATGAGCATCTATTAAAATGTACCTCCTTAGTGTCAAGCAAAATAACTGTGGCTTTGCCACCGTCTTTGCTCTTGATTGTTCCCTTGAGGTACAACTCTTTGACATCAGCCACATAGCAAGCAGACTTGGCATCAAATGGTTTGCTCTGAGCCTCTATTCTCTCCTTCTCAGGCTTACGAAGGTAAATGGCAGCCTTGCCATAAATGGCCATCTCTGCGTCCGTACTCATGGTGGCGGCTTACTTCTGAAATTTAAAGATCAGGAGAAAAATTACTCTTATAACATTAATGTGGCTTTTTTCCCTAATCCCTATAATAACGGTTACCTACAGTGAATCCATAAACAATATCCTTTTTATCCTTGATTTCTGAACAGATTTTTTTTTTTTTTACTATTTTGAATGTTTGAGCTAGTCTTGTATTTACAGACATTAACATCAATTACCTTTCCAATCTTCCACAAGTACTGATGAATTCCCTGCACCCTGTAATATGAAGATATTGAAAATGAAAGCTGTGATTAAAGATTTATCATAAACTATTAGCAACATATATCTTTAATATTTTCATTTTAATTACGTTCAACTTGAAAATCGAAATTCCGCTTAATTTCTTTGTCTGAATAGTTTTATATGCAAAATATCTACAGTAATATTTTACAGAAAGACATGCCATGGTTCTCTAACCTAATCTAATCACTGCAAACTCCCTGCAAAGAAATGAATGACCATCTCACCACAAACGGAAACTTGGCTGGTCTTCTGAATGCAACGGTCTCCCCTCCTGCCCCTGGTTTTTATACTGCATTTGCTGTGCCAGCAATGCAAAAGTTAAATATGGCTTACACCAAATATGGCTATTTGAGTCCGTCTAAGTTAAGGAATCGATCAGATAAACCATTTGGTGCTGGCAAAAATGGAAACAGTAAAGGTGTAAATAAATAACTACCCCTTTTGGATATGTTGCTAATTTGTTTTTAGAATTCTTTAAAGAAAATTATTTCACTAACCTCTAGCAGAATATGTTCCAACAGCTGTTGTGTACACGTTTTTATCTTCAAGTAAAATAATTTATGAAGCAATTCGTACGTATTGTAGAGATTGTACACTGAGATCTTAAAAAAAAAAATTATAGAACATGTTTGGCACATATATGACACGAAGCAGAGGTAACACGTTGAGTCTTTTTTTAGGCTTGCTGGACCATATTTTTTGGCATACATTCTTATGTATTGCTTCATCGACATTGGTCTATGTGTGAAGATCCTTATGTATGGTGTAAAATGCTTTTCACAAACATTATTAATAAATACACATGATTTTTCAACTATTTCAAGAGCTAAAGAGTTAAATAAATGATGTATATAATGTATTTAACAATGGAATGCAAAAAAAAATTAAAAAGCAAAAAAACAATACAAGGTTAATAAACCACTATCAAGTTTAGCTATTAGTATTAAACATTATATTAAATAATTTGCAATATCGTGTTATACCAATTATGGTAGATGTATTAACTTTACTAAACGATCATTTATGTTTTGTGTTTTAGCTATGTTTATAGATCTAATATCTTAAAGGGGCAAACTTTCTATTTATGTATATTATTTATATTTATATTTTATTGCTTTATTTGGATGGTTTGCATTCCATTGATAAGAGAATTCAGCTTTCCTGTTCTGGTTTATACAAAAAAAATAATTTTCAAGTTAGTCTAATATAGGCTGAAGTATAACTAAACGCCTGTTTTTGACACTATAAATCATAAATATATATATATATATATATATATATAAATACAATTTTAAAGCATTTTTGTATTTAAAATGAAAAGGTGTTGAATAGGCCATTTTTTATGTATATATGAAGAGCATTTGCGTGCACAGTATTAGCCTACACCAATTGTGTTTAAAGACTACAATGTGTAAAAGTGGTAAATTATTTGAATAAAAAAAATTATAAGCTCACAATTGTTTTTGTCCCACTATCCTTCAATAGTACAGTTTACTTAAATTGACTTACAATTCTGACTCAATTGTAAGGAATAAAGTATATCACAATTTGGACTTGATAAGAATATCTCACAGTTCTGACAGTTTTTTTTATTTTATTTTTATTCCGAGTTTATAATACTTCCCTGTTTTACGAAAGTCCTAAAAGCATGCAACATTTGTATATAAATGTCTTTATTTCTCATGATCTTGACAAGTTCTAAGATCACGAGAAAACAAGAAAATAAAATACTGAATGGCCTTTTAGGCTTAAAAACACCTCTCCCGGTTTGAAAACGCCCCAAAATTGGGAAACGCCCCCCTTTTTGTTCCGTAGAGACCTGTACTTGGGCTTTCACTACTGATCATGACGTATGCCAAAAACTATCTTGTCGTCCCAGATTTCGCAGTCGGGCGCAGTTGCTCTCCCCCGTCTAAGGTCCTGACTAAAGGTATGGGGAAGAACTTTATGAAGACAATGCTCATTGGTTTAAGCACTCAAACACTGACAGGGCAATCCATGTATGAGTTAACTTAACGTTATTGTTGACATCTAAAATAATATCATTTAAATTACCGATACTTTAGGTGTCTTGTTCATATTCATATAACTTAACAGTTTTAATTGCATTCAATTTATTAGCAACAAGCACATAGAGTCACGCGATATCCGCCTTTGATCTCGTAAGTTAGATGTCTCAAGTGAGAACTGTAGTAACGTTACGTCTTGACTGCATAAAGTGACTGCCTACTCTCGTTTACGTTTAATTTTAGTTTTGTTCACCATCCAACGATGATCCTTCACAGCCTGCGAAGACAGGAAAGTCACACGCTTCAGTAAATGAAAAATGAGTTCATGGAAGTGAGTGAGATAGATTTGCTCACTTAAACTTAATAGGTTATTAGGCCATAATATTAAACCTGCCAGTTCATTTGTCTATAATATCCGTTTGTGCTTGGGTTTATCTAGGTTAATTGCCTCTTTTTTATTACTTGAGACTGACACAGCCATATACAGTAAAAGAGTTTGTGCTGACATCAACAGATGCCTTTGGTGCTTGTCCCTGTAAGGAACTATTTATGGCACCAATGGAGTTCACTGTATGGCTACTTTGGGGGAGCTCACATGACTGCAACTAATTTTTAAATAAGTATTTTGATTATACCAAAAAATAGCCTATTAATTTGTGTGCATTTCTTTCAATGTCTGTAATCTGAGTCTCCCCAAAGTCCCTCATAATTAAAATAAATAAAAAAATTAGTTTAATGAAGTCTAATTACTTAATTTGCCTTTACACATGTATATAGTTTTTACATGTTGTGCATATGCAGTAATTTGAACTTTCAACGTGTAAACTGTGCATTTGATAATTATACTTTACTGTAGGCTATCTTAAAAAGCATCTATAAAGACTTTTAAAAAAGGTTAACTAAATTATTTGGCTCAAATAACGTGGACTAGTAATTGAAATTCTCTGTTGACGTAGCTCAAAATGGAGATCACAATATATGAATACAATATATGATTTGACCTAAAAATGTTATTTCCAATGTTTCACAGTTGGAAAAGCGCTTACACACTGCTACTGTTTACTCAAATAAATTCTCGTCGTCTTCAAGGAATAATTACTCATGTGAGATTAATTTTATCTGTTGGCGAGGGGTGGGATAAATTAGAAAGATTTTTATATAATTGAACAGAACATACATGTTAGTATGTGTAACTGAAAGGTGTTTGTAACTAAAATGCAAAGGAGGAGGCCCACTACTATATACTGTGAAATAATTATAACATTATTCATTTAAACCCCTAAGGTTTATTTTAATTATTTGTATAAAAAAAAAAAAAAAAAGTTGTGATAAAAGGTTTTTGCGCTTGTCAATGTCGAAATGATTGAGATGGCCAATCAAATCAAAGTATGGCCTTACTGTTTGCAGAAAACAAGTGCGAATTCTAACGCAACACTTAAGTTAACAGTGAAAGAGTCTGTGGTAAGATGTGACATTCGTAATATCCAGCGTACAGTGACACACAGTAATATCCAGTGATTAACTTTACACCGTTTGGAATTGAAAATATGCTATTATTTGCATGATTCATGTAATTCATAACTAAATGTGACAAGAAACATTTTGCGTTCATTACAAATTAGACATGAGGGAATTTGCATCCATTTTAAAATAAAATATTATTTGCAAGTAGTTTAAATTGATTACTACATAACTGTATTAGACTTGGAACTTTTGCCGTTCTTGTTTAATTTTCTTGATTCCCTTAAATCCTTTGATTACCCACCCCCTGCCTCCCAGAAGAAAAATAATTTTTCCTTTGATACACCCCCCCATTGTTATATTAAAATTCGAGGTGATTACAGTCTATGAATGTAATGTAATAAACATGAAAAAACCATAAGGAATACTGTATGGAGAATAACAAATAAAAATAAAAAATAGGCGTGGCGGTTGTCCTAGTAGTGTTGTCACCGCCATGTTATGAGACGGTGTTTCTATGCGAAAGCAAAAGCAGCACTTTATTTGGCCTTCCGAAAGTGGACGCAATTAGGAATCAGTGGTTAAGATTTAATCACAACACTGTTCCAGAACAGTACAACAAAAATATTCAACTGTGTGCTGCGCATTTTTCGGAGGACTGTATCCAGAACCTGGGAGAGTTCAAGGCCGGCTGTGCACAAAGGCTGATTCTAAAAAGTGGGGTAATTCCATCTTTTTAAGTACAGTCTGGCGCTTCTTAAATCACAGACACAGCCTGCAAGTATGTTTTTATATTTTAAGAATTTGCTACGCGAGTTGAGCAGCACTTGTTTGTCGTTTCTACGATCACAAATGCAGACATGGTTTTGTGTTTACAAAGTGGATCGCCGGCCAATCAGAGCACACCGTACTCTCATAATGAGCGCATTTTTCGATGAGCTTTGTAAAAATCGACACGTTTCAGAAAGGCGGGGCATAGAGGTGCAGCAATAATGTACGGTATGTGTAAAATAATGACTTTTATTCACCTAAAACCGCGTTAACATTGCATTAAACCAAATACACAAACTAATGTTATTTTTACAATCTTCATATGACCCCTTTAAAATATTATTTGCCATTGAATGTTTAAATGCGGAGTTTTGTGAAGTGTAGAGTAACTTATATCATTTGGGGTTTTTACGATCAAAGGTTCCGATCAATTAGCTTGGTCATCTGCATTTTCAGAATCCGACTCTGGCTTGAACTGATGTCGTAATACTGACGACATTATTAACTGTCTTTATGATTGCTTTGGAAGCTGAAATTTGCAATTATGGTAAGGGGTGTACACATTTCCGACACACACTTGAGGTGTTGGGCCAATCACATCACTGGGTCAGCTGGCCAATCAGAGCAAACTACGCTTTTCAGAAGGAGGGGCTTTGTAGAAATCGACGTGTTTTAGAAAGGGGCATTTATGAGCTACAATAATGTACAGTATGTGAAAAATAATGTATTTAACATTTAAGCATGTTAGCATATTACACCCAATACACAACATAATCATATTTGAAATTAGCATCATATGACCATCACCCGAGCAAATTATTCCGTTACAGTATAGTTGTAATGATTTTATGAATTACTTCAATGAGAAAATAGAAAGCATCCGAAATACAATTGTAAATGTACAATCCTCTATGGTGTCTTATGATTCAGCCTCAATTATCGCCCCTCAAGAACAACTACACCGCTTTACAACTGTAGGACAGGAAGAGCTAAATAAACTTATCATTGCATCTAAACCAACAACATGTTTATTAGATCCAATACCCACTAAACTACTGAAAGAAGTGTTACCTGTAGTGGAAGAGCCTCTTCTCAATATTATTAACTCGTCTTTATCTTTAGGTCATGTTCCAAAAATATTCAAGCTGGCAGTAATAAAACCTCTTATTAAGAAACCGCAATTAGATCAAAATAACTTAGCAAATTACAGACCCATTTCAAATCTTCCATTTATGTCTAAAATACTAGAAAAAATTGTGTCCGCTCAATTGTGCTCTTTCTTGCAAGAAAATGAGATATATGAAAAATTTCAGTCAGGATTCAGACCGCATCATAGCACAGAAACTGCGCTAGTTAAAATTACAAATGATTTACTTTTAGCTTCTGACCAAGGCTGTATCTCAATATTAGTTCTACTCGATCTTAGCGCTGCGTTCGACACTATAGATCACAAAATACTCTTGGATCGACTACAAAACTACACTGGTGTTCAGGGACAGGCATTAAGCTGGTTCAGATCGTACTTATCGGACCGTTACCATTTTGTTTGTTTAAATGGGGAAAAATCGAAGATAACGTCAGTAGACTATGGAGTGCCGCAAGGATCGGTGTTAGGCCCTCTGCTATTCTCAATATATATGCTGCCACTTGGTAATATTATAAGAAAACATGGAATTAATTTCCACTGCTATGCTGATGACACTCAATTATATATTTCATCACGACCAGATGAAAACACTAACTCATCAAAATTGACAGAATGTCTTAAAGATATAAAATGCTGGATGACGTGTAATTTCCTGCTATTAAATCCAGATAAAACGGAGGTATTACTTATTGGTCCAAAAAACTACCCACAAAATCTCGTACAATACAACTTTAATTTAGAAGGATGTCCTGTTACCTTATCGACTACAGTAAAAGACCTGGGTGTTATACTAGACCGCAACTTGTCTTTCGAAAATCATATTTCATATGTTACAAGAACTGCCTTTTTCCACCTTAGAAACATTGCTAAATTACGTAACATGCTATCTGTTTCCGATGCAGAAAAGTTAGTTCATGCATTCATGACCTCGAGACTAGATTACTGTAATGCCTTATTAGCTGGTTGTCCTGCATCCTCAATAAACAAGCTACAGTTAGTGCAAAATGCAGCCGCTAGAGTTCTTACTAGGTCAAGAAAATATGATCATATAACACCGATTTTATCATCTCTGCACTGGTTACCTATTAAGTTCCGTATCAATTACAAAGTACTACTACTGACCTATAAAGCCCTAAATGGTTTAGCTCCTGTGTATTTAATGGACCTTCTATCGCCCTACAATCCATCGCGTTCGTTAAGATCACTAAATTCGAGGCTTCTGGTCATTCCTAGGATATCTAAGTCCACTAAAGGAGGGAGGGCGTTCTCACATTTAGCTCCTAAACTCTGGAATAGCCTTCCTGATACTGTTCGTGGCTCAGACTCGCTCTCCCAGTTCAAAACTAGATTAAAGACGCATCTCTTTAGCCAAGCATTCACATAATGCTTACCTTCTATTGTTGAATCAGATCGAATGCATTAATATTATGAACAGCAGCTACGCTAATTATTTCCCATCTGCTTTTCTGCTGTTATCTCGGGACGCTAGTCCCGAGGTAAATAGCGTTCGTCAGCTCCAGTTTGTATCCAGACTCTCACGGAGACTTCAGATGCCCCAACACCTGCGATGAGACGACTCGACGCCTGTGAAGAGACGACTCAACGCCGGCGATATGTTATGCCCTAAATTAATACATGATGATTAACTAACTATATTCTTCTATGTACATTTCTGAAATGCACTTTCTGTAAAGCTGCTTTGAAACAATATGTATTGTGAAAAGCGCTATACAAATAAATTTGAATTGAATTGAATTGAATGACCGAATTAATTCCATTGTAAAACCAAAATGCCCTTACCTGAGAGTGCAGCAGTCCACAACGCTCACTGATGTCCACCAACTCTTGTTCAGCCACTTTGCGGCCTCTCTCTGTCTGCTCCAGAGCAGCTCTCAGCTCCTCAATCTCAGACTGCATCAGAGTGTTTCTGCGCTCCACCATGGCCACCTGCTCCTTCATGTCTTCCTGCCCTCTCTGGGCATCATCAAGGTGCAGTTGGGCATCCTGAACATAACAATAGCTTTAGAATGAGCTTTCAGTGTGTTTTCTGGTGACCATAACCTAACAAAAGTTAGATTATACAAACATATTAATACATGCCAAAGTCGAAACAAAAGTCAAATACCTTGAGTTGTCCCTGAACGTTCCTGAGCTGTTTCTGGGCCTCAGCAGCCTGGCGATTGGAGTGGCTCAGCTGAATCTCCATCTCATTAAGGTCTCCCTCCATCTTCTTCTTGATTCTCAGGGCATCATTCCTGCTCCTCACTTCAGAGTCCAGAGTGCCCTGCATGGATTCAATGACTCTCTGGATGTTCCTCTTGATCTGCTCCATCTCCTCATCCTTCTCTGCAAGCTTCCTGTCAACCTCTCCCTTGATCTGGTTTAGCTCAAGCTGGACACGAAGAATCTTGGACTCCTCGTGCTCCAGTGTACCCTATGACAAATAAAGCAACATTTAAATATCGAAATAAAATTATTCATTAATACAGTATGATGGTTCTAGCAAGATTTCCATATTGATCTTCAGATACTCACTTCAGCCTCCTCCAGGGCAGTCTGAATCTCTGCCTTCTCAGTCTCCACTGTCTTCTTGGCCTTTTCCAGCTCATGGATGCTCTTACCAGTCTCACCTATCTGCTCTGTCAGATCGGAAATCTCCTCTATAGAAAGAAAAAATATTATCTGTAATCATAATCACATGCGTTTACTTTGTAAAGCTAATTTAGAATTAAATCATTTAAGTCTTTTCTATTTTAACGGTTTCATTCTTACGCTGCAGATTCTTGTTCTCTCTCTTGAGGGTCTCCAGCTGATCCAGGCTCTCCTCATAAGAGTTCTTCATCTTGAACAGTTCAGTGCTGAGTGAACGAGCCTCTTTCTGGGCACCTTCCAGCTCTGCCTGAACTTCCTCATATTTCTGCTTCCATTCTGCCAGGACCTTTGGTTTTGGTAGAGATATTTTAGGATCGGTTTGTTTATAACATGTTTAACAAAGCCCATTCCACCAATATTTTACAAAGAGAATATCATATAATGATTCAGATTGTTTACCTTGTCAAAGTTCCTCTGTTTCTTGTCAAGGTTAGCAGCCAAACCATTGGCTCTCTCCACATCAATCATGAGGTCCTCCACCTCACCCTGGAGTCTCTGTTTGGTCTTCTCCAGAGATGCACATTTGGAGTTCACTGCCTCAATTTGTTCTTCTGCCTCTTGCAGATGCTGGGCCAGCTTCTTCCTGTTAAGTAATACACATTATTTTGAATTCCAATCTATAAAATAGCTGTGAGAATTAGGAATATTATACAATAATATTCATACTTGGACTCTTCAAGCTCCTCTGTACGCTGGATGGCATCAGTTTCATATTTGGTTCTCCACTGAGCAACCTCACTATTGGCCTTTGACATTCCCCGCTGCAGCTCAGCCTTTGCCTCCTGCTCTTCCTCAAACTGCTCACGGAGCAGGTCGCAGTCATGACGGGCTGATTGCACAGCATGGGCCAGTGCGTTTTTAGCCTAGGAGACAAAGTCACATAATATTAGCTTTCTCTACAGTAAAGTAATTGATGTGCATATGTGCATTTATTAATTATGCTATTGCCTTCACCTCCTCTTCAATCTGCCTCTTTAACTCCTCAATTTGCTGAGTGAAAGCTTGTTTGCCTCTGGTGAGCTGAGAAACCAGAGCCTCCTTCTCCTCCAGCTGACGGCCAAACTCACCTATTGAGATTTTCATTAAAAAAAAAAAAAAAAAAAAAATGTAAGATGTAATAATGGAGGGAAGAAGAACTGTTTTTATGACAGTGGTGCCAATTCTTTACAGTTGATAAACTAATTGGAGAGGGTTTTAGTGCACTGCTATCAGTCTAGTTTATGTTTGACTGTATCACACTAAACCACAACATGCTTAAAATCCTCTCAAAAAAGTAGCATATCTAACATTATCTCTTTAATGTGTGCCAATGCCAGTGTGTAAACATTTTTGCCACTATTCAGACTTTGCACTTGACTACCATGGATACCTGGTGGGCAACAAACGCTGACAAAATGGCGACAAACAGTGGCCAGCCAGGGAAATTGCAGCTTTGCAAATGTCCTATACTACAATCATTTAACTATTTTGACCATATGTCACCGAATGTTAAAATTAGATATCAAGAAGATTAACATACTCGGAACGTGTGATCCATACACATCACCCACTGATATTTTCATTGCTTTCTACCAGACTTGGAGTTTGGAGATTTACATCTAATAGAGAATCTGTCACCTTACACCACACAAAAAAATGAAAGCCTACAAAAGTACAGATAGCTATCTTTTTTTCAAGAGTGGATGGGTTAACAACGCTGTCGTATGGGAGGTGAAAAACAGGAATGTCTTCATTATCAAAGCAAGGTCCGTTTGCGAATGTTTGCAGCTATACACAAAGTGACATCTGTTCCATCGTGTGATGAAGTCTTCATCTGAATATGTACACCCTGCCTGCCGGCGAATGACAGCTTGATAAGTAGTAAAAAAATAAAAACGTATGCCACCTGTATCATATATGGCTAGCAGGATGTCAAACATTGTAGCCTACCTGCTTATCCACTCCACATAGCAGACAACAAACAAGAGCAGCTGGGGCAGCGAAATGCGTATAATCCTGTTTGCAATATGTTAGCTGTAATGTAGTATAATAAGTGTACGATAGTATGCATGCAAAGTAACTGTAAGTAATAAGTAGACGCAGTACAACGTGTCATTCATTCTCCGTTCATCTTCTCATATCATATCAAATCAAATCACGTACAGATAAACGCGTTCTCGCCACCTACTGGCGAAAGTGTAAGCACGTTTATGATTACACGATTGACATGAAACATAACATCAGCGAATCATCTGTCTAAATGCACGTCACCTTTCTCTATGACAGGAGAATTTCTGACTGTCACTGAAGTCAACCCAGCTGGACGCATAACTTGCAGTTCGTCTGATTTGTCTACCAGTAGCCTACTTGTGCGTCACGTGCAAAGTATGAATAGGTCTGTTTATATAAGTCATTTGTTAGTGGAGGAAATTAAATATATATTTATATTTTTGAGATATGGTGCCACTTGTTACCATTCTCAGTTTAAAGTCTTGCTCTTTGAGCACTGAGGTCATTTAACTGGCGAAGGTTCTCGTCATTCTTGGACTTAATTTCACTAAGTTCGTCCTCAAGTGTGCGGCACATCTTCTCAAGATTAGCCTGTAAACACATTTGACTTGTTTTGAAGAATCTTAACCACATTTGATATATTTCCTTAAAAATATTTTAGGAACAGTTCTCAAACCTTTGCTTTGGCAACAGCCTCCATGTTGCTGGAAAGATCATCAATCTCCATTTTGTATTCGCTCTTCTCTTTCTCAAGCTTCTGCTTAACACGCTGCAGGTTGTCGATTTGCTCTCCCAGCTCGGCCACACTGTCTGCCTGCTTCTTGCGGAGGGCAGCAGCAGTAGCTTCATGCTGGAGGGTGGACTCTTCAAGATCACGACGCAGCTTCTGGAATTCAGCTTCACGCTTCTTATTCATCTCGATCTGAGCAGCAGTGGCTCCTCCAGCCTCCTCAAGCCTCTCACTGATCTCCTCAAGTTCC
Organism: Rhinichthys klamathensis goyatoka; assembly: GCF_029890125.1. NCBI lineage: Eukaryota > Metazoa > Chordata > Actinopteri > Cypriniformes > Leuciscidae > Rhinichthys > Rhinichthys klamathensis. Next base: position 1,533,522 of record NW_026606781.1, read on the forward strand.
CTGGAGAGATCAGCTCTCTGCTTCTCAACCTTGGCACGAGCAGCGCGCTCAGCCTCGATCTCTTCCTCCAGTTCCTCAATGCGAGCCTATGGTGGAAAAATAGTCAATTAGATTCTTAGGGATCTGATCATAATGATCGTAATGTTTGAAAAAAAATCTCAAAAAACCTGAAGCTCCTTGATCTTCTTCTGGAGTTGAGCACCCAGAGATTGTTCATCTTCTATCTTGCTGAGCAGCTGACTTGTTTCAAAATCTTTTCTGTGTGTAAAATGAGAAAACAATGAATGATCTAAAAAAAAAAAAAAATTATAAGAATTTGCAAAGAATTCCTACTTCTTCAGCTTCTCGTCAGATTGCTGCTTGTCATTCTCCAGGTCCATGATGGATTCTTGGGCTAATTTCAAGTCTCCTTCAAGCTTTCTCTTGGCTCTCTCCAGGTCCATGCGGACCTTCTTCTCTTGTTCAAGGGAACCCTCAAGCTACAGGACAATGATATATAAAATATGTTGAAAGCAGAAAACACAGTTAATTGATAACATGTTTGCATGATCAACTCACATCATCAACTTGCTGCTCAAGTTTTGTCTTGGATTTGGTCAGGGTGTTGACTTTGTCCTCTTCGGCCTGAAGATCATCCAGTGTCTGCTGATGTGACTCTTGGAGGGCTTTCTTCTCCTTCGTAAGCTTGGCAATGCTCTCATCCTGAGCTGCCATTTCCTCAGTCAAGCTCTTGACCTGTGTGATTTTTTTTTGTTTGTTTCAAATAAGCTTATATTTACAATTTATTTTCTATATCAACATATAAGACAGAGATTAAGTCTAATCTTAAACCAACTCAATCTCCAACCTTATTCTCAGTGGCATGTTTCTCCTTCTCCACTTTAGCCAAGGTAAGCTCCAGGTCATCAATGTCTTTCTTCAGCTCAGAGCACTCATCCTCCAGTTTCCTCTTCTTCTGTCAGTTCAGCATTGATTTCTTCCTCATCCTCCAGTCTCTCAGTTGTCTCCTTGAGTTTAGCTTCAAGCTGGATTTTGCTTTTGATCAGACCCTCACACCTCTCCTCAGCATCTGAGAGACCCTCAGATTCCTGTTAGTAAAATAGATTGTTATTTCATTGGGAAAGACCTTGCTCATGTTTAATGGAGCCAGTATTCAGTTAATTATAAAATATACTCACAGATTGCACTTGCAGCTGCAGATCATTTTTCTCTTGCAACAGTGCTACCATCTTCTCTTCAAGCTCCTTCTTTTTGGCTTCAGCCTTGGCAAGATCTTCTTTGCATTTTGTAAAGTCCTCTTTCATGGTTGCCAGCTCCTTTTCAGTTTTGGCACTCTTCAGCAGAGCAACATGTGGCCAGTGTTTGACATTCATGAATGAGCGGATGTTGTATTGGAGGGTGTAAATTGCATCCCTTATGAAACAATTTGGATGTTTAAATGCAGAATTATTGGTAAATGCACTTGTTTTTAAACCAGTCAATAAAAATAGTTCCTTCACTTTATGCATTAAACATACTATTTGTATAGACATATTTAAATACATTTAAAAGCCTATTTGACTAGAAGATGGGCTTGCATAGACAAAAATATTTTTATTGATAACTCATTAACACTTTAAATTAATGCGGGTTAGGAATCATTCTTGTGTAATGTCCAACTGAAAAAGCTTTACTAAGTGAAATAGTTAAATCAGAGAGTTTGAGAACATTCCTCACCTCCTTGCCGTCATTTTCACAAACTCCCTCCTCATCAGATAACCTCGGCAGAGAGCCTGAGTCATTGTGACCAGAGCAGCCAGTTTCTCATCACGCATCTCCTCAAGAACACCCAGAAGACCAGCTTTGAAGAACACCTGAATTCATGTAAAACAGTACATTTAAATATATTGATGTATCTGTATAAGCTAAATGACCATGATCACTGAATCTTTGAAAGTTGTAAAGATGAATATTAACCTTTGTGGTTCCAAATTTGTACTCATCATGATTAACGTCGATGGATCCCAGGAGTTTTTCACTGGCCTTCTTGTTATCCATAAACTGTCCATCTGGGATAACACTGGCATTCAGCACCTTGTATCTATGGAAGATTGTAAGATTTATCAAAATGCTTTATATCTTCTAATAAAGAGTCTCCAACAGGAAATGGTATTTTCATGTGGTGTCATATATACCTCTGTTTGAAGTCACCATAGAGGATTCTGCTGGGAAAACCCTTTCTGCAGATTCGGATACCCTCCAATACACCGTTACACCTCAGCTGGTGCATAACCAGGAAGTTCTCCATGAGACCTATAATTTACACCATGAGCTTGGTAAATTAACATTAGCATTATTAAATACATTAACATTAAATATTGTGTTAATATGAGAATATATGTGAGTCCTTTTTTACTTTACCTGGAGTCTTGGACTCATTGGGAATCAGACAACGCACAAAGTGAGGGTGGGTGCTCCTCAAGTTTGTCATGAGCTTGCCCAAGTTCTCCTGTTTAATCATGAAACGATTTAGCATTCTTACTCACATTCTCTTAGTTGTTGATTTCTCTGATCTAGACTCAAGCAAGGTGATGTACAGTCATTGATTCTTAAGTCCTTTCAATTGCATCATTATTCACATCTGCTCTCTAACAAACACATACTCTGAACTGAGAAGACACTGTCTGCATGGAGCCACCCTTCTTCTTGCCTCCCTTCTTGGCGCCACCAGTCTCTATTCAGATAAAGAGACAAAAGAACACATATAACATATTAACAAGAAAAGAGTGCAACCCTGAATCAAAGTTTGGTTAAAATGATGTACATAATCATGTTAACACTTCAGTTATTTACCCTCAACAACAGGTGGGTAGAGAGTAGCCAGCAGTTTGACAGAAGACTTCTGGTACAGCTGCAGAACAGACTCATTCAGTGGATCCTTGTTCTTGTCCAACCAGCCAGAAATGTTGTAATCCATAGTTCCAGCGTAGTGAACCAGGGAGAAGTGGGCTTCAGCCTTGCCTTTGGCAGGCTTTGGTTTCTCGAAAGCTTTGTTCTTGCCAAGATGCTGATCACATAGCTTGTTCTTGAAGGAAGTGTCTGAAGCCTTAGGGAACATGCACTCCTCTTCAAGGATGGAGAAGATACCCATGGGCTGTTTATAAAAGAATGTTGTTTAATTGCTAAAAATGTAAGATTTTGGGAATGGACCATGAAATTGAATAAGTTCAAAAACCGGTAAAAAACCTTCTCAATAAGCTCAATGCAAGCGGCCAGATCCATGCCAAGGTCAATGAACTCCCAAATAATGCCCTCCTTCTTGTACTCCTCTTGCTCCAGCACAAACATGGTGTGGTTGAAAAACTGTTGCAGTTTCTCATTGGTGAAGTTGATGCACAGCTGCTCCATGCTGTTGTACTGGAGGACAAAAAATGACAGAAACATTTAAAACCTTCTGAATATCATTTATTTTGACATAAAAAGAGATAGCATAATCATTCTTACATCAGAGATCTCAAAGCCAGCAATATCCAGCACACCAATGTAGAAATTTCTTTGTTGTTTTGTGTCCAACATCTGGTTGATACGAATGACCATCCACAAGAACATCCTCTCATAGATAGATTTGGCCAAGGCACTAACAGAGTTGTACACCTGTAAGTAGAATAGAGTGGATATTATTCTGGTTCTGCAATAATTATCCAGAATTTTAGGTTAAACACATGGCATGCTGGAAATGTTACTATACCTGTGGCACGGTCTGGCCTTTGGTCACAAACTCATTTCCGACCTTGACTCTGGGGTAGCACAAACCCTTCAGCATATCAGCAGAGTTCAAACCCAGAAGGTAGGCGATTTTGTCAGCCTCTGCAATTAAACAAGTTGAACAAAAAAAATTCCATCCCTTTTCTTGCCTTGAAAACTAAACTAAAACAATCCTTTTTTCTTGTCAAAATAGAAATACGGATCTCTCAATTCAAAGCACTGCATGTTATGACACACATTAGTACAATGTAGTCTCACCCTCTGTGCCATCAGGCTCAGCCTGCTCCTCACGCTGCTTCTGCTTGAACTTCATGTTGCCATGATGAAGCACAGCTCCAGTGAACTTGTAGATGCTCATCTTTTCATCACCACTAAAGCCAAGAATGTCAATAGCATTCTGTAAATCACAGAGAAGAATAAAATATGATTTGCCATATTTAAATAAAATATGTCAATATTCAAATAGCAATGACTCACATCAGTAGCATCCAGCTCAACTTTATCATCAATGCTGGCCACTGTGATCTGACCCTGACTGCACATGGGGAAGTCATAGGGGTTGGTGGTGAGGAGCGACATTTCTGTAAAATACACAGCATTTATGAAAGAGCATCTTAGAATATTATCTGAAACATTGAATGATTTAAATATGTGCACCTAACAATAATCTCAGGCTTATGGTTGGTCATCATCTGGAAGAAGATGTGGTAGCCTCTCTCATCTGGAAGCTGGAATGACACTCTAGACTTCTCCAGCAGATCTGTTGAGAGAATGTACTTGAGCCACAATCATCTGAAGAGTGACAGATAAAGACAAATGTTCAGGATGGATCAATGAAATCATGTCCACCTACATGTCTCAATGTCAGCACTAGCCAGTTTTCCAGATGTACCGAAGTGAATTCTGATGAATTTACCCTGTTTAAAACAAAATAACAAAATATTATTAATGATGATAATAATAAAACAAAGTTCAATAATTGAACTACATGTAAATAAAAAGTGGTTAACTTACAAAACGAGAGGAGTTGTCATTTCTCACAGTCTTGGCATTACCATAAGCCTCAAGCAGAGGGTTGGCAGCAATGATCTGGTCCTCAAGAGAGCCCTGTGATGTTTGAAGAGTTTTCAGTTATTTTCATTTATTTTCATATATTTTCTATTTAATGACTAAACACTATTAGGCATTTCACAAATTCACATATCATGTAAACCACCATCATTCAAAATAATATGTATGTAGTTTTATATCTCTTACCTGGATTTTGCCAGAACTCTCTTTCTTCTTGTCACCACCTGACACTGCAACTGTGGCAAAATACTGGATGACACGTTTGGTGTTCACAGTCTTTCCAGCACCAGATTCTCCACTGGTTTATGAGAAATCAGAAGTCAGAAGATGATAAGACATGTGGAAGTTCCACAAGAGGAAAATATGACTGTTCTCAACAACTCTAATTGAAGGCTTGATACATACGTAATCAGGACAGACTGGTTCTCTCTGTCTGTTAATTCAAAGGGTAATAATGTTTTAGTAATTGTTTTTTATAAAAAACTATGAATGTGAATTTCAACTTGAATTTAATTCAGATCTCCTAAATCAGATCTTACCAGTCAGCATGAACTGATAGGCGTTGTCAGAGACAGAGAAGATGTGGGGTGGGGCCTCCATACGCTTTTTGCCTCTGTAGGCAGACACCACTTCTGCATCATACACTGGGAGCCACTTGTAGGGGTTCACAGTTGCGCAGAAGAGTCCAGAGTAGGTCTGAAATGAGCAGAGAAGTGGTCAGATTCCAACAACACAGACAAAAATAACTTAAATGCTTTTGTTTGCTGTTTTCAGAACTTACGTAGATCATCCATGCAGCATAACGCTCTTTGAGGTTATACAGCACAGAGGCTTCATTGAGATGGGTCATCATGGCCATGTCCTCAATCTTGTCATACTTGGGAGGGTTCATTGGGTAGACGTCACCCTCCTTTACTGTTCTCTCCTATGAATTTGATCAATCAAATAATAATAGATAGACAAAAAAAAATATGTATAACATTGTGCAATATGAGCATCTATTAAAATGTACCTCCTTAGTGTCAAGCAAAATAACTGTGGCTTTGCCACCGTCTTTGCTCTTGATTGTTCCCTTGAGGTACAACTCTTTGTCATCAGCCACATAGCAGGCAGACTTGGCATCAAATGGTTTGCTCTGAGCCTCTATTCTCTCTTTCTCAGGCTTACGGAGGTAAATGGCAGCCTTGCCATAAATGGCCATCTCCGCGTCCGTACTCATGGTGGCGGCTTACTTCTGAAATTTAAAGATTGTCACAACCATAGGTAAACAGGGTAAATTGACAGACATTTGATCACTTTTTTTCTACTGTAAGAATCAAGAACATTGTAAAGCAGGTTCCCTCAAATCCAGCCCTGAAGGGCCACTGCCCTGTAGAGTTTAGCTCCAACCTTAATTAAAGACATCTGAGCAAGCTAATCAGGGTCTTCAGAATTAGAATAACTAGAAAATCACAGGTTTGATCAGGGTTTGACCTAAGCAGGGCAGTGGCCCTCCGCGGCCAGATTTGAGGAACCCTTTAGTAAAACATGGATATTGATTATATAAAACGTGTGTGTGTTTCTACACAGGGCCAGAGCACTAATGCTTTTTTTCAGTATGTTGATTTTTCCCATAAAATGTCCAGTGTAATTTAGCATCTTTAGTTTAACTTACCACACTGCCACAAGTTCTGATGAATGGCTGAAACTGTAATACAGACAGAAAGATTTTATACATTAAAACCATGCTTTTTCATTTCTAAAAACTACATTATAAAAATATGAGCAACTTATGTCTTTAAATGATTTACTTTACAAACAGTTGAAAATGAAATGAAAGTTTTCTCTAACCACAAGCAAACTTGACTAGTCTTCTGAACGCAAAGGTCTCCAGTCCCACCCATGCTCTTTATACTGTACTTGCTTAGCAAGCAATGCAGAAGTTAAATATGGCTAACACCAAATATGGCTAAAATTTGAGTCAGGAAATTGATCAGATGGACCACTTGGTGCTATCCATAGTTTCGAATAGAATAAATAACTGGAAATAACACTTAAGGATAGCTTGTTAAAAGAGTTTAACCTCAGTACTTTGCTTAAATATGCAAGATACAAAATCATGAAATTCACATTTGAAAATAAAGGGGTGAGCAGATTTAGGATTACATTAAACATGACATGAAACAGAGGCAACGCTTGAATAATTTGTAATTCCTCTTCATGTATCTCAGTGTAGTGTTTTGCCAAGAATTGTCCAATTGGTTATTTCAAGTAAGTGAATAAATATATTTTTGTAAACTACTAATATTGTTTAGTTAAATTCCTATAAATGTAACTATTAGAATGAGGTTATTTGCTATGATTTGGTCTTTTTATTAAACTGTTATCAGTTTAACAAATTAACAAATCAGTTTGTCTGGATTTATATATTTCTCATTTATGTTTTCTATTGACTTATTCAGTGTCAATACTGTAATCTGAATAACTGAGCATTTACTGTACCTATGTTTATATTTATTTTACATTTTATTACTTTGCTTGATGAGTTTGCATTCCATGCACAGTCAGGCACTCTCAAGTATCAGATTTCTTGCTGTGCCTTATATGTAAAAAAAAGACCTGTATGTAGGACTGCAATGAAAGAACTATGACTGTTCTTGGCTCCAGTACATTTGCATGACGGTCTATTTTGATGTTTTTAGTTTTCAATTAAAAAAATAATATTATACACACATAAACCTTTAAGACTGTCAGATAAAAAGCTCAAACAATGGACAAGATTGATAAAGTCTTATATTCACATTTATTTCTTTGTATAGCGCTTTTCAAAGTACATATTGCTTCAAAGCAGTTTTACAGAAAATGCATTTGTCCACATTACACATGATATGCTCTTGTCCTGACAGTGACAGATGTCTTTAATGCTGGCAAATCTCGTTGGATTTTAAAACTGTTTGGAAGTGACATTGCAGTGACAGTATTCTGTTCTCTTAATCTTGCCATTTTTTTGGCCTTAGCTGTACATGGACAAGACGTACAGTGTGCCTGCTGCTTATTTAGGCATTTGTTTGGCATTTGGATGCTGATTTATTTGATTGACCAAAACATGACTGCATTTTTACATTAACCCTGTTTCATTAAACTCATGAGTCTCCATGTCATATTCCAAATGTTTATGCTGTATCATCAAATAAGAGTACCCGATACTGTTAGCTTATATATTTCATTGGACTGTTTGCCATAAATTGGTGAATCCACGGGACTAACAAGACAATTAATTCCTTTCAGACCATAAGAATAATAAGATGTATCACTGACAGAGCACATGAGGATGTGGTGTTTGTGTCACATTATGACCTATTAATTACCTTCATCATCATCATTATCATCTTTGCTAGTAAGCAGTAATTTGAACCCCTCTCACACATACTATTCATGAATCATGACCATACATGATTTTAAGGACATGTTTTATTCTCACAGCTAATACACGTACATTCTTATTTTATTACATATTCTTTCTGGCAAGGCATTACTATCCTTACTCGGAGATATTTTGTATTATTAAACATGTGTATTTGGAAATATGGACAACATCAGCTTATAGGTAAGATGTGGTTAGTACATCAAGTATTAGACAGATATTTGTTTAATGCTTTACAATTACAATTGCTCAGAAATGTTTGCATCAATACGAACACAATTCCGCCATGTGTGCTGATGTATATTGTTGTGTATAATAATTTAAACTATCATACTTCTGCAGAGCAAAACAAAACAAAAAAAATAACACTGTACAAAGGACATAACCAAGTGGACTGTCTGGACCATATTTGTGGTTTCATCATTGAAATTAGTTTTGTTTTTATGATATAATATATAGGTTTTAATTATCATTTTTATGTTTGCTCTGTAATCTCCATATTATAAACATATCCAGTGCCTCTGGAAATTGTATATCAGACTGACATGGTGAAAATCACAATAATAAGTTCAGGGGAATTCTGTTCAAAATAGATACAGAATTTGAGCTACATGAGTATTTTTTGACTTAAATAGTTTAACACTTTTTCAAAGCTAATGTAGCTAAAAAAATATATATATAAAGCTCAAATCAAGTACATCAAGTTCATAAACTATTTGTTAAGCTGTATACATATCTATTATCTATTAAGTGTTATAAAGATCATGAAGCATACTACGGTAACAGCACAACATAAACAATATTGAGTGAGTGAATAAATAAATAAATAAAAAAATCAAGAAAAACGACAAAAAAGTAAGCTGCTAAATTTCAAAGTTTATTAATTTCAGTGTCAGAGATGTGTACATGGTATGTTAAGTTTTTCACTCAGCTGCCTCTTTGCCCTTGAAAAATAGAGAGTGAACAAATACATGATTAGAATATAAGAGAATACATGTTAAGTTTGAAAATACATGCATCAGAAAAATAAATTACCTTTCCAGCATCACGGCTCTTGGCTCTAAGCTTATTGACCTGAGACTCAGAAATGTCAGCACGCTCCTCAGCTTCTTCCAGCTCATGCTGCACCTTCCTCAACTTGGACAGGTGAGTGTTTGCTTGTTCATCCTGCAAAGTCACATACGATTAGATCAGGAACTTAATATGTTCACAAGGTGTTTACAGTTCTCAAATGAGATACTCACAGCTTCTTCAGCCTGTCTCTTGTAAGCCTTGACCTTCAGCTGAAGCTTGTCAACCAGATCCTGCAGTCTGTTGAGGTTCTTCTTATCCTCCTCAGTCTGCAGATAATGAACAAGGATCAGAATAGAACATAATCAGATTATAGTGACCTGAATTTTACTACACATTGTTTTGTACCTGGTAGGTGAGCTCCTTGACTCTCCTCTCATATTTGCGGACACCTTTAACAGCATCAGCTCCACGTCTCTGCTCTGCCTCAACTTCAGCTTCAAGCTCACGGACCTATAGTTAGTGGGAGATAGTAGTACAATTATTTCAGTCTATAAAAATACGTTTAGACTATCCAAAATATTCCAGAGTATTAAAGCATTACACAATTTATACCTTTCAGATCATAACTATTAACATAGGAATAAAGGCAATCTTACTCTGGACTCCAGTTTCTGGAGTTGTTTCTTTCCTCCCTTCATGGCCAGATTCTCAGCCTCATCCAGACGGTGCTGCAGGTCCTTCACTGTGACCTCCAGATTCTTCTTCATCCTCTCAAGGTGAGAACTGGTGTCCTGCTCCTTCTTCAGCTCTTCTGCCATCATTGCAGCCTTTTGCATTAATAAAGAAAGTCATTAGATCCACATTTTTTTCCAAGTACACAAGTGTATTTTGAAACATTTGCCAACTACTGTTGCTTACATCAGTGATGGCCTTCTTGGCCTTCTCCTCTGCATTTCTGGCTTCCTGTACAGTGTCATCAACTTCACTCTGGACATGAACAAGGTCAGCTTCAAGCTTCTTCTTGGTGTTCAGGAGACTTGTGTTCTACAAAATGGAAAGCAACAGTTTGAACATTTTAAATGATGCTCTCAATTTCCTTAATTTCATTGTAAAACCAAAATACCCTTACCTGAGAGTGCAGCAGTCCACAACGCTCACTGATGTCCACCAACTCTTGTTCTGCCACTTTGCGGCCTCTCTCTGTCTGCTCCAGAGCAGCTCTCAGCTCCTCAATCTCAGACTGCATCAGAGTGTTTCTGCGCTCCACCATGGCCACCTGCTCCTTCATGTCTTCCTGCCCTCTCTGGGCATCATCAAGGTGCAGTTGGGCATCCTGAACATAACAATAGCTTTAGAATAAGCTTATAATGTGTTTTCTGGTGACCATAACCTAACAAAACTTAGATTATACAAACATATTAAATTAATACATCCCAAAGTCGAACAAAAGTCACATACCTTGAGTTGTCCCTGAACATTCCTGAGCTGTTTCTGGGCCTCAGCAGCCTGGCGATTGGAGTGGCTCAGCTGAATCTCCATCTCATTAAGGTCTCCCTCCATCTTCTTCTTGATTCTCAGGGCATCATTCCTGCTCCTGACTTCAGAGTCCAGAGTGCCCTGCATGGATTCAATGACTCTCTGGCTGTTCCTCTTGATCTGCTCCATCTCCTCATCCTTCTCTGCAAGCTTCCTGTCAACCTCTCCCTTGATCTGGTTTAGCTCAAGCTGGACACGAAGAATCTTGGACTCCTCGTGCTCCAGTGTACCCTATGACAAATAAAGCAACATTTAAATATCGAAATAAAATTATTCATTAATACAGTATGATGGTTCTAGCAATATTTCCATATTGATCTTCAGATACTCACTTCAGCCTCCTCCAGGGCGGTCTGAATCTCTGCCTTCTCAGTCTCCACTGTCTTCTTGGCCTTTTCCAGCTCATGGATGCTCTTACCAGTTTCACCTATCTGCTCTGTCAGATCGGAAATCTCCTCTATAGAAAGAAAAAATATTATCTGTAATCATAATCACATGCGTTTACTTTGTAAAGCTAATTTAGAATTAAAACATTGAAGTCTTTTCTATTTTAACGGTTTCATTCTTACGCTGCAGATTCTTGTTCTCTCTCTTGAGGGTCTCCAGCTGATCCAGGCTCTCCTCATAAGAGTTCTTCATCTTAAACAGTTCAGTGCTGAGTGAACGAGCCTCTTTCTGGGCACCTTCCAGCTCTGCCTGACCTTCCTCATATTTCTGCTTCCATTCTGCCAGGACCTTTGGTTTTGGTAGAGATATTTTAGGATCGGTTTGTTTATAACATGTTTAACAAAGCCCATTCCACCAATATTTTACAAAGAGAATATCATATAATGACTCAGATTGTTTACCTTGTCAAAGTTCCTCTGTTTCTTGTCAAGGTTAGCAGCCAAACCATTGGCTCTCTCCACATCAATCATGAGGTCCTCCACCTCACCCTGGAGTCTCTGTTTGGTCTTCTCCAGAGATGCACATTTGGAGTTCACTGCCTCAATTTGTTCTTCTGCCTCTTGCAGACGCTGGGCCAGCTTCTTCCTGTTAAGTAATACACATTATTTTGAATTCCAATCTATAAAATAGCTGTGAGAATTAGGAATATTATTCAATAATAGACATACTTGGACTCTTCAAGCTCCTCTGTGCGCTGGATGGCATCAGTTTCATATTTGGTTCTCCACTGAGCAACCTCACTGTTGGCCTTTGACATTCCCCGCTGCAGCTCAGCCTTTGCCTCCTGCTCTTCCTCAAACTGCTCACGGAGCAGGTCGCAGTCATGACGGGCTGATTGCACAGAATGGGCCAGTGCGTTCTTAGCCTAGAAGATAAAGTCACATAATATTAGCTTTCTCTACAGTAAAGTAATTGATGTGCATATGTGCACGTATTAATTATGCTGTATTACCTTAACCTCCTCTTCAATCTGCCTCTTTAACTCCTCAATTTGCTGAGTGAAAGCTTGTTTGCCTCTGGTGAGCTGAGAAACCAGAGCCTCCTTCTCCTCCAGCTGACGGCCAAACTCACCTATTGAGATTTACATATACAAAAAAATTTATAAGATGTCATGATGGTGAGGAAAACGGTTTATATTTATATTAATGGAGGGAAGAAGAACTGTTTTTATGACAGTGATGCCAATTCTTTACAGTTGATAAACTAATTGGAGAATTAGTGCACTGCTATCAGTCTAGTTTATGTTTGACTGTATCACACTAAACCACAACATGCTTAAAATCCTCTAAAAAAAGTTGCATATCTAACATTATCCCTTTAATGTGTGCCAATGCCAGTGTGTAAACAATTTTGCCACTATAGGTCTGTGTTTATATAAGTCATTTTTTAGTGGAGGAAATTTAATATATATTTTTATTTTTGAGATATTGTGCCACTTGTTACCATTCTCAGTTTGAAGTCTTGCTCTTTGAGCACTGAGGTCATTTAACTGGCGAAGGTTCTCGTCATTCTTGGACTTAATTTCACTAAGTTGGTCCTCAAGTGTGCGGCACATCTTCTCAAGATTAGCCTGTAAACACATTTGACTCGTTTCAAAGAATCTTAACCACATTTGATATATTTCCTTAAAAATATTTTAGGAACAGTTCTCAAACCTTTGCTTTGGCAACAGCCTCCATGTTGCTGGAAAGATCATCAATCTCCATTTTGTATTCGCTCTTCTCTTTCTCAAGCTTCTGCTTAACACGCTGCAGGTTGTCGATTTGCTCTCCCAGCTCGGCCACACTGTCTGCCTGCTTCTTGCGGAGGGCAGCAGCAGTAGCTTCATGCTGGAGGGTGGACTCTTCAAGATCACGACGCAGCTTCTGGAATTCAGCTTCACGCTTCTTATTCATCTCGATCTGAGCAGCAGTGGCTCCTCCAGCCTCCTCAAGCCTCTCACTGATCTCCTCAAGTTCCCTGGAGAGATCAGCTCTCTGCTTCTCAACCTTGGCACGAGCAGCGCGCTCAGCCTCGATCTCTTCCTCCAGTTCCTCAATGCGAGCCTATGGTGAAAAAATTGTTAATTCGATTCTTAGTGATCTAATTATAATGACCGTAATGTTTGAAAAAAATACCTGAAGCTCCTTGATCTTCTTCTGGAGTTGAGCACCCAGAGATTGTTCATCTTCTATCTTGCTGAGCAGCTGACTTGTTTCAAAATCTTTTCTGTGTGTAAAATGAGAAAACAATGAATGATCTGAAAAAAATAAAAAACATTATTTTTTATAAGAATTTGAAAAGAATTCCTACTTCTTCAGCTTCTCGTCAGATTGCTGCTTGTCATTCTCCAGGTCCATGATGGACTCTTGAGCTAATTTCAAGTCTCCTTCAAGCTTTCTCTTGGCTCTCTCCAGGTCCATGCGGAGCTTCTTTTCTTGTTCAAGGGAACCCTCAAGCTACAGGACAATGATATATAAAATATGTTGAAAGCAGAAAACACAGTTAATTGATAACATGTTTGCATGATCAACTCACATCATCAACTTGCTGCTCAAGCTTTGTCTTGGATTTGGTCAGGGTGTTGACTTTGTCCTCCTCGGCCTGAAGATCATCCAGTGTCTGCTGATGTGACTCTTGGAGGGCTTTCTTCTCCTTCGTAAGCTTGGCAATGCTCTCATCCTGAGCTGCCATTTCCTCAGTCAAGTTCTTGACCTGTGTGATTTTTTTTTTTTTTTTTTTTAAATAAGCTTATATTTACAATTTATTTTCTATATCAACATATAAGACAGAGAATAAGTCTAATCTTAAACCAACTCAATCTCCAACCTTATTCTCAGTGGCATGTTTCTCCTTCTCCACTTTAGCCAAGGTGAGCTCCAGGTCATCAATGTCTTTCTTCAGCTCAGAGCACTCATCCTCCAGTTTCCTCTTCTTGGCTGTCAGTTCAGCATTGATTTCTTCCTCATCCTCCAGTCTCTCAGTTGTCTCCTTGAGTTTAGCTTCAAGCTGGATTTTGCTTTTGATCAGACCCTCACACCTCTCCTCAGCATCTGAGAGACCCTCAGATTCCTGTTAGTAAAATAGATAGCTATTTCATTGGAAACAAGCTTGCTAATTTTTAGTGTAGCCAAAATTCAGTTAATTATAAAATATACTCACAGATGCTACTTGCAGCTGCAGATCATTTTTCTCTTGCAGCAGTGCTACCATCTTCTCTTCAAGCTCCTTCTTTTTGGCTTCAGCCTTAACCAAAGCCTCTTTGCATTTTGTAAAGTCCTCTTTCATGTTTGCCAGCTCCTTCTCAGTCTCTGCACTCTGAAGCAGAGGCTTAATCTTGTAATAAACCTTCATCCATGGCCAGTGTTTGACATTCATGAATGAACGGATGTTGTATTGGATGGTGTAAATGGACTCCCTGTGAATAGTTCATCATTAAATGGCATAATCATCATTAAGTTTGCACAGTTATCATAGATGTCATCTTTACTCATGACAATAGTCACCTCCTCTCCGTCATTTTCACATATTCCCTCCTCATCAGGTAACCACGACAGAGAGCCTGAGTCATTGTGACCAGAGCAGCCAGTTTCTCATCACGCATCTCCTCAAGAACACCCAGAAGACCAGCTTTGAAGAACACCTGAATTTATGTAAAACAGTAAATCAAAATATATTGATTTAAACTGTATAAGCTAAATGACCATGATCACTGAATCTTTGAAATTTGTAAAGCTTAATATGAACCTTTGTATTTCCAAATCTGTAGTCGTCATGGTTAATGTCGATGGATCCCAGGAGTTTCTCACTGGCCTTCTTATTATCCATAAACTGTCCCTCTGGGATAACACCGGCATTCAGCACCTTATATCTGTGGAAAATGTATCAAAATTCTTAATTTCTTTTAATTAGGAGCCTCCTAGGAAATGTTGCTTTCATGTGGTCCCATTTACCTCTGCTTAAAGTCACCATATTGGATTCTGCTGGGGAAACCCTTTGTGCAGATTCTGATGCCCTCCAGAACACCATTACACCTCAGCTGGTGGATAACCAGGAAGTTCTCCATGAGACCTATAACGAACAATTTACACCATGAACTTGGTAAATTAACTTCATCATATATATTGAGAACCAAAATATCTGTACGTTTTTTGTTAAATACTTTACCTGGAGTCTTGGACTCATTAGGAATCAGGCAACGCACAAAGTGAGGGTGAGTGGCCCTTAAGTTGGTCATGAGTTTGCCCAAGTTCTCCTGTGGAGAATAGAAAAAGGTTGGCATGCTTTGTATTTCTTTATTTTTTCTTAAATATAGCAATATTGCTGTGATGTCATCTCTATACATACCCTGAACTGGGAGGACACAGTCTGCATGGAGCCACCCTTCTTCTTGCCTCCCTTTTTAGTATTATCTATTGAGATAAAAATACAAAGTAACATGTATAAATGCAAAAACAAGAAAGAAAGTTAAAAACTGAATTTTTCTTTACCCTCAACAACAGGTGGGTAGAGAGTAGCCAGCAGTTTGACAGAAGACTTCTGGTACAGCAGCAGAACAGAATCATTCAGTGGATCCTTGTTCTTGTCCAACCAGCCAGTGATATTGTAGTCCACAGTTCCAGCGTAGTGAACCAAGGAGAAGTGGGCTTCAGCCTTGCCTTTGGCAGGCTTTGGTTTCTCGAAAGCTTTGTTCTTGCCAAGATGCTGATCATATAGCTTGTTCTTGAAGGAAGTGTCTGAAGCTTTGGGGAACATGCACTCCTCTTCAAGGATGGAGAAGATACCCATGGGCTGTTTATAAAAGAATGTTGTTTATTATTAAAAATGAGAGATTTTGAGAATAGGATCAATAGAAATTAATAAATTCATAAACCATTGATAACCTTCTCAATGAGCTCAATGCAAGAAGCCAAGTCCATGCCGAAGTCAATGAACTCCCAAACAATGCCCTCCTTCTTGTACTCCTCTTGCTCCAGCACAAACATGGTGTGGTTGAAAAACTGTTGCAGTTTCTCATTGGTGAAGTTGATGCACAGCTGCTCCATGCTGTTGTACTGGAGGACAAAACATGAGAGAAACATTTGCTACCTTCTGAATATCATTTATTTTGACATAAAAAGAGATAACATAATCATTCTTACATCAAAGATCTCAAAGCCAGCAATATCCAGCACGCCAATGTAGAAATTTCTTTGTTGTTTTGTGTCCAACATCTGGTTGATACGAATGACCATCCACAAGAACATCCTTTCATAGATAGATTTGGCCAAGGCGCTAACAGAGTTGTACACCTGTAAGTAGAATAGAGTGGATATTTTATTCTGCTTCTGCAATAATTAGCCTGAATTTTAGGTTAAACACATGGCATGCTGGAAATGTTACTATACCTGTGGCACAGTCTGGCCTTTGGTCACATACTCATTTCCGACCTTGACTCTCGGGTAGCACAAACCCTTCAGCATTTCAGCAGAGTTCAAACCCAGAAGGTAGGCGATTTTGTCAGCTTCTGTTAAACATATTTTAAAATAAATGATCTTTGCTCTATAAGCAAAGATAGTCTTTTGTGTAAAATTATAATAAATCAGGCACTAGGTACTTTCCCTTTTATTTTTAGATTTATTGATATGCACACAACTTCTAGTTTATATTTACACTAAACATTTTATACACAGTTTCTGTGGTTTATCAGCAAAGTCGATGCAATGATCTCTCAATTCAAAGCACTGCATGTTATGACACACATTAGTACAATGTAGTCTCACCCTCTGTGCCATCAGGCTCAGCCTGCTCCTCACGCTGCTTCTGCTTGAACTTCATGTTGCCATGATGAAGCACAGCTCCAGTGAACTTGTAGATGCTCATCTTTTCATCACCACTAAAGCCAAGAATGTCAATAGCATCCTGTAAATCACAGAGAAGAATACAATATATGATTTGCCATATTTAAATAAAATATGTCAATATTCAAATAGCAATGACTCACATCAGTAGCATCCAGCTCAACTTTATCATCAATGCTGGCCACTGTGATCTGACCCTGACTGCACATGGGGAAGTCATAGGGGTTGGTGGTGAGGAGCGACATTTCTGTAAAATACACAGCATTTATGACAGAGCATCTTACAATATTATCTGAAACATTGAATGAATTAAATATGTGCACCTACCAATAATCTCAGGCTTATGGTTGGTCATCATCTGGAAGAAGATGTGGTAGCCTCTCTCATCTGGAAGCTGGAATGACACTCTAGACTTCTCCAGCAGATCTGTTGAGAGAATGTACTTGAGTCACAATCATCTGAAGAGTGACAGATAAAGACAAATGTTCAGGATGGATCAATGAAATCATGTCCACGTACATGTCTCAATGTCAGCACTAGCCAGTTTTCCAGTTGTGCCGAAATGAATTCTGATGAATTTACCCTGTTTAAATCATAATAGCATAATACATAAATAATAATTATTATAATATCTTTATAGAAAACTCTGTACAGTAAAATTTAACACAACTGACCATATGTACTGTAAATAAAGAGTGGTTAACTTACAAAACGAGATGAGTTGTCATTTCTCACAGTCTTGGCATTACCATAAGACTCAAGCAGAGGGTTAGCAGCAATGATCTGGTCCTCAAGAGAGCCCTATGATGTTTGAAGGGTTTTCAGTTATTTTCAATTGTTTTTCTTTTTCATGACTAAACACAATTTATAGGCATTTCACAAATTCACATATCGCACAAATCATCATCTTTTAAAATAATATATATGACATAGTTTTGTATCTCGTACCTTTATTTTACTGGCCTCTTTCTTGACACCTGACACTGCAACTGTGGCAAAGTACTGGATGACACGTTTCGTGTTCACAGTCTTTCCAGCACCAGATTCTCCACTGGTTTATAAGAGATTAGAAGACAGAAGATTGAAAGACATGTAGACTTTTCAAAGTATATTCAATCTTTGTTCAATCTTAAATTCTATTTTGTAAATATCTCCATAAATTTTCCATCTATGTTATACTTT
The DNA here is from genome assembly GCF_029890125.1 of Rhinichthys klamathensis goyatoka. Taxonomy (NCBI): domain Eukaryota; kingdom Metazoa; phylum Chordata; class Actinopteri; order Cypriniformes; family Leuciscidae; genus Rhinichthys; species Rhinichthys klamathensis. The sequence continues at coordinate 1,551,738 of NW_026606781.1, forward strand.
AAATTTTTGTCATGGTCTGAAATTAAATTAAAATACTTACGTGATTAGGACAGACTGGTTTTCTCTATCTGTTGATTGAAATTTATTAAATATCCAGTAAATATTTATTATATTAACAGCGACATCTAATTCATCTCAATGAATTCTATAGAATTCAATTCCATAATGTCTTACCAGTCTGCATGAACTGATAGGCGTTGTCAGAGACAGAGAAGATGTGGGGTGGGGCCTCCATACGCTTTTTGCCTCTGTAGGCAGACACCACTTCTGAATCATACACTGGGAGCCACTTGTAGGGGTTCACAGTTGCGCAGAAGAGTCCAGAGTAGGTCTGAAATAAGCAGAGACATGGTCAGATTCCAACAACACAGAAAAAATAAACTTAAATGCTTTTTATGTCGTTTCAGAACTTACGTAGATCATCCACGCAGCATAACGCTCTTTGAGGTTATACAGCACAGAGGCTTCATTGAGATGGGTCATCATGGCCATGTCCTCAATCTTGTCATACTTGGGAGGATTCATTGGGTAGACATCTTCTTCCTTGGCAACTCTCTCCTATAAATTTGATAAATTAGATATTAGTTATAAAAGAAAACAATGTAATAAGTAATTTAATGAGCATCTACATGAAATGGACATTCAAATTTACCTCCTTAGTATCAAGCAAAACAACTGTGACTTTGCCACCGTCTTTGCTCTTGATTGTTCCCTTGAGGTACAACTCTTTGACATCAGCCACATAGCAGGCAGACTTGGCATCAAATGGTTTGGCCTGAGCCTCCATTCTCTCCCTCTCAGGCTTACGAAGGTAAATGGCAGCTTTGCCATAAATGGCCATCTCCGCGTCCGTACTCATGGTGGCGGCTTACTAAAGAGAGAAAATATCAACTTATCCATTACAAAATTCGTAAATATTCAACAAGGGCAAGACAAATAAAATATATAACACATAAATTGTGTTATGAAAGAGGCATATTCCTAAGTTTAGGCTTACACATGAATACAGACACATAAAACAATACTAGATACATTCAAATAGCAAGCAAGAAGCAGGTAAGGGGCCCATTAATGGCAAAAATGTCGATTGAATATGTCTTTCTGGTGATGAAATTGAAATGCTGGTGTCAGGGGACGGCAGATGTAGTACAATATGAATTGTGGAATATATGAAGTTTCAGGACAATACAGAGATTTTCACTGCCGACTATGAGTCTTACTCGGACTCGGACTCTCAGCCCGAGTGCATCCTCCTACTACGAGTATAAATGAAACGGACATTGCATTGCATGTGTGTACTCACTTAGCTTTAGAGAGCTAAAGAGAGGTTTTTCTCCTCTGTAGATAAGTGTACTTGAGTTTTTTCTCTCTCAATGAATGCATAAGATTTCCTGACAAATATTAAGACATTTCTATGACAGATTTTTTTATTATATTAATTCAATATTTTATGATAAAACTTAAGACATTTCTAATAATTTATATAATTACGCATATGTCATCATGGATTATAATAGCAACACTGCATCCCAATTTTGAATTTAATCAGACCAACAGTTCTGTAGTTAGAGACAATTTCATGTTTTGCTCTATTATAGCATTATCAATTGGCCCTTTCCCGCTTCTTTTTCTGTTTCCACAAACTGAGTCAGAAATGTGTCGAATGTCCTCTATATTTGGGCCAAAGTTGTATAACTTTCCCACAAGGGGTTTTATGGGCTCTCAGACTCAAAAGTGGAAGAAGAAAAATAGAATTCAATAAAAAACAAATACAATAGGTGCCTATGTTTGGCACCTAAATAAAGGGTCAATGGGACCCATTCCATAAATTCATCTTACGGATACATTTTAAACATATTTCTTTGTAAATAAATTACATAAGTTTTTAAAAACAGCATGCTTCTCCAGTTTTCGTCTATAATACAGACTATAACAACTGTTTTCATCTACCCTAATCCACACACTGAATCTTAAACTCACTTGCCTTTTGTCCTTGAGACCAGATGAAATGTTCCCTTGGATTAAAAAAAATCAATTAATTAAAATGTATTGATATAAATAAAAACACAATTACTTTGAGTACAGACACATAAGTGATGATGTTAAATTCCTTTCAGTCACAGTCAGCTTAGGCTCTTACCACTTGATGGAACTTCTGAGGTCTCTGCATCTCTTCTGGTCTACCCTCTTGGCTTTTATAGAAGTTGATCATGCACACTAAGCAGAATCTATACATGGGCAACCTCATATGCCCCCCATCCCCCATCCCCCATCCCCCATAAGAAATAGGAATCTAACCATAAGGCTTTACACAGGATCCCTACCCAGTGGCAAGCAAAACGTGGAGACACAGGTGTCAGTCAAATAATACAAAAGTTTTATTATAATAGCATACAAACCATAAAAGTTTAGATTAGACAAAACCTCACACATCAACTTTAATACAGACTTACATAAATCAAGTCACTCAGATGTCATGGAGCTGCGGCCAAATTACAGGGAAAATGCTCCAATAATAAGGGATCTCCAAATCTGCACAGCACACTCACATACCAATTAAAGAACCCCAGTGCACGCCACAGACCACAGCACACAATGAAGAAACACCAACACCATCTACAGAGGAATGGTCACCCTGGTCAATAAGGCCTGCAGCTCCTATACGAAAAAATAACTCAACACACACACACACAAGTTAATACAATATACTGTACTAATTACACAACACACTTTAACTCAAAGTGAACTACAACATGAATAAAACTAAACCCAAAAAGTCTACAAAACAAAATGTTTTACAATATTATCAAACAAAATAAATCAATTCAAACGAAAACAATAAACTCAAGACTCAAATTGAGACAGAGAAAGAAAAGCTAAATCAAATTAACTAAATTCAAATGATAACCCAATTTCACATTAATAGGAAAACTCAATTACAATACACAATAATCAACAGAATCAATACACAAGATTTGCAAAACCATGATCAAACAAAAATAATTAAAAATAACTGATACACAAAATACAAACTGATTTGAATGAAATGAATGGGGAGAAATGAATGGGGAGTCCAAAACAAATTTAACAAGACTAAATACAATACAAAATAAAGACACTCAAAGCTTTTTTAGAGACAAAACTGAAATTATAAAATCATCTCAGTTACGTATGTAACCCTCGTTCCCTGAAGGAGGGAACGGAGACGTAGTCGATGTGTCGACTGATTGGGATCACGCTTGGAGAGCCTGTCATCTTCTAGTACTATTAAAACGAGCCAATGTAATTGGCATGCGTGAAATGCATTACACACTCTGCCCCCGCGGCGCGGGTATAAATACGGAAGTGGATGCACGCACTAGTTGTTTTTCGCTGAGGAGCTGAGCGTAACTCAGGGTCAGCGGTGGTCCAGCAATAGTGGCGACGGGACTACGTCTCCGTTCACTCCTTCAGGGAACGAGGGTTACATACGTAACCGAGACGTTCCCTTTCAGTCGCTCACGTTCGACGTAGTCGACGTGTCGACTGATTGGGATCCCAATTAAAACGCCATCTACTGCTGCCACCTTCCAGTGCCTAGACAAAAGCCTCCAGATTCCCCCGCAATTAAGGTGGGGAAGGGACAGGGCTTAGGCCAGGGAAGTCACTGCTGTTCCTACAGGACCACTGGGAAAGCGTTCCCTGAACATGGAAGGAAGGGACGCTGCGGAAGCCACATCCTGCCCGAAGGGAGGTAACATGTGGAGAAAACACATATGAACTGGGCGGATGACCGGGCAGTACAACATATGGAATGTCACTGGGGTGGCTCCAGCTTAAGACAGGGGAGACTCAACCGAACAGTGACGGCAGAGCAGGCTCTGCCAAGGGAAGACACGGGCTCACCGCAGGGAGCCGTACCGTTGAAGAATACACATATGGGATCACCGTAGGGATCACAGCATATGGACCCAGCCTAACACAGGTTCCACCAGTGCATATGAGTGATAGGCCTGGCTTCGGACATTCCGCCATGTCCGTTGCCGAAGGGTATGGAGGGACTCGACAGGGTTCGGCTAAAAAGGGGAACTCAACTGGAGCAAGAATTGCGCACGTATCCAGTCCATAGGAGGGGAATGGCGCAGCAAGCCGACACAACGAACCGGGCTTACAGTGAAACTGGCTTCATGTGAAGGGAGCCCACGGGAAGCAGCGGTTCGACTAAGGTGTCGCCCAGCCCTCAACTCTAGAATATCTGTCAGCAAAGCACTCTGTGTCAACGTCTAAGCGGGAGCACACACTCATTTAAGAGGAGCTCACCACATAAGTGGACATGTGCTTCTCGGGAAATTCAGCAAGATGAAGGTAGCCACTTTCAGTGGGCCAACCTCGCTTGGAAACAGCCTTCCCTCTCTGCTGATTTCCTTAACAGATAAGAGCTGGTCTGAGGTCCTAAGGCTTGCGTTCTGTGCACGTAAAACCGCAATAAAGCGGACGGACAGAGAAAGCCAGGGCTGGGTCTGCCTCCTCCAGGCTGGGGAGAGGTAGGTTTAAGGGAGAGGTAGGAACCTTGGGCACATATCAAGGCCGGGGTCTCAGCTCATGAGAGATAGCCGGCCTGAATTCCAGGCACAAGTCGTTGACTGTAAGCGAGCAAGTCCCTACCCTCTAGTAGAGACCATGCGGGCAGGAGAACAGTTTAAAAACAGAATTTTTAACTCACTGCCTGCAGTGGCTCAGGGGCGGTCTATGTATTATCACCAGAGATAGGCCCAAGAGGATAAAGAGGGCCACAGGGATGACCCTTGCTCCCTCAGGAACCTGACGATCAGGACGTGCTTCCCATACTTCTGCATATGATGTTTGTATCATATTGAGGGTGAAAGAACAGCCTACTCCAAACCAACTTGCAGGAAAGAGAGCACTGAAATGACCGAACGCTCTCAGGATCTCCTCACGGAGAGAAGACTCAATCAACGAATAGGTTCCACTTCTAAGTAGCGAAGCACAATGCCTTATCTTAAGGGGGTGCTTGCAGAAGTGATGGTCACTACCACATATCCTTGTGATAGCGACCTGAACCTCCCCGCCCAGTCAGCTGAGAGCCAGTGTCTATCCAAGGGATGTCCACTCAGACAGAAACACATCTGGCAGAGGGACGAGTCCAGAGGGGTAACAGATGTAACGTGTGTGGCCCCGAAGTGGTCCCTGCCCAGCTGGACCGCAAGAGGATTGGAGTCTCCACTCTCCCTGGCCATAGCTGTCGTGAGGCTCCTTGGCGACACGATTGAGAAGGCAGGAGGAATTTTATAGTGGAATGAAGCGACCTCAGAAGCTTCTGACTCCAAGGAGGAGGTGACGGGCGAGTTGTGACATGCGAGGGAAGCTTAGCGCAACGGTCGCGATGTTGTCTTTTCAGACCAGTACCAGCTCGCTGAGCAGCGGTGGCTCAAAGCGAGGTGAACTGCCAACTCGACGTAACGAATACCAATGCAGTCGGAGGTCGCCCTGGCCTCCGTTAAAGCATGCCCTTTGTTCATGGCCCCTCAGTCGGTGTTAGTGGACCTGAAGGTCTGAACACGGGCTGAGAGTTTGGGGGCAGGCCGGGTTGATCTTTTATCACACAGGGCGTGCCGCTCTGCCACGGTCACCTCGGGACTCGATCATAAAACTAGTGCTGAAGCGTGTGGAGGAATCCAAGCGTATGGAGGAATCCAAGCGTTGCTTCATGTGGAGGAATCCAAGGGGCTGCATCTGCCATATGCCCCAGGAGCCTCTGAATTTTTTTTCAGTGGGACCCTTTCTCACTTCTAGCACTAGCCTAACACACTTTTCTTGAAGAGATGTGTTGGACCGAGTCCTTCTCCTGAACTGAAAAAGAGATACTCAGCCCGTGGGCGAGATTACTCTCTCCCAGTTGACCTGAAGACCCAACTGGCTATGGAGCACTCGAAGGGTAGGACTTGTACTGATACTTCATACCCTCGCCGCCAGAACACAGAATGGTCTGTGGAGCGGAAGGATAGAGATCTGAAGTACTGTCCTTCAGGTCGAACGCTGCAGGCCAACCTTGGGGACGGAGCATTTGAAAAAGCATTTCTGTGTAGTAATTGAACGGAGGCTTTCGAAAAAGGGCCCGTTTCAATTGACACAGGTCCAAGATTGCCATAACCCACCACATATCTAGGGTACAATGAAGTACGGGTTTATAGAAACCGGTCTTCATATCAGCTGGAGCAGAGGCTACCTCGCGTCCTTCGCCAGTAGGAATGCGATGTGCGCACACAGGACAGGAGCGGCGCTCAACACGTAGGTGTGATAAATATCACTAATCTTAGGAGCATCTCAGCTCAAAACCTAAGTATGATGAATATCACTGAGCCAGGGCGAAGCCAAGCAAAATGAATCGCAAGCCGAGTCTGCTGGTAGTTTCGGGGCCAGCTGGAGCGGTAGGAAGCATATTCAGGCTTACACACACCGTGCCAGGGGCCAGGGAACCACAGACGTACCCGAAGTGGGGCAGCGAGGTGGAGGACAGGGATCTGGCTTGGAAGGCCCGGGGACGGCCCGAAGCAGGGTCTGAGTGTGGTGTACGACACTTACCTGTCTCCATGAGATGGCCAGGGATGCGTGAGAAGGCGGATGACCGGGTCCTCGAACCGCACCCAGCTGCCGTGCTGGCGAACAAGAGGGGGCTGAGGGGTGCAAGGCTTACAGGGTCGCACACCGCCAGACTCGCCCTCTTGGGACCCAGGAACAGAGGAATTTGCTCTTTCTTTGGAATGTGGGTACCGCTTGCTTCGCTTCTTTTGGGAGCAGTGGAGGAACAGACACACACACAAACAAAGACTCCACCCGGCCCTCACCCGGGGGGAGGGAGTGGATCGGTGACCAACTCCCAGAGCATCCTCCTCCATCCCTGAGCGGCCCGCTTCGGAATGCTTTTGCTGTGGCTTGCCACCTGGCTTGGCAGCCCCTGGAGCGGGCTGGGCATCCCTACTGCGGCCGCCTTCATGCTGAGGCCTGGCTGGAGGCTGCGGAGGCCCAGTGGGAGCAGCGGCAGGGGAACGCCCTCGGCGACGAGCAGGTGGAGGAACTGCCACCGGCAGCGGGGTGGAGGCAGCAGCGGGCCGCCGGGGCAGGATGTGCCGGATGGCCTCCATCTGCGCTTGGGCAGCAGAGAACTGTTGGACGTAGTTCTCCGCCGTGTCGCCGACCAGCCCAACCTGGGAAATTGGGGAGACCAGGAACTGAACCTTGTCCGCATCCGCCATATCAACCAGGCTGAGCCAACGATGGCGCTCATGGACCACTAACCGCCACGACACTCGTGCCCGGAGGGCGAGGTTGGATGCAGTGCGATGCTCACCTATGAGCACACGGTCTGGGCTACCCTTGCCCACAGGCTTTGCCCACAGGCTTTGTAAGCTCTGCCCGTCGGAACAGACGAGAACTCACAGGTCATAGGGGGGAGATGAGGATCCCCCCAAAAGGCAGCGGCCGCCGGACACAGGTGCACCTGTGTCGCGACAGACCGCTCCACTGGAGGGATAACCTTGCAACCCTTCACCGCTCCTCCATCAAAGGTAGTGAGGGGGAAAAGCTATCCAGGCAGTTTCTGGCAGAGAAAGGTGCCATCCACAACCTGGTAAGCTCTCCATGCACTTCGGGAAAGAAAGGCACTGGGGCGGCGAGCTGAGAACCAGTGCGGCCCGCCCCGAGATACCACTCCTCCAACCGAGACTGAACGGGACATGAAATTCAATTCTTCAATAAACTTCATTCCTTCCCATACCCACTAACATTTACCTTAGCAAAAGCTTCTGGCTTGGTTGCAAAGTAGTTGTAGAGTTTTTGACTGCATCAATAATAATGTTTACGATTGATTAAATGTTCTAGCCTAAAAATTTTAGACGAGCTTTCTTCCAACTTACCTTCTCCATCACGACCTATGATCACGACGTGTGTTCGCACGATATTGTTGGTTACCTAACGAACGTACGGTGGCCGAGTATGTGTGTGCGTATACGTTCGCGCCATCTATGCGTTCGCGCGATGACCGAGAATGTTCCGTCAACTTCCGTGTGTTCGCGCATCTATGTTGCCTAGTAACGAACGCAATCTGGCCGAGATACGGACGCGCTGGCGGCAGGAAACTTCACTTTGTGTGCCTGCGCCTCGTATACAACGTTATATAAAGCTTGCAGGACAACTTGGTTGGCATTGCCTTTTCAGCGTGAGAAATACATGGTGTGGCGTGTGAGCGTGTGAACTGGTTGAATTGCGTGTGTCTCACGGCCAATGCGTGAGACTTGAGAACCCTGTTAATGATATAGCCTAAGTAAAAATACAATAGTGGACATAATAAGCAAAATAGCTACTCTCTATAGCTAATTCTTCTAGCCAACGTGCTATATGGTCATTAAATTACTTTCCTGGGGTAGGCTAAATGTAACTTTATGTTCTCCAGCTGTTTTATTGACCTCTTTCAGCGGTTGAAAAACACTGATTGATCGAAATTATGCATGGGGCATATACATTTCGGCAAGTTGTACTGTCTCTTTGAACCCTTCATTCGTGTTTATTTACTAGATGATTGGTTCACGTGCCGCTTGAACTGAGGCGCTACAACGATCTGTCACATCACGTCACATTTACAAGCGCCAAAACGGTATTTATTGTTTGAATTTCGAAATAAAATTGACAGAATCTGAGAGCTGAGAAGTTGTTTGTTTCATATAAAAAGTAAACTTCTCTGTCTTGTCTGTCGCGGTGTCAGTGTCCTCTTTCCTTCGCGATTTTTCTCTGCGTGAGAAAATGGATGTGTGGCATACATTTTAGGGTTAGTGATATCACTTACCCGGGAGGAATGTCGTGTAGTCCCTGCAGTCATTTGTTGTAGTCCTTAAAAAAGTATTTCTTTAAAAGCTAATATCTTGCTTTGCTTAGAACTTTGTGCGTTGTAACTTTGCAGATGTTGTTTATGCTCAAACAGCAACATTTCACACTAACTAAGTTAGAAAAGTCAAGCACACCGTTCAAACATCAGAAGCCTCTGTCAATCTGGAAGCATGTTACATTCATCAATATAACAATTCATCAATATAACAATGTATGTATTGCACTATACAATGTACTGCACATAACAGTCCAAAAAAAACGTTATGGGACTTGTAAGTTGCACTTGTATAAATTGTATTGCATTAGAAACTATTTCAAACCAAGTGGCATCTGCAAACAGATGATGCTATCTAGACCATTTCTCAGAACTAACTTCACTTTGTTTAATAATGTTGCACCACTTTGTGAAATGTTTTCCTTAAAATGTTTGAGCAATATTTTTTTATTTGATATATTGTTATATAAGGGAAAAATACATTCAGTTTGTCTAAAGTGTCGACAATCATGCTTCACATGTGATATATGACATATTAACAATATTGCAATATCACCTCAAACATTCACCTGAAGCATATTTTGATATTTTGAGTCATTCACTCAAAAACAGACGTCAACACTAGCATAACATTTGCCTGATTTTTTACAGCAGGGCAAATGAGTGTAGCACTGAGCCTGCACATGCTTAGCATGCATGGCTTTTAGTAGGTTAGGGAAGTGGCTAAAAGAGATACAAGCCAAGATAAACAATCAAATTAAAAGGCAACAAAAATGGAAGTTTTACAGCATTACATTGAACATTCTGTAAAGTAAAACTGTTTTAATTACTTCCAATGGTGATCATGAAAAAATATTGAATTGCATGAAATATATTTGAATTTCTGCCCTGAAACCATCCGTCTCCTCATACTTTATATAATGTTATTAACAATCTTTGGAAAGAACAGGATTAATTTTCCAAGACCAACATTCAAGATCTTTTTTTTTTTCTTCTTGATGTATACTAGGTGAAGCTTCTTCAATACATCAGAAAACACTAAATGTGAATAACAGATGTATTCCTGAGCAAAACTGTTCCTTTATGCTCACACATTTATGTTGTGCATGTAACACTGAAATGTGAAGATGTTGACAAATGAAACATTTATTGAGCCGTAAATCTTCATTTGCTCATTACACGTTCATTCCACAGACAGTGGAGAGTGGCCACTGTGGAGCTCGGTGACATTCTCACTATTTCAACACCCTCCTTCCTCCTGAATAGTTTAAGGCTTGTAATGTAATTGGAGATTCCCAGTGCTGTATTTTTGGCATGTCCACCATGTGTGCACTCAGTAAGTTAAATGATGGTGCCAAGTGGCAGTTCTACATGCCGCGGTGTTATATGGTGTATATTTACAGGCTTAGTTCCAACCCACAATTTAATCTGGCATGTTCTAACAACAGTCATCATAAGCATTTTAATAGGCTCAGACTGTATAATACAACTGATGGCGCATTCATTGGTCTTTTAATTGACTTATTGATGCAAGAAATAGATAAATAGGTTTTTATTTGCTGTTTACGCTAATTGATTTTTAACATATATTGACATTTGATTGTGTCAAATCTATATGCGCACATACTGATCCCTTGACAACTTGTAGGAATGACTTAAAAGGAAGTTGCTTGTGCCTTAAGCAAGCAATTAAATTCTGACAGATATGGATAGAGATAAATTATGTGTGTTCTTTGCACTCTTACACATTGTCTACAACCTAATGAACATTAAAGTCTTTAGTTAACTCTGTGGAATAATTTCAAAATAAAATTCATAGTCAGAAATCAGGAAACTCAAGAAAATGCATCATAGGGTAAATGTTGCCAATGGAGCTCTTCTGAACATTTATAGCATGGGGTAAATGCTCGATTGTCTGTCAGCAACATACATATTGATATTTTAAAGTATTTAGTCATTTTATGGATGCTGAATTGGCACTCCATTCTATAAGTAACAGAGGACACTTCCTCTGGCCAACTCATGTTAGAGAAATATTTGAATCATACAAAGATAATAGAACAAAACACTGACCATTTGGGAACATGTTGCTGTTTTTACCATGAATAGTGTAACTGAGACATGTCATTTGATTACTGCTCCTGACCAATGTGATGAAAGCTATGGAACACATCCAAAAATAGTCAAGGTACAACTGTAGAGGTAAGAAGAAACCTATTTCCGTACTTTTGATCACCTCCAAGAAGGACCAAAGAAGGAAGGCTTTGGGTTTCATAACTGCCACACCTGCCGCACAAGCAGTGTGGTTGTGTGAAGTTCAGGACACAGAATCCGGTGTGAACTCTATGACTTTAAATAGCAGCATCTATAGGATGTGACATGAAGCTCTACTCGGCTGCATGATGCTGAGAGTTATGCTTACCTAATTATTCATTAGAGATCACCATTTCAGTGTCCTCTTGTTAAATATATTTACATGATTGTATTGTTTTCTTGTTACACATTTAGTAAAACGGTCTCTCAAAATCAAACAGATTGTCCTGCCATTATATGACACCAGCCTCAGTATGAAACCCTATTCAAACATTTTTATTCCAGCCTGAAAAAGAGTGAACTGGTCTGATCTCTCTTCAGTCTGTCAGTACTTACTGGTAATAAATCTTAGAAAAATTCATATAAAGCACAAATTATGTATTGCATAATGGTCAAATAATTTAAACCAATGTAACATTATTTAGCCAGCTGTCTGCACAGTAATGTTTGTCATTTGGTAATGGTTCAAAATAGGATAAATATTCTCTTGCAATTTACAAATGCTTGGTTAACCATCAAAAACAAAAGGTTAGGAAAACACATTCAATCCTTTTATTGGGCATATAAACCAGTAACTAAGTTACTACTTTGCTGGCAACTGCTTGTCCATCATGTGAATAGGGATGACGATCTCTCCAGGGAGACTGGTAGAGCCAGGTAATGGGACCTCAACTGAGAGAATACCATCTGGAGACAGCATGGAGTTGATCAGTTTTAGGTCTAAGTCAGCTGGAAGCCTACACAAGGAAAATGAAACCAGCCATGAATAATGATGGAGTAACGCCCTACATTATGTAAAGCTGAATTATGTGATGCAAAAATACAGTATTAAACACAGCATAATTTCCAGTTAGGTTCAGCTTGGAGAAATATTTTTTTGTAATTATTTTCATTTTAAAATACAGTACGAGTTAATATGAGACCACAAATCAACAACAAAATAAATAAAACAAAAGCTCCCTTACTTGTATTTTCTTGTAAAGCTTCTTGAGATCAATTTGTGATTATCATGCCTTTCCTCGTGATTACCTATGAATGAAAACAGATATTAAAGAACATGCCTATGCCATCTGAATGAAATGTGATTTGCAGAATGTGGTCGTTGTATGTGCTATTTTTAACAAAATAAATATGCAGTGCATTATAAATATACCAAAGCCAGACATATCAAGGTCATCCTACCTGTTATCTCCAAATATCCCTCCTTGGTTTTGATGCTTATATCCTCTGGAGAATATGGACTAACATCTAGACAGACTTTCCAGTTTTGCTGTCCTTTCATTTGTTCACACACGGATTCAGAATGCCGTCCTTCACGTCCAATACATGATTTAGCAGGAATATCCATGCACAAAGAGCTGAATAGAGGTAAACCCATAGATCCTGGCCAGGTTGAGGTCCCTAATCTTTTCCTGGCTGAATCTATCCAGCTAACCTCATCAGGCTTAAGGAAACACGGTAGGTCGGTGTTTTGGTTGAAAAGGTTTTTATGTGTTCCCTCCTGAAGAGGGTCCCAGCAAGCATTACGGTAAAACAAAGGACGAGGCATCTTTAAACTTAATTTCTAAACCATTTGTTTTGGAGCTCTGAATATCTTATTCTGATATAGCAACAGTAAATCTGATATGCAGACTTGCAAAAATCTACAGAAAGTTGCCACACACTTCTTTTATACTGTTCTTGTCTATTAAACATTCATCCCAAATTATCCAGTCCCAAAAGTTAACAAAGAGGCTTGGCAAATCTTTCACCTCTGTGTTACAATCTGACATACACAGAATGATGCCATCCTGTCTGTATTAATAGAACTAAAGGGGTAACGGCAAATTCTTGGCACATGACAATGGGCACACTGGCAATAGTGTTGTTTCATTAATGGCCTCTGTAGTCTGGTCACATCTTAGTGCTTTTCTTTTACCATGGTAACGGACGCTGTTGTACAATAGTATGTACTTACACAGTCTTTATCAAAGCTCTAGAGAATTCCTGTAAACAACATTTAGAGTCAGATATACTATGATACATTACATAACACTGATAATTGCTCAGATTCTACTACCTGATGCTAAACTAAGCAAGAAGCTAAACGATTACTTTAAATGTTTTAACACAGGGGAAAAACAAAACAAAGCCAGATATTCATTCACTTTCTTTAATGACAAATCATTAGGATTAAGCATATTTAACTTCGTCATAAATGCTCAGGATAATTGCATTGAGAAAAATCATTTACACAAACATGATCATCTTTTATTCTCTTTCCCCTTCTCCATTACACTCTACAGAAGAACCCTACTTCAACTACTTCACTGTGCATCTTATTTCATAAGTGACTTGAAATTGGTTGATCTGAATGGGCTGGAAGACAAAGGGCTGATCTGTGTTCAGTTAGAAAGGCACAGAAAGAAAGGCTACAACAGATATACAGTGGGAATGCAAACAGAATACAAGAAAAATGGTTTTCATCAGCACATTTCTTTTCATTGTAGTAGAATGCTGATAGCAACTCTACAGTGCGTGTGATTCTCTGGCTCAGCAGCACTGGATCAGTGGGAGTGTACTGAAATAGATGAACAGCTAATTATTTCAGTGCATTTATGTTAATAAAACAAAGCCTTGCAATGCATTGGCATAATATGCCATTTGAAATCTCTAAGAAATGGGATCCATGTATAGCCAAACATTAAGAAATATTTATAGTTCTGTACCAGCAGTGCTAAAGTCTCTCAGGCAAAAGGATTTCCCCCAAACGGGTCCCCAAAAGCATCTGCAAGAGCAGCAGTCTGAGTGGCTGGAGTGCTCTGTGAAAAAAAATTAAAAAAAAAATATATATACATATGACAACGAAACTCATACACAATATAAATTGGGATAAATTGGAATCCCAAAAACAGTATAAACACATGGTCACAGTGTCAGTGTTTTTAACATTATAAACTTAAAAAACCTGCACATACTGTATTCATAGGTGGTGCTCCAAAAGGGTTAGTTCCAAAAGTGTCATCAAAAAGGTTTGAGCCTGCAGGGACTAGATTAGGAGTGAAAGCAGCATCCAAAAGCCCTGCGGCTGGGACCGGGGTCAGACTAGCAACAGTTGCAGGGGACTGCTGAGGAGCAAGTTTGGAAGTCCCTGGACACAAGATGGGGAATTGTAATGATCAAACTATCAAAATCACTATGCTGCATGTCTTAAAATCACAAGTAGCAGCTGATAATTAAATGAGTACCATTTGAGTTCACGGAGATTTGGTTTATGTCAAAGTCATCATGATCTGCCACCTCCTGAGCCAGGCCAACCTTACTGGAAAAGTACTGGTCAAATGAGCCATTGGTGTTTGGACCAGGTTCTTGTTCTGCTTTCTGGGGCTTAACCATCTGGAAATTTTTGAACATGTCTTTTCCAGTCTTCTTCTCTTTCTCCCCAAGGGGGTCCAAAGCTGTAAAGGCACTTTTGACCACTGGGGGTTCTTCTTTCACCGGAGGACGTGGTGGAGGGCGAGGTGGAACAACTGCACCCTGCTGCATACCCATTATTGCATTAGGAGGCATCATGGGAGCAAATTGGTTTGCTTGGAAAGGACTGGCCACAGGACCAGCAGTGGGCCAGGCCCCAACAGGTGCTGCGATTCCCGGTTGACCCCAGGATTGTGAGGCAGCTGATGGACCAAAAGACAAAGCTCCTTGCTGCCCCCATGCAGGTCCAGGCAGGCCTCCAAAAGCAGATGGTTGAGGAAAAGGATTTGGTTGTCCCGGAATGGTTACTTGAGGAAAACCGCTCTGAGGAAACATTGTGGGTGTTTGACCCCATGGAGATGGGGCTGTCCCAGGAGTTTGAGTGACAGAAGTAGGGCCCAGAGACAATGAACCTACAGAGAAAAACCAAAAAGCAAAAACAAAATACAAATCAACATCAAAATATTTTAACTAAATCATGCTCAATGGCATGCAAAAAAACTCAATTAACAGTCAGCAGACCCCAGGGGGCGTTCGAAGAGAAAATAAAAAAGATGATCTTACAATGACACGTACTGTATAGTAATTTACACTATAAATGCAGATTGAGGGTTTTTTTTTTTAAAACATTGTCTTCATGATACCACACTTGATAGTTTTCCCCTCACACAGTATAAATAGGTCTTCATACAGGGAAAAAATAAAACTGAAGTAAAAAACAAATGTAATGATGAGATCAGCCAATTCAGTTATACTAGTGAAGCACACATTATACCAAGAGCATTGATGGTGGAGGAAGGTGTTGTGTTGAATAAGTCCGCTGGAATGGATGAATTCTGATTCGAGGACTGGGACTCCTGGGTTGGTGGAGCAAAGAGTTCAGCTCCAAACATGTCATTTCCAGGTGACTGTGGAGGCACAAAGTTGTTTAAAATAATTTTTAGTACTCTGCAATTAAGCAAAATTACAGTGCCAAATGACATGAAAAAAAAAAGAGATGTGGAATAATGCTGCCACTGAGAAAGAGCCCAATTTATCACCAAAGTAGTCCAAAAAAAAAAATAATAATTCAGCTAAGTTTGATACACATACACAGTATATATGTAGATAGTTTACTTGAATAAATTCTCCCTGCACAATTAAACTGAGGCACAAAGCACGCAGTTAGTCATAGTATTGCTTTCAGGGATTCCCATGACATTGTTGTGTACATCCACAATGAAGTTATGTTTTAAAAAAAACAACTTTAAAATTAACCATTTTGTATGGATGCATCTAGCTTCTTTGAGTAGAGAAAAAGGACCAGTCTATTAGCATAAAACTTGGTAGCTTTCCTTCATCAAAAAGTATATAATCAATTTAAGACACACAGTACATGGACAACAATGCCATGTCCCTCAACACAAGTTAATAATGTGACAGTTTCCATCCAATTTTTCCAACGTGCCCAAAAAAAAAACCTCCCCCTAAACCATAAATCCAACTATCAGTGTGAGTGAGTTGTATGAGACTGACTACAAGGACTTTTAAAGTCATAATCATTTAAACATCCATTTCTTCTCAAGCCTCAAAGCATTTAGACAATGTGAACATCTTTACATTCAAGTACAAGATGCACACTTTTTTATTATTTTAAAATATTGATTAAATTGAATTATACAGCACAGTCCTTATAGTCCCTCTCATCAATGGTATGTGAAGTAATACAGACAGAGAGCTTTGTAGGGGGGTTTCTCTTGCCACAAGTTCACCTTCCCTCTCCTCCGCATGCATCCAGACCTCGAACTTTGGGGTGGGGGGCAAAGGACCATCAAGCCTCCATTTTGAACAGAAGGTGGCGTGATGGTTTGAAACAATGCCACTGATTTACTGGATTCATTACACAAGAGAGGAGTTTGGAGGACAGGAGGACCTGATTTGGATACCCCGTTTAAGATAGACGGGTTTTTCATTGAGGTACTCAAAAAAGGATTCTGGCTAAAGAGGGAATTGCTGTCACTGTTCAGATCGCTTAAAGGAAGCTGCTTTAATTGAGCATTTGGACTTTCATGGGACAACTGGGCACCGGACAGTCCATTAAACTGCTGACTGTGTGAAGTGGAGTCTTTACTCAGGCTTTGCTGCAAGTCTGGCCCATTTAAGAGGAAACTAGAAAGATCTGACTTGTTATTGGAAGAAAACATGGAATCTGATTGTGTGAAATCATTCAAGGGAGAAAAGGGATCATCACTGAAGGGATCGGAACTAGGAGTTGGGAAAAGATCTGATGTGAATGAAACCGGTTTGTCGTCTGATTTATTGCAGAGAGGAGATGGGTAGCAGATGAAAGGATTTTCTTGTTTGCCATCAATCACAACAGCAAAGTCAAGCAGAAGAACACTCTCAGGCTGGTTTTAGAAGGGAAAAAAAAAAAATAATAATAATAATAATAATAATAATAATAATGTGAGGTAGACTATGAAACATACTGAAAGAAAATAGTAAGGCAGTTATAGCATATAACATGAAAGTTTCCATAGGAAGCATCTTAAACACCAGTAATTGAAGTGCTCTTTTCCCATTTAATGGTTTTGGGTGCCATCTACTGGCCAATGGGACTTACCCAAAAGCATTTTTAGCAGTAAAAGAATTTGGTCATGAAAAAGCAAATGCTTGAGGCCTTTAAATGAGAAAAGAGGGCTGATCATGGATGACTTTGGTAGATGTTAACAGAAGATACTGGCAAATACTTTAGTATGTTAAGAACCCAAAAGGACAGAAAATTATATCTAGGGAAGAAATATAAGACAAGAAATCTAGCCACATGCGAGGCAAACTCTTTGCTCATTCTAAAGTCTGGGTATATTTCTAAAAGGAATTATTTAATAAACCACTTAAAACATGTCAACAGCAGAACCACTGCCAAATGTATACTGTAGGGTCATTACCGTAGGAGAGTGAATGTCAGGTGGAGTGGACATATTGCCAAACAGGTCCATCTGCTCTACGGTCTGAGAATAACACAAAACATGATACCTCTAGGTTATTTTCTGAGGATTCCAAGGTCCATTTGGAGGGTTTTTTTCTCCCCCCAATTAGTATGAAATTGCCATTTTGTATGAAAGCACTTACTTTTACAGCATTTTCTTGGCCATCCAGGGTGAGTAAAGCATCACCACCATTCTGATGACCAAACATTAAAGGGTTAGTTCACCCAAAAATGACATTTCTGTCATTAATTACTCACCCTCATGTCGTTCCAAACCCGTAAGACCTTCGTTCATCTTCGAACACAAATGAAGATATTTTTGATGAAATCGGAGAGCTTTCGGTCCCTCCATTGACAGCAACGTCATTGCAACTTTCAAGGCCCAGAAAGGTAGTAGAAACATTGTTAAAATAGTCCATGTAACTACAGTGGTTCAAACTTAATATTATGAAGCAACAAGAATACTATTTTGTCGTCCCCCCCAAAAAATAACGACATTGTTGAATAATCTCTTCCACGTCATTCTTCTATGCTGTTGATGTAGTGTAAACAGTGCAGCGCTTCTGGGTCATGTGTGTGATGCTAACCAGCGTCGGCCAATAATGAGTCGACGTTCTGACGAGAAGAGATTGTTGAATAATATCGTTATTTGGGGGGGGGGGGTACACAAAAAGTATTCTCGTCGCTTCATAATATTAAGGTTGAACCACTGTAGTTACATGGACTATTTTAACAATGTTTTTACTACCTTTCTGGGCCTTGAAAGTGGCAATGACGTTGCGGTCAATGGAGGGACAGAAAGCTCTCAGATTTCATCAAATATCTTCATTTGTGTTCGAAGTTGAACGAAGGTCTTACAGTAATTAATGACAGAATTTTTATTTTTGGGTGAACTAACCCTTTAAGACATGAATGAAAGATTACATTAAAATATCGCCCAAAAATGGTTTACACCCACCTCAATCACAGTGCCATTTCCTTCACCCTGCAGTAGTAAAGGTTTCGGTCAATAAAATGAATCGAACAATAGAAAAAAATGGTTAAAAATGTATATGAAAACATTGAAAAGCAGTAAACTACTGAGAGAAAAAAAATTCAAGTCTTGAGCACTCAAAATAGCTTAGCTTACAAACAGACAAATCTCTAGACAGGCCTACAATCTTCCTGCATTAAATATGTACAGTAATACCAAACTCGTTCCTCATTTTAAACAGTAAAAAAAAAAGAAAGAAAAAAAGTAAATGCTTTCGTTTTAAAGTATTACAATTATATTCACATCACCTTCAGTGCAGCCTCCTCTTTCTTCTTCATATTGAAGATTAGTTGAAACAGATCCTTCAAATCAGTGACCAGAGACTCAGCCTGAAAGAGGAATTGACAACAGAATACATGAGTGCTCTGCTTACACTGTGGAACATTCCATCTACATTGTAACTTTTTATTGTCTCTTTTTTGTAAGTGACACCAAAAAGAATGGCAAAATAATGACTCTTTACACCAGGTTTCAATCATAGCCTTCCATTGTTCAGACAAACCCACAGCATATACAGTGGTGTGAATAAGTTATTACCCCCATGCTAAAGTTGCCTAAAAAGAGGAATAAAAAAATCATCTTTTGGAAATTGATCTTAATGCCTTAAAGAAAATTGGTGTCCTTAAAGGTTGGATTTTTCCTCATTTTTCTAATTATGTATGAATAATGTATCATAAATAAATAAATGTTCTTCCTTAAAATACAGGGTGCATAACTGCCCTACAAAGGCTAAGAGCAGTATCTTTAATTTTTCACAATTTTTTTTGCACAAATAAAAAGTGCAGGATCTGCTCTACAATCTGTTAAAATTTAATATGGCTACCAAATAAATTTCTTATATAAATTTACATTTTTAGTTGCAGTATTGTATAGAAAAGTAGAGTGAAACCAAGGCAGAATGCAGTATCTGCCCGTACTGCAGTCTGCCTTGCAGTCTGCCTTGGTTTCACTATGATACTGCAGTTTGCCTTTGTGTGGCATGAGTCAGGTTTTATAGCATACTGTATGTATATAGCTCATATTTCATTTATTGATATATTGATTCCCTGAATGATTAAACTTAAACTGTTTGTAATTACATGTGAAGACCTATCCCAAACTGAAATAAAAGCAATGCGTTAATGATTGCCATAAAAAAACAGCACTTTTGTGATACAATTAAAATATATTAATCTAATAACGCGTGTTTTTTGTTTGTTTGTTTTTTGAAAAATATGATTAATGCCAAAGGGGATGGAAAGTCACAGCTTAGCAGAAAGAATGAAGATGGAGAAAACGGTCAATAAAAAAAAAAAAAAAGGGGGTTTACATAATATGCCACATAATTTTAATAGTTTGGTTATAATTAACATATACTGTACTTTTGACGACTATAAGCAGCTGCTGCAGCTGTGTGCAAAGGTTTTGGTGATTTATGATTTATGATATAAGCAAGTGATTATGATCACTTGCTACACTTACTGCTATATGTTATTGTATGGCCATGTAAGTATACGCAGTAATGCAAAGGCAAAGCGCAGTATAGCCTATAAAACTACCAAAGTTTGCCTGACTGTTAAAAAACGAAACGTTTAATATTCACCTCCCTTTGATCTATCTAATTGTACCCTTTGTTGTTAAATTTAATTGGATGCTTATATCTGGTGTAAGAAAAACACAAAAAGCTGTTTTTCTCAGTTTGGAGTTTTTGCTGATACTGCTCTTAGCCTTTGTGGGGCAGATAAGTCAGGCCCCCCCTATGTTAAATTCCCATAGAGTCAGGCAGATTTTTATTTTTAAAGGCCAGTTATTTCATGGATCCAGGATAATATGCATCCTGATAAAGTTACCTTGGCATTTGGAAATAAAATAGACCCACATCATCACATTCCCTTCACCATACCTAGAGATTGGCATGGGGTACTTTCCATAAGATCATCTTTCAATGCAAATCAAACCAGCTATTAGGCTAACTGAAATAACACCATGCCAATCTCTAGGTATGGTGAAGGGAATGTGATGATGTGGGATATTTTAATTCCAAAGGCCAAGGGAACTTTATCAGGATGCATATTATCCTGGATCCATGAAATAACTGGCCTTTAAAAATAAAAATCTGCCTGACTCTATGGGAATTTAACATAGGGGGGGGCCTGACTTATGCACCCTGTATTTTAAGGAAGAACATTTATTTATTTATGATACATTATTTATACACAAAGAAAATTGGTGTCCTTAAAGGTTGGATTTTTCCTCATTTTTCTAATTAAGGCATTAAGATCAATTTCCAAAAGATGATTTTTTTATTCCTCTTTTTAGGCAACTTTAGCATGGGGGTAATAACTTATTCACACCACTGTATATATATATATGTGTGTGTGTGTGTGTGTGTGTGTGTGTGTGTGTGTGTGTGTGTGTGTGTGTGTGTGTGTGTGTGTGTGTGTGTGTGTGTGTGTGTGTATTCTGTGTTTGATGAACAAACACTGACCTGCTGAGCTGTTTTAACAGCAAAAAACTGGTGCTCCCCCTCTGCCCCGCAAACATATCCAAAGGCCCGGTTATCAGTGACATCACGAGCAATGAACGAGATCTTATTCACCACATGTTCATGCTCAATCACCTGAGAGAGAGCGAGAGCGAGATGATATGACAGAGCATGTTATAAAGTCAATAGAGATTATGACATGACAAGGCCAGTAATTAATTTCACACATCAACTTAAGTATCAACAAAACTACTCACCCCAGTTCTCTCATCAACAATTTTGATTCCAGTTAGAGAGATGTTCACCCATATTCTTTGCTTGTGCTTGCCTTGAGAACGAGCAGCTATTGCCATGCCCTGTACACAAACAAAAGCGGAGTACAGTTCCTTCCAACAATAACTGCACCTTTAACAGAATATAATAATATTCTGTCTTCACACTGTGCACCCCCAACCCTGCTACTATTAAATATCATCAGTTTAAAATAAAGCCATAACAATACACCGTAAGATCTGAAGGACTTCAGATCTCTCTCTCATTCATACATATATGAGAGAGTGTGCGAGAGGGCCCCATTTAAGTGAAATTACTGAATTTAAATATACAAGCTTGATAAAAATAATCATTCTAGAAGAAAATTTCAGATGGCACTTAGAGGCTTTTGCATCTGAACTCTTCAGAGAGACACATACACAACAACAGAAATAAAGCCATCTTGAATATGCACCTTTAGTTTCATCATGGAATCCTGACACATTTTATCCCCTCTTGCTTCTGGGACATCATCCACGCCAATAAGCTTGGCTTTATATCTCACTCCATCACCCTGAAACCTGGCGAGCAGAAACTCGTCTGTCTTCTCTGGGACTGTGGAGGAACAGGATAGAGATATATATATATATATATATATATAACACACACACAAAGAGAGAGAGGGAAAAACACATTTGCATGCGTTTGGTGTAGGCAACATCAACCGCATTTATTTATTTTTAAAAAGAAAGGCGGCCAGACTGTACTTTTTCTCCTTTCCCTCCAGAATGAAGTTCTGGTCACGGGTGCAGTGGGTGTTGTTGCAGATGTTGGCTCAGTGGTTGATCCTGGTTCTGCTGGTACCACAGTAATTGGCTCAGCATCAGGTGGTTGCGACATGATGGGTGCTTCGTTACAGGAGAATGGAAGCGAAAGAGGGGACAAAACCAGACCGAGAAGCAAAAAAAAAAAAGGGGGGGGACAGACACAGGTAGGATATTCAGCAAGCACACATTCTCAGCACTGCGCCTGGAACAAGAAAAAAAAAAAAAAAAAAAAAAATTGATCGTTGAGAACATTGAAATGTGATGTGACGAGTATTTATTTTATTCATGACGCTCAGTCACAGGAACAGTTGATTTTTTTGCTTAGTTTTCATTTAACAAGAACCATGTGTCTGTACATGTACAAGCAACTAAATCGTTTTAATTCAGAAGGCATCACATACACATCAAGAAACGTAAAACTCTGCCAACTAATTTAACTTGGGCCACAGATTCTATTAGTGACAGAAAGACAGAGGAAGGAGAGGAAACGGCATAAGCAAAAAAAAAACACTTCCTGCTTAGTAGACAAAAAAAAAAAGGGGGGGGGGGGGGGGGGGGGGGGGGAAGTGCCAAATAAGTTTTCCATTCCTGAAATAAAGGATTTATAGGAAATTGGCACCAAGAAAACAAATTCACAAAGTAATCCCTCACTTCATTTCTATGCCCAATCTCCACATTTTTTACAAATTCCATGATTTAAACATGGGACCAATAAAGTACTTTCAAATCAACAAACCAAAATATGCAACCTTTAGAAACAAAATGGATAATGAAGTAATCATCATGAACTAATTTCAGAGACTAAAGGAAAGGCTGTTCATCTCAACCATAAGATGTAGTCACACTCATACAAGATCCCCCAACAGATGGATAAACAGCTCCACAGATATCAATCAGTTAAAGTGAAAGTGTCTCGTTCAACAAAGGAAAGATAAAAGATGATCAAATGTTCTGAAAGACATACCTTATGAGCAGCCAATAATGTTTAGCTGTGTATTTTTCAGCAGAAAGAGGAAAAAGAAAGCAAGAGAGCAAAGGTGGGCAGACCAAAGGTTGAGTAATTAAATCGGTTAATCCTTTTCCAGCAGCTCATCAGCCCTAAAAACACGTCTCCAATCCCATGATTCTCAAGATCACCCAAATGTTCTCATTTCAGCGCTGGT
The DNA here is from genome assembly GCF_029890125.1 of Rhinichthys klamathensis goyatoka. NCBI lineage: Eukaryota > Metazoa > Chordata > Actinopteri > Cypriniformes > Leuciscidae > Rhinichthys > Rhinichthys klamathensis. The sequence goes on from NW_026606781.1 coordinate 1,575,086, forward strand.
TTTGGGGCAGAATTACTTTTCCCGGTTTACATTTGAGAAGAAAATCTTTCTGGTGCACTCAGATAATCTGTTCTTTATCTTACATGAATTTGTCATGACCAATATTTAGCACAAGCTTATGAGATTAGATAATCATAATGCAGCAGGAGCCCAAAGCAGTGACAAGATGACAAAATGGAGCAGAAAATATATCAGGGTCCATTCCAATTATGTCCACACAGATTAAAGAAAATTGCCATCATGAAAGCATTAAGGTTTTATAACTAACCCAAAGTTTTATTAGGTCATATGACCATGAGCATCTTTTTGACCTTTACAACAACAGCAAAAAAACAAAACAAAAATACAACTATCATGCCTTAGGGATGAAATACACATACACACTTTAAATGAGAATAAAGAAAAAATAAATTGGCAAATCAAGTACATTTCAAGAGTAATATGACAAAACTATAAACTGATAGAGGAGTAATGTTTTATGACACTAAACAGCTGACAGAGGCAGAGATATGAAAAGTTTATCAGCTGAGTTTTGATTATCAAGAGCGGAAAACAGTGGCAGAATAGCTGTAAAATAATTCTCATTACTGCCTATCCAGGGTCATACAGTGCATAATAGCCTGTAATACAGCAACCATAAAAGAGTGGTAAGCGAAATGAAGATTCTTGTGCAAGATGACACAATCATGAGTGTTTTCTGCTTTACAAGCACCCAAGCAGGTAATCTGCATGCTTTCTCACACAAGCACATAATAAAATGGTGATAAAAAGTTCACTTTTTTTTTTAGCTGTGAAATGCAGGTATAAAAGTTACTTTTAAACAAGGGTTATGAAGGGTAACATAACTCGTTATATTCATACAAATCACAACGCACATACATTGATCAAACATCTCTTACAGCTGATAAGGGGAAAAAAGGGCGCCTAGTTAAAAAAAATATATCATCGCAGCACACTATGAACAATATTAAACAGAACTTTCTTCTGCCTGCCAATTCGTAGATTTTGTTTAGTTTCTCAATTTAAGTCAAATGTCATTGAGAAGTCAAGAGAATTGACACATTGAAGGCCCAGATGCTTCAGAAATTCTGTGATAGCCTGAATGACTGAGAATATTCAGAGACACAATCTTGTGACCATCTACACATTAACCCAGATGAGCCAGGTAAGACACAAGATGGAGGACCAAGTTCAGAAAATTAGGTCTCTGAATTTTTTTTTAATTTTTTTTTTTTTTAGAACTTCCTCCTGACTGTTTTTTGGAACTTCTGAGGTCCATATATCTGAGACTGGGATATTCTTGTGTTAAAAACAGAACACCTTTCAGTGAAATTCCTATAATTTCTTGTTTATACCACGAGGACTGGTCTCATGGCCCTGGCTGTTCAGTAACTTAAATGAACCCAAGTCACAACAGTTAAGTTTCATTAAAACAGAGGATTCAGCAACAGTTAAGGGTGTTCATAAACTGAGGCAAAATTCCCCCTCAGCAGTATCACAAGTATGCAAGTTACCCATTAGCCAATGCACAACATGTCCAATACATTAATAGCCTAATAGCTGTTTAGCACGTAATAAAAATAAAAAGAGGAGGCATAAGCAAATGACACCTATGACATTGGGAAGGCAATTTATAACTTGATTGTAATTATTCCTGGTTGTGACATTCTGTAATCAAAGCACAGATTTTTCAAGGCTTGCTAGGCTACACTAATATGTATTATAATAATTATTTGTATCATTTACGTTGTAGACTACAAAAATGTAGCACATAATTCAGTTTTTTTTTTTTTTTTTTAAACCAAGTCACTTGTTAAAAATATAAAAAGTTGACGCTCTTAAATGACACGTGGTCAAATTCAAAATCATCTGTAATCATGTCAAGTAATTAAATTTTTTTTTTAAAATAACATTCTCATTGAAACGTTTCCATTATAATGCCATCAAGTTAAATACCAACACATGCCGAACTGACAGTCAACTATCAAAACGCCACAGGTAGGCTAACATTAGAGGATGCCGCGCTAGATCATTTGTAACTCACCGCAATGATGCATTCTTGAACTCCACACCTAAAAAAACTGATAACAAACTCAAATTAATGCTGATGAGCGCCGTGGAAAGTTTGAATGAGTGTAAAACCCAAACCACTCTTACTCCAAACAGGCGGTCCTCCTCCTCAAACTGCTCGCTCGCTACCGAGTGCCACACTGGCGGAGACTTGAGCGCCTCCCACAGGTACCGCGCACCTTATCTTGACCTTTATAACAATGCTAATACCACTGATTGATTAACCTTGGATTGAACACTGTTTTTAAATTAATAAGGCAATCTCTCTCTTGAACGATTTATTAAAATGACAGTTTACATAGGCCTGCATTTAGCCTACATAGAAATGTGCAGATTTCCTTTGCATTAAGCCATGGAAATTATGAAAGTCAGTAAAGAAATGTAGCTCTCTGTTCGTTCATTCTTCCTTCCTCACTACCCTTCCTCTGCGGACACTGCTGACATACAGTATAAGAGCTTGCCAAACGGAGAAAGGGTTTAAAAGAGATGAGAAAACTAACAAAGGTCAATGCAGTCTCTTTTTTCTCTTGTTTAAAGGAATTGTGTTGGCTATAAACAAAACTACACTAATGAAACGGCTATCAGTTATATCAGGGCAACACGTCCTGGTGGACTTGATGGACAAGACAACTGAGGACTTTCAGCTCAATGTGCCATATATTAACAACCATGGCATTTATTTGTCTGTTTTATTACTGATATGTGAATCTTTTAAAGGGGAATAATGATTATTTAGGGCATATCACTCAAACATTTGAGCATGTGCGGTGTGACTGATGTCATCATTCAGGAATCATTGGCATGTTTGATTTATCATTTGAGATTTTCTTTGTTTTCTATAAAACTTATTTGGCTGGCAATATCGGTTGTAAGAGTTGTCCACAAGAGTTGGTGTATGGTATGTGTCAAAGATTTCACTTACTCAGCTTCCTGGAGGGAAGAACAGAAGGCTGCTTTTCCATACAGATTTTAGTTTTTGCATTGTCTAGGGATAAGAAATTACCAAAATCTATTTACTAAATTATGACAGCTATCTGAATGTAAAGTTTGCCTCAGAAATGAACTAAGCCATGCTTTCCTACAAGCTATTTGCATATGAAGTATTAAACTAAAAAGATCATTCTGATCATTTTAAATAATTATAATAATAATAATGTTTTAGGATTGAATAATAGTTGGATTTAGAAAAAAAGAATATTATGATTTTAGATTATCTGACAAAGTATTACAGATCTATGTTTTAGTGTAGTTTTTATACAAACGTCCTTCACCAATCATCCCCCAGATGTGCTGAAGAACTGAGTGAAGTCTGAAGTTTTTGAGTTGCAATTGGACTAATCTTCCAGTAATAGTGCCCCAAAAAACAGGAAAAGAGGAGAAGAGTGCAGTTCATGTCCGATCCACCTTCCTGAGTGAGCCGAGGGGAAGCGTCTGAAACATTAAAAAGTGGTGTTCTCAGCACTAGTTGTGGACAGGATCTATGTTCACTTTGACAGGCCAAAGTTCCTCTTTGACCCTGCACAAAGACACCATCGCTGTATTGTTTTGTGGCATGGTTGAATTTGATGAGTGGAGAAGGCAGCTGACTTAGCACAGATGAAGAGCAGGTTGCTGATAGGTCACTTTAAAAAAAATGGGAATCTACACTTGTTTATTATACACCATGACCGTGCACCATCAAATAATTTATATGAAAGATTTCAAATAGAAGTAATAATAATTGATCTTATCACACGCAGATCCTTTTACGGGATTGTGCATTAAAGGGATAGTTCACCCAAAAATTTAAATAACCCCATGATTTACAAACCCTCAAGTTATCCTAGGTGTATGACATTCTTCTTTCAGACGAATACAATCTGAGTTTTATTAAAAAATCATTTTCATTTCATTTTTTGGTGAACTTTCTCTTTAAGATTAACTTCTTCTTTTTTTTTAAACACAAACAAACAAACACCATTCTCTAAAGCATGTAATCAGTAAAAACCTCTGGACTTCTGATATGTCAATAGTATTTGTTTGAGATTTCAACATGTTTGTGAAATCAAGGCTATCGTGTTCAGAAAAACTTAGTTTAAACTAAAGTGAGAAAACATAGGAATCACTTAACTAGTTTTATGTTTTGTAGAATTTGTTGTATTTTCTAAAATAAATACAATATGAAATATATAAAAGAAATAAAAGAAATAGAATGTACTCAAGGACTGGGTAACATTAAAATATTTTATTTGGAGATTTATTTGCACATTCCTCATCTGTATAAAAATATAAAAATACTCTTACTGTTGTTTAATATTATACAGAATGCTAAAGCATTTAAAAGAAGACTAGAATATTCTATAAGAAAATATAGATTCTGGGACGTACAAAAACTCAGGTAAAAAGCAACTAAATACATTAGTCGGATAGTTTAACATTAGACAGTTGCGGTAAATGCTGTGGCGTCACATGATTTAAGATATCTGGGAAAGCACAGTGATATACACAAACCTTTTGGAGACACACATTTCTTCTACTCTAAAAAGCTTAATTATTAACATTAAATCAATGCTTAAATACAAGTGTACACATTTCAACACACAATCAAAGGACTGTCCAAAGCTTCACCATGAAGGCTTTAGCTGCTTTATGTGTAACTATTTGCCTTTTTTATCAGGCTAATGGAAAGAGCATAACAGACCACATGTAAGTATGCACAATTTCATCAAAATTGTTAGATGTGGAAAAGTTTGTACCTTTTTGTTTATTTTTTTTGTGTATACCCAAAGTTATGCACTAGAATGGAGTTGGAATTGTAAGTTATTATTATAACGGTGATCATTATTTGTCTTTCTCAAAGGCGAGGGCCCAGACGGGAGGTGCGGGAAATTAATCATCCTGCATCAATCGACTGCAAAATGAGTGCCTGGTCCCTGTGGACATCCTGTGACCCGTGCACTAATACCACGGTACTGGAGTATCTCTTCTTCTCTACACTTTCTCTATAAATAATGTTGTTCAAATTGTCATCTGAAATCATTCTGAATTAATAATGTTTTGAAGAAATGTGTAGCCTTCACATGTGCTTGTGTAACACAGCATCGCTCTAGGGGCATTGAGGTCTTTGGGCAGTTTAAAGGCTCTAGGTGCATATACCCAATTGGAGAACGGAGACCCTGTAAACCTTCTACCAAATGTCAGATGGACCCTCCACCCGTCTGCAAAAGCTCTCAATGGCAGTGCGCTTCAGGTCAGTATTTTTTTTGTCTGCATTTTGTTTTTCGGTAGGTGTTTAGTTGTAGGGTAAATTGCTACGCAATATTCAGCATTAAGTATATTACTTTACCCTCAGGAATATGTATAAACAAAAATCTCAAGTGTAATGGGGATAACGACTGTGGAGAGACAGATACGTCTGATGAAGACGAGTGTGACGTCATCAGGACACCTTGCGGCAGGACAGCCGTATTTGAGTCTGACATAGCCATCCAAGCTGGATACGGGTCAGAGCCTTTTGTAACTTACACAAATGTTAATAATGTACACACCTATTCAAAAGTCGGTCACATTTTATTTTAAAAGAAATTAAGACTTTTATTCAGCAATAATGCATTACATTGATCAAAATGACCGTAAAGACATTCGTAATGTTACAAAAGATTTCTATTTCAAATAAATGCTGTACTTTATCATTTTCATCAAAGCATCCTTAAAATTTTTTAAAAAATAATAATAGAAAATGTTTCTTGAACACCAACTCAGCATATTAGAATGATTTCTGAAAGATCATGTGACACAGAAGTCTGGAGTCTGCTTAAAATTCAGCTTTACCATCACAGGAATATGTATGTACTATATATGTATATCTAGTTCTTTAGTTCAGTCATAGGGTGCAGGCTGATAGGTAAATTTACATTAAATCTTCAAGCAATCACATCATTACTGCATGGCACAAGCTGATTGGCCTCTGATGATCCTGCAGCCAATGAGATTGCTTGCTCAACAATTAGTCTTGCAGCACGCTATCATATTCCTCTGAAACCCTCCCCTAGCTCCACCTGCCTAGATGTGCTATGGCAGAGGTGTTTAACCCAACTCCTAGGCACCCACTTTCCTGCAAAGTTTATTTCCAACCTTCTTCAGCACACCTGCATGTGAAAAGCTGAAGAGCTCAATTTGCTGCTTCAGGGGCACATAATTATGTGCTGATGCAGGGGGGCCTTTCATTGTGTAAGATGTTTCTGACAGGAACTGTCAGGACAGTGCTGCATGGTCATGAAATTGTATCATTTTCACACGTTTTTAAGCCTTGCCAATTTAAACATTCAAGCGCAAGACGACGTTAAAGAGAACTTACGAAAAAGAGAAGTTTTGTGTGCGCGCACAGAAAGCTGCGTGTCTCAGACAACATGCAAATAAGAACAGGAGTTCTCTTTCACATCTCCTTCCTCTTAAACGGACAAATTCACACAAATTGAGTATCGAAAAATCGAGTATCTTATGCCGAGTTCACACTGCACGATTTTCAAAGTAGTCGGGTCACTGTTCTTTTCACACAGCACGACTATCTGGGGTAACATTCAGTTGCTGGTTTGTGCACACTGCACGATGGATCGGCGACAGGGGGTTTCACACTACATGACTTTACAAAAGAAAGAATCGCCGACAACTTCTGTCTGGTCCGCAGACTACGTTTCACAACCAAACACAGGCGAGAAATGATAAGGAAATAACGCAAGATTACGCGTGCGTGAGATCGGAGTTCTTGCGCGATACTGAAATTGTTATTAAAAATGATAGCCTGCAAGAAGATTGCGATCCAAATTGTCTGTGCGCTGATTTGCAGCGAAAAGGAAAAAAAAAAACTTTGCAGGAGATTATGCAGGAGGAAATGGTTGGGGAGACGCGGGGAAGCAAGGACTGTGTTTCTGCAAAGAGAGTTGGGGGTAAATAAATAATTTTGCAATGTGCTGCTGTTGCTGCTAGTCAAGCAAATGTTTGTACTTTGTTTCTGTTTGATATAATTGTAAATATATGTATTAAAATACTGATATTCTGTACTTCATCAGACGTAACCCCGAACATCCAGCTGTCCTGTATCTTGCTCTCTCATTGGCTGTAGGTCATCGGCAATGCAGTTTTCAGTCAGAACACATTCACACAGCAGGATTTTGAATCGCCGACAGGTCCAGATATTTAGCATGCCAAATATCTCGCGGGCGGTGGCGACCCGTTGGCGATTCTCTCAGATCGCGTCTTTGATCATTCACACTGCGTGATTGTCTCTCACATGAACGAACACCGAGTTGTCTATGATTTCGGCCATTTGTCGGCGATCTCACAAAACCTGTCGGCGAGCGAAAATCGGGCCTAAAATCGTTCAGTGTGAACTCTGCATTAGTAAGCATAGTCAGTTATGTCTGAAGTAAACATAAACAGTTGAGAAAGACAACGCATGTGAAACAGTATTTTGTATCCGTGCATTAGTCTTAAAATGACAGCAGCATAATAAACTACTGTTAGACCTACCTGAAAAACATGAAAAGCACTGATTATTTAATTTGAATCTTAGTTCTATTGTATTTATTTATTTGTGCAATTGTTTGTAGTTTGATTATTTGTTCTTTTTTTATTAATGATTGTTTACTTGTCTTTAATAATGTTCGAAATGTATATTAGAAGTTTTAGCAGTGGTATTAAAATTGGAATCGAGAATTGTGAAATTTCACCTTTTTAATTACAATAAACAATTTACAAAAAACAACTAAATCTATATTATTTATTTATTACTTTTTTGTGGTGATGGGGCCAGTGAAAATTATTCACTGAATCGAATCGAAAATCAAGAATCTAATCTTTAATTCTTCTCTTAACAGAATAAATATTCTGGGATCTGGACCTCGGATGAATCCCTTTAATAACAGATTATATAATGGCCTATGTAACCGGATCAGAGATCCATCTACATTGGAATATAACAGACTACCCTGGAATGTTGGAGTTCTCAACTATGAGGTGGGTCTCTCAGTTTACTGTATACATGATGTCAACTGTTGTTTTACAAAGGTTTTGGGTATTTATTGAGAGCAAAACTGAAAGAAAGAAAAAAATCTCCTAAAAATGACTGCAAGACAAACAAACCGACAAGTAAAAGCACTTAAATTCTGACAGACACACATCTTAAAAATACAATTTTTAGTCTTGACCCATGTCTCTTTATCTTCAGACAAAAGTGGAAGAGAGCAGCTCCAAAGAGATGTACGAGGACGTTCACTCGTTAATAAAAGAGATAACTAGAGAATCATCCAGTTCTGTTGAAGTGGGCTTAAGCTTTAAGTTTTCACCTACTGAGCCCTCCAGTGCTGGTGCAGGCAGTGATGCTGGCAGTGCTGGTGAGGGTGGAGATGTTGCCAGCCCCGGTGAGGCTGGTGAAGCTGCTAGTCCCAGTGAGGATGGTGAAGCCGAAGGTCCTGGTGTGGGCGGTGATGCTGAAGGTCCTGGTGATGGCGGTGAAGTCGAAGGTCCTGGTGATGGCGGTGATGCTACCATGCCTGGTGGGGGCCAAAATGCTGGTCCTGGCATGGGTTTTAGTGCATCAGCAGGAATTGACACTAAGCAAGAAAAAAAAAATATCATCAAACAGCTGTCAGAAATAACATCGACCAAGGTGAGTGAAATTCAGGTTTATTCATTTTATTGCTTTCTTGAGCAACTATATCTTACCCATTTGAACTTTATGTATTGTAATTCACATCTATAACTCCTCATAAACCACCATGTTCATGGAACAGACTAAAATTCAAAACTGAACAACAACAAAAGAAAATATTCACAATAAATAGACATTGTTTTATGTAGAGTATGGAAAGAAATAATAAAGACTACCTTCTCAAATCTGCAACATCTGTGTTGCTTCTACTACTAGCACGTGTTCTCTTTCAGAGAAAGACCTTCATGAGAGTGAAAGGCAGAGTGGAGCTGGCCACCTACAGGATGAGACAGCGAGGGCTGGAGGTATCCTCAACGTTCTTGGATGATGTGGATGGCCTGCCACTTACATATGAGAAGGGACAGTATTTTGCCTTCTTGGAGGACTATGGAACACACTTCACCAAGAACGGAAAGTCCGGTGGAGAATATGAGCTTGTTTACATAATGAATGAGGATATCCTCAAACTAAAAGGTGGGTTTAAAATCACATTTCAAGTTTTTTGTAAAGCCTGGAGACCTTGGGGCAACATCACAACATGTTATTGCAATTCCAAAAGATATTCAAAGATACTGTATGACATGACACTCATTAATGTAAATGCGTTAATGGGTAGGATAGTTTTTCAGGCTGAAAGCCTCATTAAAGGATTATGACTTGACTTTATTTGATGGTTCAACTCTAACTACAGAGGTCACTGAATCCACGGTCAAGGACTGTTTCGAAGTTGGAATTAGAGCCAATGTACAGCTTTCCCAATTAGGAGAGGGAGGAGGACACATTAAACCAGTAAACAAGTGTGATACTCTAACAGACAAACCCACAGGTGTGTATCTGTGTATACATTCATTTTAATAGTAAGATATTAAAGGAATAGTTCACTCAAAATGAACACAAAAAATAAGATATTTTGTCCATACATTAAAAGTTAGTTGGGACGAGAGTTGTTTTTGTAACCAAAAACAGTTCTTCAAAATATCTTATTTTGTGTTACATGGGGGACAGAACAGGAGGGTGAACAAATGATGACAGAATTTTCATTTTTGGGTGAACTTTCCCTTTAAATCCAACAGACACATGCCTTCTGATAAAAACATAATTTGCTTACAACCTTGTTCACCAGATGACAAGAACAAAAGGGGGGTTATTGATAAGGTGCTGATCGTAGTGAGAGGGGGCAGTCCAGCGTCAGCAGTAGCCATGAAGTCTCAACTCACTAAAGATGGCATTCTAGACTATAGTCAATATGTGGAATGGGCAAAGACCGTCTCTGCTCTACCTGCTCTCATTCACAGTGACGTGAGACACTTCACCTTCATTTTACAATTGAAAGTGCATGCGTGGTAACTGCTGTAATTGGAACACAATTTTCATTGTTCCGGCAGCCTGAACCCATCTACAATGCGATCCCTTTGGACTTTCCTGATGCTCAGCCGAGGCGGGACAATCTCAGAAGAGCCCTTGATGACTACATGGCCGAGTACAGCGTGTGTAAGTGCCAGCCGTGCCAGAATGGTGGCACTGTGATCCAGATAGACGGGGAGTGTAAATGCATGTGCTCACCAGGGACTGAAGGTGTCGCGTGTCAGATCGTTGACATGGAAATGGTGAAAGGTGCGTGTTTCTGTGTGCAACGGCCTGTAAAATTATAGCTACCCTTCATTTCTGTACGTTGCTTTGAGTTGAGCGTTCCGTCTGTCTCTATTCACTCATTTAGGAAAGTCTTTTGAACACCTGGGGAACTGGGGCTGCTGGTCTTCCTGGTCCCACTGCTCCGGAGGGCGTCGCAAACGGACCCGCACCTGCAATACTCGAGGTGTACCAACCGGAATCTGCAGAGGAGATACAACCAGTGAAGACTACTGCTAAGAATCACAGAGTCACAAATAATCACGGAATATTAAAAATGCTGTGTACCAAATAAGAAAATAAACTGGTTTGATTACATGTACTTTTAGATATTACTCTCATTATGGCATTGAAACACGCATTTTTGACAACACTGCCGGCTTGTGGTCAAAATAGGTAGTGCATCCCAAATAGTTTGCATTGCGTGATTACACGAACAGCAAGCTTTCCCCATCACTGTCCTATCACGGAGGTAATGGCATCACAAAATGATCCCATGGTACTTCTGAAAATAATTTACCAATGTAGGTAAAAAATGCCAGTTAGATTTAGAAACAAATCTAAAATTCTAAAAATGTTTCCGTGAACAAGACTTATGCATCCTAGATCACATTGTTGCCAACCAGACATTAATTTAGAGATTTGACTAATCCGCTAATACACATTTTTATGAACTACCATCCCCATTTTCTATTTATTTAGTTATTTTTATATGATTTGCCTACATTATATTTTAGTTCAATGCTCATGTCAGCATCATGCTGAAACAGAAACAAAAATAAAAATAGATCAAAAACATGTTTTATTTTAATATATAGGCTAGTTTATAAATACAATCAAACTAAAACATGATCTATTTTTGTTTCTGATCTATTTCTATTTTTGTATTTTTTACAAGACCTAGTGTTTTGGGCCACACAAAGAAGGAATGAATGTATGAGGAATAGATGTGATGTTGAGGTAGATGGCTCACTTTTCACTCTTCTTGGGCCTCTAGAGGTCAGGTTAATAGAGTAGCACTCTTAACTCTTTATTGAGCCTCTGAGAAGCTCCTTTCAGCTTCAATACCCTTCAAGAGTCAACTTGTGGCGGCAATGGCTTTGGACTGAGACCCCATCTAAAAACAACACTCCAAACCAAGAACAAAAAAAAATTAGAGTGCACACAGGGGCAATTACAAAGAAATAAAGCAATATTCCAAGACACTTGGACTTTTCAAGTATTCTAACACTGAATAATATCGAGCCATTTTTTCTTAGAGAAAAGGAAAATAGGCCTATCTCAAAGCAATGAACTGAAAGGTGCACCTCCTGCTCCACCCCCAAAGAAAAAAATTAAACGTCCCAGTGCAGTCCGATTCTGACTTCCATGAGGTCATGGCATCCATTGAAGTTTCTAAGAGCCGTCACGCCACATTACCTTTCCCATCTGTCTCGGCACCGTGAAAATTAAGTTATGCCCCATGTCAGCACAGTTTTGTTTCTCTTCTCTCACTCTTTTCACTGCTCTTCGTCCCCTTGATGGAAGAAAAACTGGACATAGAAAATGCAATCAAGTCATATGCGCTCATGCAGTCCAGCTCACTATTGCAGACTAAAGTATGCTGATGATGTGGAGGGGGTCCTCAGTTTGTCCATGTAGGGTCATTCAGAAAAGGTCCTTTACTGCCTGCCCTTCCCCCAAATTCCTTCTTTTAACAACCCCTTAAAAAACCAACCCCCTCTTCCCATCCACTGACAACTGAACCTCACCCCTCTCCCGCATTCCCCGCTCCATTTTTTTTTTTCATGTTTGGTAAGTATATGCCCCAGTCAACAGATAAAATGTGCTAGGGGAAACGTTTCCACAAAGAGAAACTGCTCCTTTAATTGCTTATGTAAAATCATGATATAGATGAACTGTTTTCAGTTGAAAGGAAAGTTGTGAATTTTTATTGCATGCTGAATCTGACATCAAAGCAAACTCCAGCTATTCACACAAGATACACAAGAACTTTTAAGAATGTTGGAAACGGAATTGGTAACATTTTCTTTCGCTTCTCTTACACTCAAATCAGTGGACATAACTGGATTATGCAGTGTTGTCACTTTTAAAAGGGGACTGTTCTCAAGAAAAACTGAATGTGACAGGTTCAACGCAGCATGTCTGATCTGAGAAACAGCTCTCCTTTTACTAAGTCCCAGTGGGGCCCTTCACCTGACGGGGATAAATAGTCAGTTCACCTCAACTTGTTACTTCTAACTGAGAGAAAACAACAAGCAGAAAAGTTTAGTTAGTCAGTATGCAGTCTTTTGAAATACTTTCAACATGAAACCTGCAGAAAAAATTTGTAAAAAAAAATCTAGCATTTCGAGATTAAAGTCGAAATATTTCGAGATTAAAGTCTTTTAAAGTCTTAGATTAAAGGTGTAGTGTGTATTTTTTAGCGACATCTAGCGGATCGGTTGCGAGTTGCACTAATGGCTCAGCCCACTGCTCACCCCTCCCTTTCGAAGAAGCTACGGTGGCTAAAACGGGACAAACATATCGTCATCTGAGACAGCAGAGAATAGCCAGAGTAAGCCAAGAGTGTGTAACATTGTCACTGTTTCTGTACCACAGTCCATTATAAACCACATCATGGATAAAGTTTACAAAGCCATAGTCAGGTGAGGATCAAGGGTCTTAATATATATAATAATAGTAATCAGCTGATTGTCTCACAAACGTAACCAGCACATTTCTCCCCACATAGCAAACCCATAATACAGCGAGGGAGAAGAACCACATGAAACTATGCAACTGTATATTTTTTCTAACAGGGTAGTAAAAGTTTAGCTGGCTAATATGATACGCGTCATGCGCCCGCATGAGCCCAAAGGTGCTCGCGCGCGCCTCTGCATCCCCTAGACACCATTTACTACACACAATAGGCTTTTTTTTCCTCTGATTTTGAAAACTCTTCGCGATCGACTTAAAATGCTTCCAAGATCGACTTGTCGACCGCGATCGACGGGTTGGGGATTCCTGTAACGTTACTGTTTTACGGTCAACGACAAGAGTACTGTCAGCCGTCTCACGAACTTAACCAGCACATTTATCCCAACATAGCAAAGCCATAACACAGCGAGGGAGAATAATTAAGTTACATGAAACAATCCAACTACATATTTTACACCACTGACTAGGGAAAAGTCACTACTCACGGTGTCTATGGCTAGCTTCTAGCTTTCTGCTGCTTCTCTTTCAAGGTAGTGACGAAACGCGCTCTGTAGCGCTGCCCGCGGTTATGTAGATATAAATGTCTCATTCTAAGGTAATAAAAACATTACGGTTTATTAAGTAAGTTCTTTATACACCACTGAAAACATAGTTATGGATGTCATATTGCATTCCTGTTAAGAGATACACAAAATTTTTACACATTGCACCTTTAAAGATTTTTTTTTTTTTACGTTTACGTTTACGTTATGTTCAGGGCTTCTGTAATACCATATAGCCTATGTCATTGTTGCTTATACTCTATTAGAGAAACTACAATCCATAAATACATTTTTCTGACAAGGTTTTACATCACAAAAATATTAAATCCCAATTTTTTTCTAAACAAAAATGTTACATTTCTTAGCAAAAATACTGTTTATTTATGCAAAATATTTACTCTCTCCAAAATAATATATTTACAATTTAACTTTTTCTAGTACAATGGATTGCTAACTATTTATTTGCAAATAAACTGTAGAAACTATTAAGTATATAAGGTGTGTCCGAATTTGCATACTTGTCCACTATTCTATCCCATTAGTATAAATAGTGTGAGTAGTGCGTTCACACTGAAAATTCCAAATAGAAAAAGTGTACTTTAAATACCCAGATGATGCACTCAATTACCTGAAAAAACGAAGTGTGGAATGTTGGACACTTCGTGTAGGCTACTCAATTGTTGCAGCTTTAATTACATTGCGTAGCAGGAGGAGCAATCAGACACTGATGTTGAATCAATGACAAAATAACCGTATAACATTCATACACTACAGGGTTGAGTACATGCATAAGTGCATAGTGTATCATTTGGGACACAGTTTTTAAAAAAGTAACCTCCTCCACTTCTCCATTTAAGCCAGATTAACATAATTTACATTGTACTATCTCCTCCTTCTGCTCTCTCAAGAATGTTCAATCTGCTCTTTCTAGAGGTGTCAGCTAGAAGACAGAATGAAGTGCCTGGTCATTGTGTGCTGCCTCTATTGTGTGTTTAGTATTAGCATGACAGAGGTGCCACTCGACTTCTCCTTCATTCATTAATTCTGAGGAGCCTGTCCCGCATCTGCCTCGAAATGAAGCGTCACAGCTACCATCTTGGATCTCTAGAAGTCTTATAACATAAGCATAAAAATTCACCATTTTCCCAATGATTCATTTCTGTGAGAGTCTGATATTTTAAGTGTTGGGTATATTATATATTATGGGATAATACCTTTCTGCTCTTTTGTATTTGGAATGCTAACAATATCAAGCTGTATTGTTGTATTAAACTTCACAGAACAAAAAGGCATTTGGAATCCAAGGGGGGATTTGTACTATAAGTGCTACTCACTGAGAAGCAAACTCTTTTAAGCAATGACAAGCCCACTTAAACAAACACACACAGTAGCAGACCGAGTGTGTTTGTGATGGCTACTTGAGGCTTCATTCTCTCGAACACCGCTTTTTTACTTGTCAGCCTGAGTGAAGACTTTAAATAAACACTCAAGCTTTGTCCAAATAAGCCAGTTGAGGCCTTACTTGGTTCATGTTCAACTCTGATCCCATTCAAAGACAATCTCATTTGTTTCCTTAGATGTTGAGAGTCTCTGGGAACTTAGACTAACTCCCTCTGTAAACATTTATGTTTACAAGTTCAAGTGCAGGAACAGACAGAGCCCAAATGTTTTACTAGCAGATTATTGGTAACATTTATGCACTGGAATGGGTATCAGGTGGAAATCTAAGTTTTTTTTATGACAGCCCAAGAACAATATTGACTTAATTGGAAAAAAAAAACAAGCGTTTTATGACAAGCTTTGCACTATTCTTCTTTAAGAGTACATAAAAAGTCTACAACATGAATTATGTACAATTTAATTATGATCAATCTGCTCACAGACTTGCTCAAATCTCAAAAAAATAAAATCTAGACGTGTGATGTTTAATGCTCATTTTACAAGCATATATTCTAAATGGTAAGTTAAAATTTAATCTGCTCTCAGTAGAAAGTATAAAAACATACTTTACTTATCCATATCTGCATGATGGGCATGAAGACTAGTTGAGCTGTTGCACAACTGATAAATAAAACAATCATTAAAATCTAGTTGCAGACAGGAAATGTTATTAAACTATATTTAAGTTAAGTATGTGCAATTATTTTACAGGTATTTAAGCTGTTTTAACAAAAATATACAGCACTTGTTTTGGTTTGTATAGTGAAATAACCAGACACAAAAAAGGTCAAATGGTTTTATAATAATTTGGAGCCAATCTTTATGAACATTATAAACAGTAGCCTAGCTATTACATGGTATTATTTATCAACATTATTCACACAATTATAAGATACAAAAACATATGCATTTACAATAATCAAGTTGTTCGTCTACAATTTACACTAACCAATCTTTCATACAAAAATAAACTTTCAGTATTAATTTTTTTTTTTATCTCTTTGAATATAAGTTTTCACAATAGTTCATAATAACTTAATATATGGGAGCACATATTTCCAACATATTTTCTTGACATCAAAAACAACTTTTCATGGTGTGCAGATTTTGGTAGCTCATCTAGGTTTTGGAACAACCTTTAACTATGGGATTCTGGTTTTCTTCTTCGACTCAACTCGGCTTTATTATAGCACCACTAAAAACAACAATTGTTGACCAATGTGCTGTACGCTATATTCTTCCACAGCATTTCTGCCTTTTAAAAAATTGGTCTATTGTCTCGTGTAGGCTACCTGTACAATATAAGCACCTAACCAAATGCAAATATAGGTGCGAATGAATCGATTACTTTCATAGGGTCTACTTTTCTGCCAGTAGGCAAAACCGTTTTCGATATGAGACTCGTCTCGTACAACGCAAATGTCTTGTGGTGCCACCGCACAGAAGACATTTTGAACAAAACACAATTGGTCTAGTCATATTTTTGTATGTAAACCAACAATAAAGTGATAAGTTAAAGGCTACATGTTTCAAAGAGGGGAACCTCCCTTGGATTTCCATAGAGAATGCGATTTCGTTTAGTTTGCTGGGCCCCAATTCGTGTGTCCTGGCGCAGGGCCTGGAGCGAAAAAAAACGACTTTGCGAGGGTTTTGACAACATATATCAACCCCCCTGACTTATCTTAATAAAATAAAAAAAGTGTTAAAATGGTGGACACCACAATCGAAAACTGTTGTGCTCTTAATTCCCAGGCATCACTCTCTTCGTCCTCGTAATCCGTCTCGTAGTCGTCCTCCAGGTCGTCCTCGGTATCTGAAAAACCACTACCGCCATATCTGTCGGTAAAGCAGAAGTTTTTCATGCTGACTTTGACATACTCGCATATGGCCCTTTCTGTGCCGTCGCACACGCAAGTGTCCAGGAGCTGGGCTTTGGGAATGGAGCGCATGTTCGTGATGACCCGCCGGCAATCGTCCGAGCAGCGCTCTCCTCCGAACAGTTTCCTGCAGTGATACAGATAGTCCCTCATGGCCGTGCTGCACTCGGGATCCATCTCGCACTGCTTACGGGCTTCGGTGCAGCCCATGTGGCTGGTTCTGGGCATACAGGGCTCGATGGCTCGCTTGGTCATCTTGCATAAAGTGTCCGAGGAGCATTCGCAGTCCTCCAGTGCCGGGCCGTTCACAGTAAGGTTGAGCTGAATGATGGAAGAAATGCAGTGGCTAGGACATTTCTTCCTATTCCCGTTTATCACCGGACCGCACGCGTGTAGATACTGAGTATACGCGTAGTGGCACTCCGGTTCTCCTTGGCACTTCATGATGGCCTGCCAGCATATCAAACGCTGGTTGTGTGCTGGTGAGGCGGTGGATAAACGACTAAAAAATATCAACGCACAGCCGATGGACAAAATCAATATCTGCAGGCGTAGAGTGACTGCTGGGTTTCCAGACTGTGCCATTCCTTGATGTGCCCACATGCAACAGCTTAAAAGTTAACTTATTGGGTCAAGGGTTTCCATTTGTTGTTCCATAATCCATATGTTTATCTGTTCTTACCAGAGATTGAGACGAACAACTCGCCTTGTTCCATGCCCGCCGTCGTCAAGCCGCGTTTTGTTGACCACTTTAGTTAAGTGTGCTCATATTTGTTCCTTCACTATCCACAGAAACATGCATCGAAATTTATCCATGGACAAAACTCCAAATGGTTGGAACGAATCACATTTGCTCACTGCCGCGAGAGCAAAACGCGCAGCAACATCTTGATGCGCGTCGACTCGTTTTCTCGCTGCTCTTGGTTGAAGTAATCCAGCGATAAATCAACGCTTTGTTCAAATAACAAATCTGGAAAAAAGTTCACTCTGAGAAGTCTTGGAATTATCTGTTCAGTTACCCAGACCCAGACTTAGCCAATGCATGCAGCACACTATTGGTCCGATCAGTTGTTGTGGTTTCTGACGTCATTTGAGGGTGGAGGTCTGAAGGTCGAGAATGTGGAGAGGGTGCGGGTTGTAATTTCACTTGATAAAGCATCAGTCCCTGTCCTTGACACAGTGCTAGAATATTTTGGCTGTCACAGTGCATTGCACATCTCATCCGATGTCTCTGCCCAAACCTCACCCAAACAGCACTTATATATTCAGTTCTAATTGTGAGCAATTATTATTTTAACTTGTAGCTAGACAGACCTCAGCATGTCTTAAGAAGTGTTTTAATATTAGTCCTATCCATAAAGTAGCAGATTAACCTGCTCTAGAGAGAAAAAAGGAAAGGGACAACTTTTGAATATAAGATTAATACTACAAAACACCATTATCATTTAATACCATTACCAATATGTATTAATACCAATATGTTATTTTGTTTGATTTAAAATAGAATACCTTATAATACTTTGGTTTCTCCTGGAAATATTTTGATCCATTTCTCACAAAGAAGGAAATTGAAATTTTCCAGGTAAAATGATCAGGTCAAGTTTGTTTTGAATGTCCATTATTTAAGAAAACATCAAACCAAAGATTCTAAAGAAAATAACAGAGATTTCACAGACAGGTTTTCGTGTTCTTATATTTTACATGGTTTCATTTTACATTGGTTTGTGACTCTTCAAGTCTCATGTTTACACACAATCCATAATGAATTTAACAGGCAGCATTTTGCTGACAGTTGTTTATTTTGCTATAGGAGAATTACCATTACAAACACTTGTAGACAGTTCAAGGTGTTTTACGTGACAACTTCCCCTGAACAGTCCATTTGGTCTGCAATAAGGGTCAGGGTTGCATGAACAATCCTTTGATCCTTTCTGGTTGGTTTGGAGCAAAATAGCAGCTGTTACAAGTTAAAGTACAACTTTTTTTCTTCTGTTCTCACACCCAAACTTCCCCATCCTCAACAGCATTATACAAAAGGCCTGGTTTGAAAATGTTCAACATCCAAATAGTAGCAGGTTTGCATTTCGAGAAGTTTAATGAGATGAATATGTTATATACTAAATTTACTGCCTAGCTCATGTATACATTTTATGTAAAAACTCCTGTGCTTTCCATCTCTAAATGACTGATTATGATCATCACTTGGCCTAGATCTGCAGAAAGAGAAGGAGCAGTTTTTGGAGAACAGAGCGGACTGTGTTATCCATGCTACATTGACCCTATCACACTTCTGCACTCAAACCACAAAGCTTGGGCAGCTGGCCAAAAATGTCCCCTAACCCTATACCCCACCTTTCAGCATTTTCTCCTTTTCCCAATTAGAGAGATTAGATGGCCTATTTGGGACGAAAAGGAGCAAACAGTCTCGTGCAAATTCTCTGACATTCCACTGTAAAACTGTAATACAGAACATCCATTTCTCACAAGCATGTTTTTGTCGAAGTGAAGAAATGAACTGATGACAAATAGCTATACCGTGAGATTCACAATGCTGTTTTGAACGGGTAATGAGAAAAGTGCTGTAGTTTTGCTGTCTAATATGTATTTATTCAGATGGATATATTTTAAATAATAAATAATCACATCACTAAAATCCCAAAACTATAACACAACAAGCAATTTACCTGCTTACCCAACACAGTGAGAAAACAGAATATGAGCCCTGTACATTTTCATTCGCACACAGAGAACTCCGAGCAACTCCAGAGTTCAAGGCTTCACTCCTCACAAAGGATGAAATTGTTCGATCTGGTGAGACTATTACTGCAAGATGTTGGCATTTCCTTTTCTTATAGAGAGAACTGCTGTGAAATGTATTCAGAATCTCTCTGAGGAGTCGGTTGTTCCCTCTTGCCAAGCTGTCAGACCTGTTTATCGTTATTTGCTGTAAAGTAGCCCAGGCTTTGCGATCAAGGGAAAACCTAAAAAAAAAAAACTTTCAGTGGAAAAACCTGGATCAGAGATTTGTCTAATTATTTGTATAATTTGAGTTCTAGAAAAGTTTTAGCTCTTTTAATACACGCATGCTGCTGGAATCCAGTGTGAATCATGTCAGTGTTGGACGCAGACCAGAAATGAAGCGAGCCAAATTTTCTCTAGCTCGGATGAATTCTGAGGCATGAACGGACAGATCTGTCCTTCTTAACTTTAACCAAGTCTGTACTTTTAAATATATAAACTATATTGTAAAAAAAGAAAAATATTTTTCGCAGTTTTACAGTTTTTCTCGATTGCTTAAACACATTTCTTGAAACTATGCCTCGTATTCTCAAAACAGTAAACACAAATCCATAACGTCTCACCCAATTCCCCAAACATCCTATTTTCAGGTCAAAATGAAGCTCTACCCTCAAAACCATTCACTCTTGCTGAAAAACCAAACTTTGCCCTCAGACAGGACACACACTACAACATAGTCTTACACACTGGTGCTATAAATTCGAAACAACATTTCCAAAACTGGTAAGTCATGTTGCTTGTGGTCCCCCATCTTTTTTTTTACTCGCTCCTACTCTTATGTAAGATGTGTGTGAGCATCATATGACAGTAAAAGAGCACAGAAACCTTATTCAAATATGGAATTGTATTGGAATGGTAAAGAGTGTTGGTACATGCCTCCACTCAAGGATACAATATGATGAACAAGTCTAAGAATGTTCCACATATGGTTGAAATACCATCATTGGCCTAGAAAGATAACATTCTGGGAGTCAAGACTATAAAGGAGAAAGGATGCCCTCCCTTCACTGTCACACTCTGCAGCCACTCTGTGTGACTGTACGACTGCTGGCCTTTTCTTGCAAGAACATAAACCTCATCAAAGACAATTGGAAATGTTTGTCTCTTATTCAGTGAAAGAAATATGTTTGCCACCCACACCTCCCTGAAGGTTCTGATGATGGAGGCGACGGTGAAGCGACTCAAATTTGGCTGTACTCGTTGCCCAGCCTCCCTCATAGTCATACCATGGACAAGGACATGGCCAACTAAAGTGGCTTGAATTTCATCCGAGACTGCTTGTCTTCTTGCCCTTGCCCTTCCTGCTCCTCCTCCTCCTCCTCTTCCTCCTCCTCCTCTCCCTCTCCCTCCTCCTCCTCTTCCTCTCCCTCCTCCTCCTCGACCTATTGCTTAATTTCTCTGTGGATCCATTGTTCCAAAACTCAGTAAACTGATTTTTATCTTTTATAAAAGATTGTATAACCTTTTATCTATCTATTGAAGGATCTGACTGATGTGTGTTCAATTTTTACTCTTAGTGTTTTAACCTGGGTAATTGTGTGCTAACTGAGCTGAAGCTGTGCTGACTTGAGAGAACAATTTTGAATGCTAGTGCTTTCTAAATGACCACATGGTGTAGGCAATGAGAAATGAAGGGATTTGTGTGTAGAGTTTTGCTGTGACAGTTCAACAAATCTGACTTATGTGTCAAAACGGGGGAATAGTGTTCATAGTTCAGTGAAATGGGTGTGCTTTTTGATAAATGGCATTATGGTTTTGAAATTTTAGTTCAAAAGCCTGGTTATAGTGTTTAAGCAATCGAGAAAAACTGTAAATAAAACAAAGATTAGAGTATATGCTTGTTTTTTTCTACTTTAAAATGTCATGTTTAATTCAATGTGTTACTTCCAGTTTATTTAGTGAATTATTTATTTTCTAAATTAGTATTCATGCATTCATTCATTCATTCATTCATTCATTCTCCCATAATTTATGAATACTGTATCTTATATTTGTTTTAAGCTTGCCTGGGCTGCTCAATGTTTTCTGTCTGTAATGGTTTTGTTGAAAATTTCAATAATAAATAAATAAATAAAAACACAGCATTTCCTTTTCCTGTTTTGTACTGTTGCCCACAGTGACAATAAGTCATAACAACTCTAGAATATGAATGCTAAGTTTTTTTTGTTGTTGTTGTTTTTGGAAAGAAGATAAATGGCTTTCTCAGCACTCCAGAAGTCTCAGTCTTCACGTCTCCACCACTGTCACAAATGATTACACACACTCAAACCTCATTGCCAAAAACATATTCATCAGGACCTCCCTCGTCAAGAAGCTCTCAGAGGCACAGCGATTGCACACTATGATATTACTGTAGTTTGTTGCCAAAAACGGCCCAGCTCCACCAGTCCGGCCTTTTCTTTCTGATTTAATGGAAACAGCTGTTTACTGTCTCTCTGTTACTTTCACTGGTCTATGTTTGTTTAACCGTCTGCTTTCTTTTTCATAACTCAAGCAAATGTTTCTGAATGACCTGTTGCAGCCATTTCCTGGGCTTTTTTTTTGTTTTTGTTTTGGGAAGACCCACTCTAAAGCGTTTTATATAAATACCATCTGTTCAACTGAGCACATACTTTTATGTCAATCCTTGACTCTTTTAAAGTCAAGGATTGTAATGTTGCTAATGTCAGTATGTAACATCCATCTTGGCTATCACAATAAACTTTGTGTGTGTGTGTGTGTGTGTGTGTGTGTGTGTGTGTGTGTGTGTGTGTGTGTGTGTGTGTGTGTGTGTGTGTGTGTGTGTGTGTGTGTGTGTGTGTGTGTGTGTGTGTGTGTGTGTGTGTGTGTGTGTGTGTGTGTGTGTGTGTGTGTGTGTGTGTGTGTGTGTGTGTGTGTGTGTGTGTGTGTGTAAAAAGTCATATTGTACAATCAGCCATCTACGCTAAAAGCATTAAATGGATTCTTGGCCCTTTACTGTCCTCACTTACACAACCTGTAAAGTGCACTTGACCCTAAAGTAATGGTCTGGTAATATCTAAACAGTATGGTCATAGTTAAAGCATCTGTGAAATGAATAGAACAGAACTGAAGGCTGTTGTCACAGTGGTAAAGCTGATTTCTTAATCAGAATTTCAAATCATTTAAAATGTGCCAAATTTTTTATCACATCTAGATGTTTAGTTGTGTGCTGCCCACAATATGGTTTATAACAGATCTAAATAGAAGGCCCTAAACATGTTAAATTTTGTATTGAGATTGGCATTATACTGAATAAAATTGACTACTTCTCACATCAAAACTATGCACTATAGGCTGCTACACTATAATCACATGACTTTAAAAGAATACCCAAGGTGACGTTCCCGCGACCATGGGTAACGTTTCCTAAAAGTTCTCTAAAGGTGACGAACATTCCGAACCTATACAGAACATTAGGGACGTTCCTGAAACGTCCTCTTTTGGTAATGAAAGTGCTGCAGTTCAACGTTCCTTAAATGACTTTAGGGGAACGTTCTGTAATGGTAATCTTATGGTCACACAACAACGTTACAAAGAGGATGTAATCAAAACGTTCTCATATGGGTCTAAGTTGGTCATACAATGACGTTCTTTATGTGACTTTAGGGGAACGTTCCATATTGGTTATTTTATGGTCACATAGCAACATTACAAAGAGGACATAATAAGGACGTTCCCATATGGTTCTCTGTTGACCATATGAGAACGTTTTGTGACTAACTTAATGAGAACATTCTCATATACATCACGTTTTGTGCTTGGTGACGTGGGACGAACCGAGGTTCAACTTCCGTCAACTTCTGTCACGTTTATCTGGTTTGTCTGCGGGCTGGACCCTTCTCGGACGGACACCTGACGGCGGTCTTTTTCCTGTTTTCTTCACCGACAGCGAGCCAGAAAAAGCCAATGTGATTATCATGTAAAGTTATTTTAATGAACCATTCTCGCGTAGATGGTCAGGCTATATTGGCTTTTTTTTTTTTTAGATAAACAAGCTAACGTAAGCGCTAGGCCTATTCCAATTTGCTTATTTTAACTCTTGTTTACATAGCCTGCAGGGTCTCCTCACAAAATCTAAGCGGCATAAAGTTCAATGCGAGGGTCTTTAGAATATGTTTGTATTATTTTTGTCTCTTTTCTTTTATTGTCATTTTTTCCTATTATTTGGTAAAGGCTACACCACTTTTCCATGGGAAAAAAGTTGTGGTGATCCCGCTATTTGGCTCGTTGATGTAAAACAGTCTTTTATAATTGTTATTATAAAATCAAGAATGCAGACGTTTTAAGCTCAGCAACAATGGCAGCAAAATGTACACCGTATATTAAAAAAAACTTCTTCTTTAGCTTCTTCTTTAAATATAACAGAAGACCTTAATAGGACAAAAAAATAATATTCTAAGTTGGTCCCTAAAAGTTCTGCAGGACGTTCTCAGAATGTTTTGGAAACATTGGATTTCTGAATTAAATATGGTCTTCTAAACGTTTCCAGAACGTCCTGAATGTTCCCTGAAGGTCCTCCAAATAACGTCCCCAAACCCTTTAAAAAACTCCACATCGTGACTGTCTGTGAACGTTGTAGGAACATTACTGTAACGATCAGCTGGAGTGCCCTCGAGAGCCACCAGAGGGCGCTCCACAATAGACTATGATCACTTCCTCACAAACTACATTTCCCATAACTCACTGCCCGGATTCATCAGCACTCATTTCATTCACCTGTGTATTATCACCTTGTTTCTCTCACACCATAAATACCTGGTTTTCACATTCACTCGGTGCAAAGTATTGCTTTCCCAGTGAACTATTCTGAGCGTTTGTACCCTGTGTTTGTTTGCCTGTTACGACTTTATCTGGACCTTACCTCTCGTTGTCTGATGCCTGCCTTACTCTCTGCCTGGACTCTGTATTCTGATGGTTTCGCCGCCTGCCCCGACCCTTTGCCTGTTCTTGGACTCTGATTGTGTGTATTCTGCTCTGCTTATATCCCTGGTATTCGACCCTTGCCTGTCTGACCCTGTTATTTAATAAAGCCTGCAAATGGATCTCTCCTCGTCCGCTGCATCATTACAATTACCAAGCGACGTTCTTGACACCATCGGGACGTTCTCAGAATGTTTTGGAAACATTGGATTTCTAAATTAAATATTGTCCTCTAAACGTTTCCAGAACATCCTGAATGTTCCCCGAAAGTCCTCTAAATAATGTCCCCAAACCCTTTAAAGAACTCCACATTGTGACTGTCTGGGAACGTTGTGGGAACATTACCAAGCGATGTTCCTGACACCAGCGGGACGTTCTCAGAATGTTTTGGAAACATTGGATTTCTGAATTAAATATTGTCCTCTAAACGTTCCCAGAACATCATGAATGTTCCCTGAAGGTCCTCCAAATAACGTCCCCAAACCCTTTAAAGAACTCCACATCGTGTCTTTCTGGGAACGTTGTGGGAACGTTACCAGGCGACGTCCTTGACACCAGCAGGGACGTTCTCAGAATGTTCTGGGAACATTGGATTTCTGAATTAAATATTGTCCTCTAAACGTTCCCAGAACATCCTGAATGTTCCCTGAAGGTCCTCCAAATAACGTCCCCAAACCCTTTAAAGAACTCCACATCGTGTCTGTGTGGGAACGTTACCAGGCAACGTCCTTGACACCAGCGGGGACGTTCTCAGAACGTTCTGGGAACGTAAAATTTCTAGCTGGGTAGCCACAAGCTTTTTTTTACATTGAAAATTTTAATCTCCAAACTGATATACATCTATAGGGGTGGGGGCACAGACTAGTCAACTAGTTGACTTTAATGCTCTGCCCAGCCTCTGCCATGCTGCTTTGAGCTTGAAGTTGAGTAGTCGGTGATCATGGCTGCAACAGGAAAATAAATCTTTTTAAATCTACTTTTACGCTCCATTTCCAACAGTTAAAACGACAAATAAATGCATACTCAGAGAGCGCTCCACAAGATTTTTTTGATTATACCATCTGGATGCTCAAAATTGATCGGGAGAATGCACGTTTTAAACAGTTTATTGTACATGTAAGTTAATCACCGTTCTAAACTAATGCTGCATTACTTGTACACACATAAACAGTAACTCGCACATCACGTGCAGGTCGTGCGCACACAGAAACATTCAGTAGTGCAGAAATGTATTGTCAACACTCTTCTGTGATATTTCAATAAAATAGATTAGAAACTGAAAAGTTCTAGCATATATTTCGTAGTAAGGGCCGTTACATAGTCAACGCAAGCAACGCGAGCGACGCGAGCTACGCGCTCCTTTTCATAGTACACAAGCGTCACCGGCGATGCGTGAAATGCAATACACCGATTGCCCAGCAGGGGGTAGTAGAGTCTAGAGTCGGGTCACGTAATATTCAGATCAAAATGGCAACTGAAGAGGAGTGCATATTGCTGATTTTACATCGGCGGCAACAAAGGATGTATACGAACAAGCTCGCATAACTTTTCCTCTTCGCCCGCCATTGTATTCAAATCTTCTTCTTCTGTAAACATAATAATATACCTTTTTATGTACATTACTTGCAATGTCGCCCCCACCGACAACGCATAGTATTGCGTGCATCGGCGCGTCGCGTATCAAAAACTAGGACGACACATTTGGCTACGCATCGACGCATAATGGCGGCCGAAGCGTAGCGATGTGTAGCCTTGCGCACGCGTATGCGTACCGATGCGTTGACTATGTAAGGGCCCTAACTAAAACTCACAGGTTCACTCTTATTAGAGAGACGCTGCCAGGTCGAATGAATTCACACACAATCACTCTCACCCTCATCTCTGCATTCATAAATGTCTTTATTGGCTACTTTATCTGTATCAGATTTAGAAAGAGCAGAAATCTGTGAGGAATATAACGACCCAAAGACAAAAGAACAGATAAAAATAACCTCTTATGTAGGAGGAGCAATAACCTTGTGGGCAGCGCTGTGTCATGCCATTGTGCACAAGGCAACCCGAGTCTCAGCTCGAGTTTAAAGAGCAACGAGCAGGTTGAATTTATAACTGAATTAATACGTGATATTTTCTGAAGAGTTCTTTTAAAAACACATATGTAGAAATTACTAATGAAATCTCATTTGATGTAGAAATTTTTATGAAAATGTGCTAAGCTCTGGAATACGCCTTTCCCGCTATAGCAACGCGTCATATGACGTAGGGCGAGGCAAATAAGAGCTCGCGTTCAGCTCTCTCATTGTGGATGTAGTTAGAGCAGTAGTGAGAGACAGAGAAAGTTTTAGATCGAGTTTTAGAGAAGCCATAATGGTAAATTATTGTGTTTGTGCCATTGTGCTGGTTGCACGAATTCCAGCCTGTCAGGATATCGTGTCCATCATTTTCCTTCTAGGAAAAACAAGGCTTTTCGTTCTTGGGTGTGCTTTGCGCAGGCGAAGAGAGCAGACTTCTCTGCCGCGTCTGTCACCACACTCGGTCGTTTGTGGCGCAATTATCGACTTGGAGATTTTTTTTAATAACATTTTTAATAAAAATGGACAGGTTGTCGTAATTGTCTGCCTTCTGACATGAATTTAGTTTGCACAATGCTATAGCTATTGGCAGGCAGCTAGTCCCAACTCTCCCGTTTCCCCCGCATTTCAATTCAAACTGTTCTCCAACCCTCCTCCCGTCTGATTTTGTATGTCCGTAGGCTAACGTTATACTCTCCAGTAAATTGCAAGGTGTATTACAAATATGTAGAAATCAAATGTATTACTCAAATGTATTACTCAATATGTAGAAATCCCCTAGATTTTTTTGACATGCTCGTCAACATCGGAGAACTCGGTTTCTTCATTCACATCCATTGTAACCTGAGCTTGAACTTGACCAGACTCCCTCGCCCATCGTCACTTCCGGTTAATGCTTTATAGACGCGGAAGTTATTTTATCACAATTTATCTCAAAATATCGTTAATGGCATAGTTCTATATTACTCCAGTTCTGAAAATCTAGTTGTTTTATCATCAACATACACTATGCTATATAGGGGTGTCCAACCTGCACGTTGCTCTTTAAGGCTTATTTGTTCATTGATGACGTCATCAGCGACTGGTCGATGTCGATTTTAAAAATCTGAAGTCGTTCATCTCCTAATCTGCACTGCTCTTGGGTGTAGCCTATGTCAAATCCTCACATAGTGGTTGCAAGTTTGCAACTTTACAAGTTACACTCCTTGCCATTTTTTGTATTACTTATTACAGGTTTTCTGAATTGCTAAAACCCATTTCTTGAAAGCATCACTCACTTTCTCAAAACCATAAACACAAAACCAAATTTTCAAACCACATTCACAGAACCTCTGACTCTTCTGGCAAAATCAAACAATTGCCTCAAAACCATTTTATCTATGCTCAAAAACAAACACACAGCGTGTCAATTTTATAAACACTACAGATCATTCATTAGACACTACATCAGAATCCAAAGCTGCAGTTACAGAAAAAATGTATATTGTATCAAAGTAAACTAATTTTGCAATTACGTAAAAAAGTACAGTAATGATAACTTGCAGTAGTAAGGTGAATTAATTGTATAATGTATGCACTGCAAGTATAGTATTGTACTGAATATTGTATAGGCCTATTGAATGTCTGTATATTCAACACTTGCATACTGGGAAAATACAGTGACCCAACTGCAAAAGCCAAAAAAGGTTATAGTAAAAAAATATAAATGAAAAGCATATTACAGTAATGTACACTCAGAAGAGTTGTGCAACTGCAAAATCAAGGTCAGTGAGAGAGATTGATTCTGCTTCAGTATACGTAATGTCTTCATGTTGGGTCCGGCCCGAGGACTTTGTTTGTCCACATCACAGACAATGTCATCTCTGCAGGCAAAGGGAAAAACCCTAAAGCAGATCCAGCCAGCCTTGACAACATTCTCCACACCTTGCTCTTCCTCTTCGTTCACCTCCTCTTACTCATCCTCTTCCTTCTCTCCCTCTTATATTGTTTCCATCCATTGTTGGTAATGGTATCAACATTCAGTGCAACATTTTGAGTACATTTTGGGACTCTGAACTGACTTGTATGTACAGTTGGTTTGGTCGCATCATTAGAAATAAGTGTGAACAATTTTGAGTCGTTGTGTGTAAACGATGACAACTGTTGCAGTTGTGTTTAACTTTCACCTATGTTTAGCATTTTGAAACATAAGTGCATCACAGAGCAAAATGTGTTTTAGTGAGTGAGAATAAGTTTAGAGTTTTGAAAGAAAGAGTGCATGAGATTTGCAAACAGTGTTTTAACTACCTTAACTTGTTTAATGTTTTACAGAAAGAGTGATTTATTTGACAAATTGGTTTAGACTATTGAGAATTTGGTTCAGAGAATGGGGTTTAGTGTTTTAGCAATTCAGAAAAAGGGGAGGTGATGGCGCAGTGGCTAAGACACATGCCTTTGGTGTGAGAGACCTGGGTTCGAATCCACTGCGAGACACCAATGTGTCCCTGAGCAAGACACTTAACCCCTAGTTGCAGAGGCACGTGACCTCTGACATATATAGCAATTGTAAGTCGCTTTGGATAAAAGTGTCAGCTAAATGAATAAATGTGAAATGGAAATTGCAACTGATATTTATTCTTTATTGTGAATTATCAGATTTAAGCAGCTCATCAACCAAGACGGAATGCAGGACGGGACTTGATTTTGTCCATCAGGAATTGATTTGAAGGTGGCATCGCAAACTAAATGTAAGAGTGACAGGTTTCTGGAGGGGAGGGATTGAAACTTGTCTGGCCATTGGACATCCTTATTGCCCTGCCCTCGTGTGAGTGTAGGACAGAGCAGATTCATAGTCGCGTTGTTAATGTGTAATGTTAATGTGTTTGATTAAAAGGGCATATGTTTAAACTAATAATAATAGTAATAATAATGTGTGGATAAATCAGTCACAATAAACTCAACATTCCAAAAAATAATAAATTTTATGGTGACTTTAAAAAGAAACTGTGAATTACTTCTTGCTGTTGTGAAATTTTATAGCTTTACTCTATCAATATTCATCTGTTATA
Organism: Rhinichthys klamathensis goyatoka; assembly: GCF_029890125.1. Lineage (NCBI taxonomy): Eukaryota > Metazoa > Chordata > Actinopteri > Cypriniformes > Leuciscidae > Rhinichthys > Rhinichthys klamathensis. The sequence goes on from NW_026606781.1 coordinate 1,604,867, forward strand.
TTGAGTGCCATATTTAAAAAAAAAAAAACATTTGCTGTTGCTATCTGTTGTGTCAGGTAATGGTAATATTGCGGTAATGGTAATATTGGCTATACAGTACCAGCCCAGTCTCATCCCAAGACGTCATATGACTGACGCTTTTGACCATACATCAACATCCGACGTTTTAGGGTACCCTTTAACGTCAGCTAGATGACGCTATCTAATCCTAACCCTACCCCAGACCTAAACCTACCCGCGTCATCTAACTGACGCTAAAGGTAAAGCGTCAGTTGGATGACGCCCTAGGATCGTCATCTAACTGACGTTAAAGGGTACCCTAAAACGTCGGATGTTGACGTATGGTCAAAAGCGTCAGTCATATCCTCCTGGGACCCAAGAATAGACTTTTGTCCACTGTAGTGGACATTATATTTTAGTGAATTTCTCTGACATCATACATGTCACATGACACAACCTGGGTGTCCTGTAAAGAGCACATTCAGGACTTTTCAGAGATACCAAATGTTTGGAGGTTTCACCATGAAAACAACTTCTCCTTGGTCTTTAAAAATGTCTGACATTAATTTAGTGATCAAATGTAGCATTCTTATGGAAATATGATAATATAGTGTAATTATAATATAAATTGGACTACTTTTCAAATTGTATTTCATAAAACAACATTTCAGGAAAATGTTAAGGGGTTAAAAAAAAAAAAAAGTTTCTGTTACAGAACAGGGCATTGATTTCAAACGTGTCCACTGTAGAGGACATCAGGACTAAAATCATGTTTATCAGGCATTCTGGGAGACACAACAAGTGAATATGGAAATAAATTATACATCAATATTCCTATGAAATGTTAGATATTATTATTAAAATGTTGCCAATTATTACTCCAATTATTACCCTTTATTCTTTCATTAAATGTTGCTCCCAGAACACATTAATGTGCAAATTAGATACAGTGTATAGATACATTGCATTGAATGGGAATATTAACTTATGGCCATTTTACCCACATATTGCAAAAAGTAAAATGGTGTATCAATTCATTCCATTATTTCTTTCATAACATAGTTGAGAATAATCTTTATACAAATTTTGGTTGAAAAAATCCTGAAACCCCAAAATGTATTGGTGATTGAAAAAAAAATCCCATTGTTTTTGCCTATACATATAATTTCATGTCATTTTATTTTTTAAACAACTTAGTCCTGGCGTCCACTACAGAGGACATAGCATAACGTATGAATAAAATATTATTTTATATATATGTTTTTTTACCATTTGTTTATTGTGCTCTAAACAGTGTGATGACATGGAAAAAAACTAAATTCAAAAAACTTTTTTTTTCTGGGTCTCAGGAGGATATGACGTCTTGGGATGAGACTGTGTTAACAGTACATAACCTTTCTGTAATGTGTTAACCATTTTTCATCAAAGAACAGATGAAATTTGTTCCATATGGACATCATAGCTCTCATGTCCCAAGATAGTTTGACCAATAAAGCCTTGATGATTAAAATAGAAATCATGGTGGTCCTGAGCAGAGCTTCTATTCTCTCATTGTAGATCATTTTACATTCAAAGATCAAATTTATAATCCTATACTGTAACATATTTTGGGAAACTGACATGCAGCTGTTGGTCACTTATGGCTCGTTTCCACTGAGGCGTACGGTACGGTACGGTACGGTACAGTACAGTACGGGTCGGGTCGATACAGCATGATCCGGCTAGCGTTTCCACCGCCAACAGTACCCTTACTTGATAGGCGTGGTGTTTGCCGGAAAGAAGCGACCGACGTCATTTTCGCACGAAGAAAGCGACATAGTTAACAACAATGGATGACAGACAGCATATCTTGTTCTTGCTTCTCGGCATGTTTGTCACAAGAAACAAGCGCTGGCATTAGGCGTTTCTCAATACCAAGTAGCCACGCAAAGTCCGACTCAGGAGAATGACTCCCGAGGACGCGAGTCCAGTAGGCTAATTCTGCTAATGGAACAGCGCGTTCTTGAATGCGCCACTCAGCTCGCTCTGCTACTCCGGTTATGTACATTTTAGCCAACAATAAAACGAAATATGTTATAAAACACCACTCTGCTTCTTTTCGATTTAATTTAAATACATTTTAAACATTATAAGCACACAAATGTGGTTCAGGCAACGCATAGCCTATTGATTATATTCACTGCATGTAGGCCTATGTAACGTTATAACAAAACTAAATATAAAACACAACCCTGCCTCTTTTCGTTTAAATTTAAAAATATTAAACATATTCCAGGCAATGTATTGCATATTGCATTGGTACAAATGTTGCAATAAACAACAGATGATCTTGTAATAATAATAAAAAATGACAACAGTCTATTTTTGTTGAATTTCAGTTTTATCAATAATAGCCATTATAAAAGTATAAGTAAAAGGTACAAAAAGATATACAGTAAAGCTTTAATAACATAAAGCAAACAATTCAGTCAAATATACAAATTCAGCGCTCAAATATATGCCCAGTTAACACATAACGTTCCCCTAACGTTAGTTTTTGGTTCCCGTTTGGTTATTTTTTTGGGAACCAAATACTAACGTTCTGGGAACTAAAAACTAACGTTCTGATAACGTTCTGGGAACCAAAAACTAACGGTCTGGAAACCAAAAACTAACGTTCTGGGAACCAAAAAATAACGTTCTGGGAACTAAAAACTAACGTTCTGGGAACTAAAAACTAACGTTCTGATAACGTTCTGGGAACCAAAAACTAACAGTCTGGGAACCAAAAACTAACTTTCTGAGAACCAAAAACTAACGTTATGAGAACGTTCTGGGAACCAAAAACTAACGTTCTGAGAACGTTAAGAAAACTTTCCTGGCTAACCAAAAACAAACTATAAAAAATAACGTTCTGAGAACCAAAAAATAACGTTCTGAGAACGTTCTGGGAACCAAAAATTGTTAGCTGGGTGAAACTTCACTTAGCCTTCTCCCAAAACTATTGGCCAGGGAACGAATTGTAGATTCACGAGACCAAAGATCGCCTGTTAGGTCTGTACAAGACGAATTATATCTCATGTTTAACCACTACAGAGACGTCAGAGTCAGCGGCAAACATCAGAATGACTAGCCGGGGAAAGGCTGCTCCAGGCGGGGTGCACGAGCGCCGAGCGTCCGGTGATTGCTTGGAATGGATCTTCAAATTATCATAAATCTATAAATAAACCACAGATTTGAGCTTTAAAAAACTACTTTCTCGCCTGAAAAACTCTTAAAACTACATTTCGTGACACAATAACAGTAGTATTATATTTCAACTGTATGCTTCTAATGCCCTTGTAGCACGTGCAAGTGACGATACTCTGTCAACCAATCACCGTTCTGCAGTGAGTCTAGCTCCACCTTTTAGTACCGTACCACTGTGCTAGGTACCCCAACGGAAGGGTACCCAAAAAGTGGTACGGTACGGTTCGGCTTTTTGGTACCATTCACAACTTTTGACAGTGGAAACGCAAATAATTGCGTACCGAACCGAACTGTACCGTACCGTACCACTCAGTGGAAACGAGCCCCAACATCAAGTTTTGGTTTTCACCTTCTCATCAAGTACACTCACTATAGTAACTATTACAACACTGAAAACAAGTGAACATTTTATACCATGAACTGCATTGATGATTAAGTGCATATCACCTGTGCACCAATGCCAAAGTAAAGCAGTTAACATCAGCAGTGAGTGTAATGGCACCAGCTCTGTCCCTTCATTAGGCCCATGTTTTTGTTGATTTGTTTAGGGAGGGGATATGAGATGTAAATAAGGCCTCTGTTGCCTATTGTATCCTGTATCTGTCCCTCTCCCTTCCCTCCCCCTTCTAATTATCCTCTCGGCTGGAAAGTTCCCACAAGGCCTGACTGTTTTTTTTACCGTAAGCCAATCAAGTGGCATGAAGGCAAGGCTGTGTGAATGATCCATTGTCTGTCCATGGAGCGCTGGAGGGAGGGGAGGAGAGTGGAATTGTTTGGACCTTGAGTTCACCACTATAACAGATGACAGTGAGTTTCTGAATAGGGAAAAGAGTATACACAAAACTTTTATGTAACCTTTATTCCATCTGTGTTAGTTCTTGGTCCGATCATTACAAAATTGCAAGGGAATGGGTTTGAAAGACTGCTCAATCAAAAGAATGAGACATTCAATTTTAGAAAAACAATTCTTCAAAGGAATTAGCAGGAGATGGAAATCAATGATTTGGACAATGATTTCTTATCATTTATCAATAACATCAGAGAACTGAATAATGTTCAGACTGACCCTAACCCTATATATATATAATTATTTTGTAGGTTTTTAGCAAGTTACAAACAATTCCCAAATTGTTCTACCACCTGTCCTCTATGGCCTTTGTCCTCTTTTTTAATGTTGACATCAGCATACCATGGTTAAATGAATGTCATCACTAGCAGTAATAAATCGATGTACGTCTACATACATGAGCTTTCCTCGCATTGACTTTAATTCCCATATGCCCACTTGGCTTGTGCATTTGGAATTAAGTCTCACACACACAGTTAGACAAGCTGCTGTAAGCCATTTTGAGGAGTCCCTTAAACTCTCAGAAAAATTTACCTTTAGGGGTACAACATTTTGTCAATGGGGCAGAACCCTAAAGGGACAACTTTCATATTCACCCCTAAAAGGATGATACACTCTTCGTGATACAAAAAATTAAGGATCAGTATTGGTATCAATGGTCATGAAGAACATTTAGTATTCATGGAAATGTAATTTTCCATTGCACAAAAGGTTCTTTATAGTGGAAAAAAGTTATTCAGATTTTTATAGGTATAGGCTACTGTACACTATGTTTTTTGGTTCAAAATGTATAATGAGCGAGTACATTCCAAATTGTGTTTTTGTATTATCGTGAATCACTACGGTACGCCTATAATAAGTGCTTTACCTGCGTGACTCGTCATATACATAAACAGAGAGAAGTAGCTCTGGCTTCATTGTTCTTCCGCAAGACGCATGCTTTTGCTATATCGCCAAAAGTTAGTGTACCTATAAGAAGAAAAATGGTTCTTTTATGAACTTTTAGGAACTGTTTTTAATGCAAAAAAACTAACATTGACTATGTATTGCTATACTCTAAAATACTTATATGCACATTCGTATCATTACTGAAATACAATAACATACAATTATCCAAGATGATAAGGCGGCATGGGCACTGGAACATTTTACTATTGAATTTGATAGGAACTGTATAGATAGGACTGGAATGATAAAGAGAATGGGATTGGGAAATTATGTAAGTCGAATTTGCATTGCCTGCATGAGCACTGCAGCATAACATCTCAGAGCACATAAACTGACAACTATATCGCAGATCCATAGAACATATTATGTATTTTAATCATAACAATGATTGCTCCAGCCGAACACAGTATAGGCCTACTGAGATGAGGGCAGTAAAAGTGGGAATGTCCTGTCTGATGACATGCACACACTGAGGGGAGGAGAAAAGAGAGTATGGCTGAGGGCCTAACCACAATATCTAAATATTGACTGTACAACTTGTAATCATGTTTGGTCTGCGGACAGGGTGAAAATAAACACCAGTGTGTGTGGTGTTCTCTCATCCCATAATAGAAACAGTGCAGACATGCCTTTTCAATATGTTTTGAGCACTCATAATTGAACATGCTTAAATCATTAAAAGGATTAGAAGAAACGTATCTCATCAAGTCAAGACTTAATATGCTGTGCTTGCCAATGGCATTTGCGATTTTAAGCATATGGAGTTCATCAGAGTGGTCCTTTGCATTGTAATTGCTTGTGGTTGAAAACCATATTGATATAAATCTTTTTATGTGGGTGGTCTTAGGAATGGGAAGACCTTCTGCACTGAAACAACAACATAAAACATTTTACTGTCTTAGTGTAAAGACAGTCAAATGTTTTATGTTGTTTTATGTTCTATGCTAAGCATTTCAATTTCATCTTCGTTGTTACATTTTCATAATTCAACGTTTAACAGCTTTCCCTGATCCTTCCAGTACTGGAATGTCATTGAGCAAATACTTAGAAAAAAAGAAAAAAGAAAAAGAAAAAAAAAAAACATTAATTTGGCTAAATATCATCATTCAAGCAACATTTCACAGAAATACTGTTTTTATAGCATAAGGAACATTTCTGAAATAATGAGAATTAATAATAATTCAGTTTATAATTTACTTAAACTGTATCAAATATGGATACACAACTAAATTCACAACTTCAAGAATTTTGTACTGTGCCGTTAAATGTTAGTATTCAAAATGATGATAACACTTTACAATAAGGTCTCATTGTTAACAGTAGTTAATGTATTAACTAACATGAACTGACAATGATCAATACATTTGTTACAGTATTAGTCTTTAGTTTAGTTTAGTTTAGTTTTAGTTTAGTTTTTCTCAATTGCTTAAACACTATAACCAGGCTTTTGAACTAAAATTTCAAAACCATAATGCCAATATCAAAAAGCTCACCCATTTGACTAAACTATAAACACTATTCCCTGGTTTTGACACATGAGTCAGATTTGTTGACCTGTCACAGCAAAACTCTACACACAACTCCCTTCATGTCTCATTGCCTAGACCATGTGGTAATTTAGAAAGCACTAGTATTCAATATTGTTCACTCAAGTCAGCACAGCTTCAGCTCAGTTAGCACACAATTATCCAAGTGGAAACACTAAGAGTCAAAATTGAACACACATCAATCAGATCCTTCAATAGATAGATAAAAGGGCCAGAATCAGTTTATTGAGTTTTGGAACAATGGATCCAGAAAGACATGAAGGAAGAGGTCGATGAGGGAGAGGAGAAGTAAGAAGGGGAAGGGGAAGGGGACAAGCAGTCTCGGCTGAAATTCAAGCCACTTTAGTTGACCATGTCCTTGTCCATGGTATATGACTGGAGGGAGGCTGGGCAACGAGTAAGGCCAAACTTGAGTCGCTTCACCGTCGCCTCCATCATCAGAACCTTCAGGGAGGTGTGGGTGGCAAACAAAATTCTATCACTGAATAAGAGACAAAAATTTCCAATTGTCTTTGATGAGGTTGATTTTCTTGCAAGAAAAGGCCAGCATTCATACAGCATACCTGTCAACATTTGGTTTCCAAAATCCGGGAGATTTCTCCGGGGGGGGGGGGCTGGGGGAGTAACGACTGGAAATAAGGTGTGGCGCCCCTTTAAGAGCTGTGCGCTCCCTGTTGAACTGTCGGCGGCAGTATTGTATTGTATGTGCCTTGGGCCTCGAACACCCCTTTTACTGTCTATGCGAACACCCCATATGCGGGTAATTTCTGTTTGAGGCTAATTTTTATCTTATTTTGTTTATTAAGTAACGATGTGGACGGTAGAACGTGTGACAGACAGTTAGGCTACACCAGAGCCATAGAGAGAAAGAGTTGCGACACTCCCATAGACCGCCATAGGAACTTTGGAATGCGGAAGTAACGCGTGTCGTGGAGCAGCCAATAGTTCCAAACACTGATAGTTTCTCCATTGAACCCCATTCATTTTCAGTGCTTCAGAAGTACGTTCGCTGGTAAATTAATGAAATTACTGTATTTTTTTACTTTTACACACATTAGCCGACCTCTCGTGAATCTAGTCTGTAGTTATATTTAATGTAGCCAGTTTTAGTAAATGTTTATTGGAAGATAATAGGTTAATTGCAGCGATAGCTTACGTGACCAACACTTCACTAACGTTAGCTAACTGGTAACCTGATGTATATAATATATAATATTTTTAATAATATTTTATATATATATATATATATATATATATATAACCTATATATAATATTATATACACACACACACACAATTCATTTATTTAAATGGGTTAGGGTGGGTTATGCATGTGCTTATATGTTTTTAGGAACATAGTTAATTCACTCATTAACTATCTCTCCGGTTTAATTTTATGAAGAATATTTTTCGGTTGAATATTTACCGAACATTGCTGTATTGCTTTCTACATTATGGGAGCAGTCTATTTCCCTCCTAAATCATTCATTTGTACATGCACAGCGTAATTATTTATATTTTGTGTTGGTTGGAATTATGAACGGACTTCACTGCAGACCTCTTTGCGTGATCACGAAGGTAGGCTAATGGCTGAATCGGAATTTATAAGCAAGATCACGGGAATCAGTAGCCTAATACAGCCCAGTTGTGCTAAAATAAATATCATGAGACGTCCATCATCAGATGAATGACATGGAAAAGTTAAGTTAGAGCCGCTAAAGCCAGTGCTAACGTACTACCCATGCGAACATGAACAATAAGCTTTTCCCTCCAAAAAAAATAGCCTAAAACTTATCTAAGTTGTCACCCTGCCTCTCCAAATGCAAAACTGACATTAACAAAATGCAATAACAGCTAAAAAAGTACTTTGGTGTGTGTTTTATTTTATATTTACCGTTTAATAATGCAATCGCTGCTGTCTGTCCATAGAAGAACATCAGCCCGCGTATGTTTTGGAACTAATGGGGCTTACATGAACCACGTGACAGCCGTCGCGGCGACATCAAAGCGTGTCGCAACTCTTTCTCTCTATGGCTCTGGGCTACACGAGTTCGATTTGGGAATAAAGTGCGAGTTGTGAGATGCCAATCGCCTCCGTGTGTCTGTCTGGCCTCTGCATGCAATAACTTGAGCTATCCCTAATCTTCCTGAAGCAACAGTTTCATTGCGGGGACACCACCTTCACCTGCCATCAGGTCGGCTCGCTTTCGGGTGGGTGCCAGGTTGAGGTGACAAACGGGTTGAAATTGTAAATGGTCTGTGGATTGTGTGAATATAATGCATTTAATACAATCTGGCAACTGGTCAACATTAGACAAACATATTGGTCCGATTATTCATAAAGGAGTTTGGGCCATGCAAATTACGGGAGTTTCCCGGGAGAAATAGGCTAACAAATTGGGAGGGGTCCGGGAGATAGGGCTAAAAAACGGGAGAAACCCGGGAAAAACGGGAGTGTTGACAGGTAGGCTATGTCATAGTCACAGAGTGGCTACAGAGTGTGACAGTGAAGGGCATCCTTTCTCCGTCTTGAATCCCAGAATGTTATCTTTCTAGGCCAATGATGGTATTTCAACCTGTGAAACATTCTTAGACTTGTTCATCATATTGTATTCTTGAGAAGAGGCCATCCTGTCAAGTACCAACACTCTTTACCATTCCAATACAATTCCATATTAGAATAAGGTTTGTGTGTGCTCTTTAGCTGTCATATGATGGTCACACACATCTTACAGTAAGTAAATATATATATATATATATATATATATATATATATATATATATATATATATATATTTTAGAGGAGAGAGTAAAAAAAGAAGAAGAGTAAAACAGAAAAAAATTATGTCTGAGGGCAAAGTTTGGTTTTTCAGCAAGAGTGAATGGTTTTGAGTGTAGAGCTTCATTTTGACCTGAAAATGATGTTTGTAGCCTGGTTAAAACCAGACCATTCTCAGTTGTAACTGAGTTATGGTCTGGCAAAGCTTCATAGACAAATCATTTCCAAAGGGGCGTCACCAACGGACATAGCTCAAATGCCTCTGGGCGCAATTGGATAGACCTAAAACCAATCAGAGCGATGAAGGAGATGACACACTTGAATAAACGAGCAGACACTGATTATACTTGCTGGCTCTACGTTTATTTAAAATGAACAGAAAGACAACTAGAAGTGAATGTGCTTTCCATTAAATAAATCACACACAGTAAACAAAACCTTAAAAAAAAACTTTGCAATGAACTTTGCGATTTAGACGCGCAAACTGGGTGCTGGTGCTCGGGCAGATTCGGCTTGAAGTCGGTCATCCTCGGACGCGGCGACACGCTGTTACAAAAAAGCTGTGCACACAGCCAAGGGAAATGGGGTCTTGCGCACCGAAGGCGTCATTTTTGCCGCGCGCACCTATAAAAAAGGCTTTACTCTGTGTCAGCGCGCGCTCTGATCGGTAAAGGGGCAGAGATTTCTCATCTCCAGCAGTAGCAGCCTCCGAAGCACCACTAACTCAGCCTCCGTTTCCCTCGTAAGCTGATATTAGTATTTAAACATTCTCTATGATAAAAATAAATTTGTGAAAAAAATATTTTTATAACATGTTTTGGCGGTTATAGGTTTCTAATGACGGTGTTCAACTACAACCGTCACACCCCTAGTTCCACGGCGGCATCCATCTTTGTAAACGTACAAAATCTGCTTCACCGTCGCTGTGCTGTCGTCATCGTGTAAAGCCCGCCCCAACGTTTCTGATTGGTGCCGCGATTTCGACGGTTTAGAAATGGGCTTGAATGAGCTCTTTGCCAGACTAACTTGCAGAGCAAATTTAAATTTGCCAGAAGTTGTCTGGGTTTTCCCAGGCTAGGGAAATGTTTGTGGAATTGGGTGAAACGTTATGTATTTGTGTTTACTGTTTTGAGAATATGAGGCATTCCAAGAAATGTGTTTAAGCAATCGAGAACAACTGTAAAACAAATTAAGCTCATTGTTTGTTCATAGTTCACTGTGCATTAACTAATGTTAACAAATACATTTTTTTCATTTTAATTTAACATTAACTAAGATTGACAAATGCTGAAGAAGTATTGTTTATTCTAGTTTATGTTAGTTTTTTTCGATTGCTAAACGACAGTGAGCACAACTGGAGCTATATGTGCAAAACTCTAACTACAGTCTGCACTACTACCAGTCACCTGAGCTAAACAGTTCACAATCACATCACCTGCAAAACTCATTCCAAGCAACACAACTCTTACACGGCCAAACACTACACAACCCTCACTGAGATAACACACACTGTCACTCCTAACACACTGAGAGGAAAAACACTAGCATCAAACACCAATACAGAAAATACTAACTTTTGATCTTTACAGTTTGAACAATTTCAGTGACTTCATACAAAGTTATATTTTCTTCAAAGAAAAGAGTGACATTCTTTCACATGATTTATTTAATTTTTTAGAACATAAAAATTCTTTAAGGTAAATGAAAATTAGCAGTTTGCTTCAATAGTCTGTAGTAATTTACGTAAACAGTAATGAGAAAAAAAAAGGTAGGAACTAAAAGTACATACTGTAATTCGAACAAATAATTGAGCCTTTCAGCTGAAATTGCAATCAGCAGTGTGTGAAAGGCACAAGGCTGAAATCTATTCTGTTTTGAATGTATGGTTCACAGTTTTGACAGCAGTGTGTTAGCATTTGAACAAAGTGCTGTAAATCCAGTGTTGTGCAGGTTGTGGTTAAAGTCATGGGATAAGTGTGTAGAGTTTTGAAAACTGTGTTCAAGCACTGAAAAACGAACTAGTTTGGTCCACATGAACTGCTGCTGTGCAGACTGTAGTTAGAGTTTTGCACATGTAGCTCCAGTTGTGCTCACAGTTGTGCAAAACTGTAATGCTTAACCCAAACAGCCTATTAATCCTGCACTGAGATTGAGAGGGAGAGACAGGTAATAAGAGAGAGATGCCATGTTATTCTTCTGGCTTTAACTCCTTCCAGACCTTTGGAGGGGCTAAAGGGAGGAGCGCGAGGGGGAGCTTGGGGGAAGAAAAAGAAGGCGAAGAATGGAAGACGACGGGGAATATAAATTAGCTGAGGGACAATTGAGCAAGAAGAGGGAAAACTGAGATCAGACCGAGTGTATGCAGAGCGTTGAACTGTGGGAACGACACTAACATTTACACAAGCTCTAAATTATTTCGTTATACACTTCTACATTGAGTCACCCAACAGTCACTCAAAAAGAAAAATTCATTTCACTTACTCTCATACAGTTTAATTTTATTTTTTATATTTAACTCTTATTGCCATACGATGTCCTCGCTGCAGCCTGTAGTGCAATGACGTAACCTACTGCATTAAATCCAATACATAGTTGTATTGGATTTACAACTATTGGACTTACAACCCCCCCAAGGTTAGGGTGTAGGTAGGTTTAGGGATGTAGCATGTAGGTGATCCTGTGATTGACATGAGTAATAAACATCTTTGGAATCGACTGCGGGGCGGAGTTTGCAATAAACAGGTTTGGGAAATAAGTCTTTTACCCCATTATATGTGTTGCAGCATCGCCCTCTAGTGTGCAAACAGATTAAAAGCATGTTCGAGAAAGGCCCCTGTAGTTCTGGTTTATAATTTATAATCTTATAATACGATTGTTACTTGCATTGTGGTTCAGCGACCTGGAGGTTCTGTTGACGCAGAGCTGGATTAAATTGATACATCACATGCAAGAGAACATAACTAGATATTCCACATAAGGAAAAACAGTAAACATCATGAGTCAAAAGAAAGTCAACTTCTATCATTAGCTACTGTCATTTATTTGTAAGACAGCATGTTATTTTGTTATACAAACAACAGACCTGAATTATGCTAACGATGGATGGATGCCATTACTCTCTGTGAAGTTAGCATTTCAGTGAAGTAACACATGACCAGTGCATACAGACGTCGTAACTCCCCAATGACATTTTCGGATAATCATATTTTTACCCAGTATCTATCCACTGAAATGTGTGTGAGCAACATGGTGAGAAAAACGTTAAACTATCAACACCCTCCCCCCCCCAAAAAACATATTCATTTGTTTTGATGGTTTGGGAAAATAAAAAGTTTCATTGTTCTAATGTTCCAGTAGGATATACAGAACTACAGAAGCAGCTATATAAAGTGACAAAGGCTGGTTAGCCCTGGATTATGCAAAAAAAATAAGATCAGTCTTTAAAAATAAAGATTAAAAATCAACATTCAATGAGATTCACAAGAAACATTGTTGTGCAATCTAGTCTGGCTAAATAGTGGTAAGACTAATTATTACAAAGTCGATTACATTAGGTTAAAAAAATAAGCATAAAACATTTTTCTCTTATTGAGGGAGGATGGTAAGATTGGTTTTCAGAATGTGACACCGTAAATGCAAAGGGTTAAGTGTTAAAATAAATGCACAACTAATTAACTGAATCAGAAATAAAACCAAGGGTCAGTAACAGCAAGAAGCCACCTCTGAATGACCTTCATATGAAACCCATTTCAGACTGCATTTTATCAGAGTAATTTTTTTTTTTTAACTCAGCAAAATGACCAACACAGATGTTTGGGGTGCAAGCCAGCGCCTACAGACAACAGAGGTCTGCAAATTCAAATTCTTCAAAAGGAAATCGTAGATTTAAGGCAACATTTCTCTATCTACAGGAAAATTCCTGATGTTGTAAATAAAGCAAATTTGTTGAAAAGGTAGCACTCAAAACAAAAAAAACACTTCATTGTCAATCTTGGTGATTGTGCTAGAAAAAAAACAAGCCAGCTCTACTGCTCATTCTTGCTGTGAAGCGATCTGTGCTCAGATGGTCCTGTAGCATTTCACTACCTCTCACTGGTGTGAAAGCAAAAGGAGCTGAAATCTGAATGTCAGTAGGAACTCTCTTAAATCTTCAACAAATGAAAACCTTGGATTGTTCACATCATGGAGAGAAGCTATGGTCTGTACTGCAAATATTCAGATGTCTCCTTTTCTATAAATCGCAACGAGTAGAATGCGTGGTTTGCAAGTGAATAAGAAAGAGTGAAGCAAGAGTAAATTCCTAATCTGAATGGAAACAAATGCAAAGAGGGGTGAAAACACTTTGGTCCATGCATTATCTAACTTGGTTGGCTGTCATTTCTTTTTTCAAATTGAGAGCACCCTATTTTCTTTTTGTTGTGTTCACAAAAGTTTTGCCTGATTTCAGAGCACAGGGCTAGTATTCACCACCTTTGTGTTTCTAGCCGTTCTCTCTCCAAAGAACCAGATGAATGCTATGGTCGGGCATGCTGGTGGCGAACACCAGGCCCGAATCGTTCTTGCCGTCCAGTCCGTTGAGCCAGGAGGTGACGCCCGGTAAGAAACTAGAGCCACGTTTGGATTTGCGGTAGGCTGGCAGTGGCCAGCGGCCCACGGTGACCTCAGTCCTTAAGTCCATTACATAGAGGTGGTGGTTATCAAAAAGCAGAGCGAAGATATCACCGAAACCAAGCAGAGAGAGGCTGGAGGGTTCCTGCTGTGGTTTGATAACTCTGTAAAAATGAAAAAATCAGTAAATAATAAAGAAAAGCTGCCTTTTATTAAAACTTTTTTTTTTGGTTGCATAAAACAACATTGCACAAATGTAAGTTATATAACCTAGAAATAGAGCATTAGGGCTGTGAAAATGGCTACTAATAAATAATATTACTAATATTCAAATTATATTCAAATTTAAAAGGTATTATTTCAGTTAGGTGAAAAAAATAATTTGGCCTGTCTCAAATGAGATTTTAAACCATTCAAGCGCAAGACGACGCGAAAGAGAACTCACTTCGAAACTCGCGTGCTGTTTTTTGTGCACACACACACAGAGCAGCACAGAAAGCACGCAAACACAGAATTCAGTTCTCTTTTCCAACTATCTGTGCTTGAACGGACACAAACATGTACAATTACGTTTGTTACGCCTTTTTTGGTGAGTATCCTCGTAAACAGTCGCTTATGTCTTAAGAGGCTGTAAACAATTAAAACAGATGTATCAGTATATTGGATCCATGCATTTGGTCTTAAAGTGACAGTAGCCTAATATTCCTGCTGCTGTCTGTAATGTTAATCAAACAACAAAATACAAAGAGAAAATCACTTTTGCAGCTTTAACAAAGATGAATTATATTTAATTTATTCAGTGAAGACTATGCGGTTTTGATCATTCAATTTCTGTACCAGAATGCTATTTGACTGAACAGACAAACATAGTACTGTGTATTTTATTTGTATCTTTGTTCTATTGTATTTATCTAATGCTTTTAATTTGTTTATTAGTTTCTATGCAGATGCACTCAAGTCATCTGGTGTAATAATTTTCATAACACAATATATATTGCAGAAAAACAAAATATAGTGATGTCAGTTTTTTCCAATATCATGCAGCCCTAGTTTAAACTAATGTTCAAATCAAATATCACTTTGTAAATTGTATAAACAATAATGAAAAAAAAAACTATTTATTTAAAACCCCACAAAGTCTCAAGATGTTTATGTAAAGTTCTTTTAACTTTACATGGCCTGCTAAACATGTGGCTCTTTTGTGCAAGACGTGAGTGCAACGGTCAAAGATGTCCTTAAAGGAATAGTTCACCCAAAAATGAAAAGTTGACGGTAGCCATTGACTTCCATAGTAGGAAAAAAATACTATGGATGTCAATGGCTACCGTCAACGGTTTGATTACCAATATTATTTAAAATAATCTTCTTTTGTGTTCAACAGAAGAAAGAAACTCATACAGGTTTGAAACAACATGAGGGTGAGAAAATGATGACAAAATTTTACTTTTTTAGGTGAACTATACCTTTAAAAGGACATTTGATTCAACAGGGTTATTAGCAGCTTGGTTAAACAATTGAGGGGCTGAAATTAATGTACCTGATGACATCAAAACTTGCAAAGTCCCACTGATATATCCCCAGGTCTGAACAACAGACAATGTACCGGCCGTCGAACTGTAATCGTGGCTGCAAGCAGACACTGCGGTCTTCTGACACGGATAAGGTCTTTAAGCACTTACAGTTGATCTCACACCCTATAGGCCACACCTATGGAGAAACAGAGGCCGAAACAGATAAATACTGCGCATATGAAGTCAGAATATCACATAACTATCAATGCAAAATATTGGCTCATCTGCAAGTTCTTTTTGTATGCTTTTTTGTACAGTTAAGGTTACAAACTCTCTCGCCGCATTCCTATACTCATGTTTTGAATGTGATTCATTAGAAAAGAAAAATAGAAAACATTCAACAATAAACAAAGTAAATTAAATTTACTGATAGTTTTTTTCACTACTAATGACAGCCCTAAATGCAACAATGGAATAATTTGACTGGCCTTTTAAACAACTTTACATTTAAAATCACAATCTAATTGTTTTAGACATCAAAATTCACACTGAACAGCAACTTGAAAAACATAATAGAGCTTAAAAAATACTTGCACAAGTGATTTACATTACCTTTATTTCATACTTATCAACACTCAGTAGTATGTAGTCACCAGGACTGTGCATCATGGACTCCACTTGGCTTTTTTGAAGGTGCACCTAAACCAGTGCAGATGTACAGAGTACATCTAAATAATAATAAACTACAATGCTTCATTCCACAATGAGATCTGGTCAAAATAAGTCTTACCTTAGTGACCCACTCTGTGTGTCCAGTAAGAGTGTTGACACAGGTTCCTGCAGACAGGGACCAGACTTTTACAGTGAAGTCTGCTGAGCCGCTGACCAGGGTGTCCAACTCATCATTGTAGTCTATGCTGAATACTGCAACAACAGTAAAACTGTTTGTTTTTTTATGCATATGCAATGTCTTGCTGCCATGACATTAACTTAAAAGGTCAGCAGTGACAAAACCGAAATCATAAGCAAAATCTTTAATCATTGATGATCTTTGTGCTATTAGCCGACAAAGCTTGACACCAACCTGCCCCAGTATGTCCTCGGAATTGCTGGATTTTGGCACCAGTGCTCCATTCCCAGCATGCAATTGTGTTGTCAAAAGATCCTGTTACCAGTTTCTGCTCATCAAATTTGACAGTGGCACAAGTGTGGGTCTGAATGCCATAGACGCACTGACCTGTGCGAACATCCCATAGTTTGGCTGACAGGTCATCGGAACCTAAGTGGAAGGACGTCTACAATCAGCGAGCTACTAAACGCGATCTTCATTTAAAACACGCAATAACTCCATGCTTCACCAGTAAACCACCAGCCATTCATATTTAAATTCAAAATAAATGAATATGATTACGTGAATTCAAAGAACAGTGTTGGTTTAGTGCGATAGAGCAAATATGGCTAGGTAAAAATAAAACTACGGCTTTATTGAGTTCAATCTATGAAAGGACTTAAAACAACCATTCAATGCACTTCAGATTAACATGTCCTATAATTTTTAATGACCCCAGGATGTAACAAGAATCCATAAGCACAATAACTCATTCTCTCCCACATTGGAAATTGAAAACTGAACTTATGAAAGGGAAAATTAGCACTTAATGTCGCGATGTAACAGAAGTAGCAATCTTTTCTACGGTTTTTGAATGGATTATAGAGAAAAAAAAATTGTGGAGTGGCTACTTGGTTCTATCTATCGGTTGTTGATTTGACAAAGACAGATCTGAATGCAAACTTGGTTGAATTTAAAAAAGGTATGGAATCTAAATGATTGGAGAACTCTGGTATACATTACACCAGAGGGAAGTCAAATCGACAATTTGATTTAAAAAAATTAGATAAAAAAAAAATTTATCAATAAGATGCATTTATAAATTAGATGAATTTAGGGTGAATTTCCATGCGGACTGGATCTCCTTTTGACCACAAGACCAGGAAAAACAACCTCTATAAAGGCAACGCACCTGTGCAGAGGAGCCCATCCCGGTAGTAGAGAGCATATACCCGAGCACTGTGTCCAATCAGAGAGCTCGTCTCAAACGCATCCTCCTCATTCAGCTGCTTCATGCGCAGTTTGGCCTTCAGATAAACACCCTTCCAGTGCCCCGCATCCTGGATGGACTCATCGATGCGCCAGCCGAGGTCTCGACACACGCTCTGCCACACTTCTGTACAGGTATTGATGACCTTATTCCACTGCTTGCACACCAGACAGCAGGTGAGCAGGGTCTGGGGGTCCAGCCAGCGGAGCAGGTAAAAAGCCAGCTCTAACGGCAGCAGGCGCAGGAAATCCCGCTTCAGCAGCGCTTCCAGCCCGTTGGACAGGTGTCGCAGCTGGGCAGCGCCGCTCAGTGAGATGAGGTGGTCCAGCGATTGGTTGCGCTGCTGGTCGCTTAGCGCCAGGAAAGAGGTGGAAACCGACTCCAGCCACCTCTCGAAAGCCGCCTTCTCCATGGGCACATGAGGGCGTCTACCTGTTGAAAGATAACAGCAGGTTAACATCAGAAACATACTTTTTGCATTGCATATAATAACAAACAATGATGTGCAATTAAGGAGTGTCTTTTATACAGAGTAAAAAGAAGCCTATAACAACTATCAAGAGAAATGAAAGAATAAACACCTTCAGATTAGATAATGGAGGTCTATCAGAGAAAAACACTTTCCACTCTGAAGGAACCTTTTCAGTAATGTAAATGTCATCAACATTGCTTCAAAGCATATAAAACATGATGTGAGGGTACTCATTTATCTGAAGAACAAACCATGACGGTGTTGTTTCGAAGTCTGTGTTCCTCCTATGCTTCCTATGGACTGTCAAACCCTAAACCTAACCCTACCAGTAACCTAAGGGGAAACAGATATAACGGTAAATAAAGACTGAGAAAAAAAAGATGAGATCTCCATGATTACTTGACTGACATGTTAACAGAATCTGACAGGCTGTCATGTAATTGGAATGCAGCTCTCTGGATTCCAAACACATTTGACAAAAAGTCGCTAGCTAGCAGGCCAGAGACTTTATTAAACACACACACACATACCGGTATATACATGTTTGTTGACCAACTCAATCTCAATAACATGGCCAGCAGATATTCAAAGATAATACATATTATGAACACAAGCTTAACGGTGAATATAAAATAGAGTGGGGCAGAAATAATCACCATTTCCAGTAGAATCAGTCTGTGGAGAGCGCTAGCTAGCCGCGCTAGCTAACAGGTGTCAACACAAATCGATATCGCTCTACAAAAGAGAAACTTTTCGTTTTTGCGGTTGAGTCACAGTCTGGCCTAACATTTAATTTGAGCGACGAACAAAGAAAAAGCGAAACTCCAAGCTAGCTGACATCAAACAAATCTCTAGAGTCCTGAGCTAGCATTATAACATACAATACAGTATGAATCTAACGGAAACGCTTTGACTTTAAATTTATTCGATTTCTGTTCGTTCACATTTCAACGGCTGTGTTATTCCGGAACGTAATATCATACGTTAATTTAATGCACATTATTGTTGTGGGTTTTTTTTTTTCTGTTTGTGGAATTAGCTGGATAGGCTAAGATAGGAAGCCTCCGTTAGCAATGAGGAATTACAGCGACAGGAAGTTGCAGGATGAGCAATTTGACACGAGCGGGAGGAAGTCAGGAGGAGTGTCCGCCGCCTGTCACTTTTTCAAACCATGACTTTGAATGAGGGTTGCATTCCTCAAAAACTGTATGCAAAAATGATGTGAGTCATATGCAAAACCATCATATGATGCTGTAGCTAAAAAATCTTAATCGAGTTCACACAGATGGTGTTTATTGTGGCGCATCATTCGGTGGTCAAAAGGGGGCACACTATGCCAACAAACAGAGACATTTAGTGTAGCTACGTCTAATATTACTGTTTTTAGTAAACCCAAATTACTCGTAATTCGTATATTATATACATTAGCCTACAGATATAGCTACTCGTTGTATATTAAAAGTTCAGGGTCGGTAAGATATTTAATGTGTTTTAAATGTGTTCTCTTATATGACATAATAGGCTACAAAACAGTAAAATTGTGAAAATATTGTTTACTGTTTTCTATTGTTTCATTAGAGTCAAGTATTTTGTTGACTCTAATGGAGAAAACATTGATATGAATAAATTAGTAAATGATTTCAATAATTTCTTTGTAAATGTTGGTCCTGATTTAGCAGCTAAAATTCCTAACCAAGAATTGAAGTTGAACACTGAAAGAAATGACTGTACTATTTTCCTCTCTCCTGTCAGTGAGTGTGAAATAATGAATATTGTTCAAAAATCCAAAAACAAGTTATCTAAAGACTGTCACTCCATCGATATGGCACTAATAAAAAAGACAATTAATAGTATCATAAAGCCTCTAACACATATCTGTAACCTGTCGCTTAAAAACGGCTGTGTGCCAAGAAAAATGAAAATTGCTAAGGTTATACCATTGTTCAAAAATGGAAATAGGAATCACTTTACTAATTACAGACCCATTTCTCTCCTTCCCCAGTTTTCAAAAATCCTTGAAAAGGTTTTTGACAAACGGTTGGAAATTTTTACATATAAGCATAAGCTAATTAATGAAGGACAATATGGGTTCAGACCCAACAGATCTACTTCGATGGCCATAATTGACGCCACAGAAGAAATATCGAAGGCTCTAACAAACAAAAAACATGCAATAGGAATTTTTATAGATTTCAAAAAAGCTTTTGATACCATTAATCATGATATATTACTTAAGAAATTAGAACGATATGGAATACGGGGAGTTGCTGGGAAATGGGTGAAAAGTTATCTGAGCGACAGAGTACAGTTTGTTCAAATGGGTGAGTTTTCTTCTGGATGTCTTGACATTGCTTGTGGTGTCCCGCAGGGGTCAGTATTGGGCCCCAAATTATTTAATTTATATATTGATGATATTTTCAATGTTTCTCAATTGGTTAAATGTGTATTGTACGCTGATGATACAAATATTTTCTATAGTAACGATAGTTTGGAGCGACTGATTAGCGTTATAAACAAAGAACTAAGTAAATTTAAAAAATGGATGGAAAGTAATAAATTATCATTAAACCTAGATAAATCCAAAGTGATGTTTTTTGGAAAGTATCAAGCTGATTCGCAGAAAATGGTTGAGATAGATGGAGTACACATTGAAAATGTTCAGGAAATTAAATTTTTAGGTGTAACGATAGACAACAAGCTAAGTTGGAACGCCCACATCAGACATATAACAACTAAAGTCTCCAAAAGCCTTGCCATAATAAGTAGAGTTAAGCATATCCTTGATTATAATGCACTCCATACCCTGTATTGTGCTTTAATACAGCCATATCTAACCTACTGTGTAGAGGTATGGGGCAATAATTACAAAAATGTAATACAGTCACTTTTTTTGCTACAGAAAAGAGCGATACGAATTATACACAAGGCCGCCTATTTCGAACACACAAATCCTCTCTTTCTCAAATCTAAGCTATTAAAAATGAAGGATCTTGTAAAATTATATAATGCACAGTTCATGTTCAAAGCGTATCACTATTTATTACCTGTGAACATTCAAAATATGTTTTCTCATAAGGAGCAGTCGTACAGTTTGAGAGGATTTGGAAACTTTGTGCTCCCAATGGCGGGTTCCACCAGGAGGAGTTTTTCTATGTCTGTTTGTGGGGTTACTTTGTGGAATAATCTGGGGCTTGAATTAAAGCAGTGTCAAGGCATTCACAATTTCAAACGTCTTTACAAACGAAAGGTCTGGTTCCATTACAATGACAATGAGGTTTGATTGTTTCATGTTGTGTGGATTGTTGGATTAGTTGTTATTTATTTACCCTTGTGGTATTCCATCTACCATTGTTGGTAGTTGTTCGTCATTATGTACTCTTGTAGTATTCCATCTACCATTGTTGGTATTTGATAATCATTGTTATGTACCCTTGTGGTATTTCGTCTACCATTGTTGGTATTTGATAATCTTTGTTACCTGTGGATAATCATTGTTACCTGTGGAATTATCGGTATATTATTAATATGTATGGTATGAATGTATGGTTTTGACCCGTGCAACCACTGTTTCTAAATGAGGTATTATTATTACTATTATTATTCTTTTTTTTATTTTTTTATTATATTATTTTCTCTTTGAGATTATTGCTGAAGGAAGCAGCCTTTATTTGTTTGTATAAATTCTTTTATAGATTGGGGTGGGGTTTAATAAGTTTTACTTCTTCCCACTCCATTTTCAAGCATACGTGTATAATTTGTTATTATTGTGTATCTTTTCTGTTGTCACACTATTTTGCTTGAAATAAATAAATAAATAAAATAAATAAAATAAAATATATGACATAATAGGCTACAAAACAGTAAAATTGTGAAAATATTGTTTACTGTTTTCTATTGTAATATATTTAAAATATAACTTAATTTTGTGATGGCAAGGCTGGCTTTTCAGCATCCTCTCATCAGGATACTCTTCTTCAGTGTCAAATTATCCTTCAGAAATCATTCTAATATGCCGATTTGCTGCTCAAAAATATGTATTATGCAGTGCAGCTTAATGTTTTTGTGGAAACAATGATATTTATATATACATTTTTTTTTCTTGAGCACTAGAAAGTTTAAAAGAAATGAATGAAATTAAAAATGAAATGGAAGTGGGGTGCAGCACCCCTGTTTTCACAGGATTGTAAATGCAACGCAAATTTGTATTGTTAGTTATTATATTAAATTATGTTCCACCATCAAATCCACCGTCAGTGTTGTGTAAGCTAGGCACTAGGCAGGTTTTTTGTGTTAATTTCTATTTCCTGTTGCTGTGCAGGCTCTTTTATTGTATGACACTGTAAACAGCTCAATAACCCTTTTATTTTTAAATGTATAGCCTACAGTACGTGGGACATATGGTAGCATCGCAATCAAGTGACACGATTCAGGGAGGAGTTTTAGTAGAATGGCTGTGCATCTGTTGAAGAGATAGTCTCTCTGCTGCATGTAAACACAAAACAGTCCCACCCTGCCATACTGATACCTACCAACTGCTGTTAACAACATGTCCATTGAGGCATGACATGACAGAAGCGAGGTGACCCTACATTCCAAGGGCTGAGGGTATCTGAGCCCAAGCAGCCCATTAAAATTGATGCGCTGTCAGGTGAGGCTGAGCCCAGATAGCAAGAAAGTGTAGATATCTGGTATAATCAGTCTGCAAAGTTCTCATATGGGCAAGGGGAGCTTTGACTGGGAGTAGTGTTTGCACTGAGTAATGATAATGATGTTTAGTAATATTAACAGGGACAGTACAGAAGTCAGACCAAATATGAAAAGGCCTATAATTTCTCTTTTCTAGTGCCTTTCATTTTCTGAACCAGCTTCCATTAATCATGGGACTGATATTTTCCATGATTAACATCTGGTTGGTTTAAATGATTATTGAACAATGCCAAGTGTTCCATTTGTGAAATGCAAGCAGTGAGGTTCTGTCTGCCAACTTGAAACTTTCCATCTCCATTTTTGGTCCTTTTAGTCTGGAATCTTTTCATACTGCATGTTTATTACAGCAGTTTTTATTGGATGGTGGAGTGAGGGATCAATTGAAGCTAACAAGCAGGATATTTTCATGAGTCTTTTTGACAGAACAATAATACAGACATTGGTGTTGAAAATGAGTTAAAGATAATCAAAGACTGTAATTTTAAAACATGACGTTGTTGTGATTATCATCTAACATGCAATATTTAGGTGAAATAACTTCCTGTAGAGCAAGATATTTTCTTAAAAATGTTTATTTAAAGAGACCCCATTAACATTATATCTCATTAACATTACTCTATAATCATAATATGTCATTTACTGCAGTGTCTGTGTGACATTACAACAAACTCAGCAGTGCATTTTGTAAGTGGAGAGCAGACAGACCTTGTAACATTTCCAGATGACCATATTAGAAAGATGAAATGTTAAGCTTTAAAAAAATACATGAGGGTTGTTCATTTCATTGTTCATTTCAACATGACCTGAAATCTAAATATACCAACACCGTACAGACCTCCGAAAACTGTGGGCATGTGTAGTGCTACTGAATGCTATATATGCTATTGTACAACATGAATCTCATTCTTTCATACAAGCTAAGCTGTCTGAAAAGAGCACGTTTGCCTGTGTTGAATGCATCGCATGTATGCCCACACCATCACAACAGTCATATGCAATACTGTAGAAAATACAGTGACTGCCTGTGGGTCAAGCGTGGCAATAGATACAGGTTCAATATAATACATCATGGCTGTCAGAATTTCATAAGGCTGTTAGAGTTTAATAGGGACTAATGATCAGATTTTGTTTATTGTCGAAGTTTGCTGATTTACATAGACAGGTCTTATAAATAAATACGACTGAAAGCATGTTATTTAATGCCAGTGCTGGCTGAAGCTCTGTGGAGCAGTGCAACTTCATCTTCGTTCTTCATGTAGTAGTGAAGGCTAGACTAAAAAGCTAGGTCCACCCTATCACTTATGACAAAGACCACAGCAATATAAGGAACTCATTCATTGGTGTTAAGGATATTTGAGTTATACATTTGATAACACTGATGTGGACACCCTCAAAGTCACTCTCCGTATGAGTGTCTCTTTTTCTTTACAAAAGGGGCACTGAACCCATCAGACCTCAGGTTCTTTTACTGTACATCATTCTTCCCAAATGAGTTCTGGAAGGGTTCACATTGTCTTGAGCGGCTTTTGGTTTTCCAGTGACAGCGGAGATGAGTGATTGACAGCTGATCCTCTCTCAAGAGCAGCACCCACAATGCACCTTCGGGTTAGCAGGCCAAAGAGATTGGTGATAGGTCAGCTTTCCTCCACAGTGCCAGCAGTATTATATAAATGTATTGTATTGATTATCTGGATAGGAATGAAAGACAGAAACTTTACATTTACACAGAGTGGGTAAATGATTTATAAATTGCAATAATTACCATTAATTTAATTAGTGCTTTCAAGCAGTTGCAATGGTTAAAGGCCTTGATGCCATTGCATCAAAATATGCAAAAAGGCAGAGAGTCGATCAGGCTTAATATTCTACAGTACAATTTTTCCCTTTGCTAAGTATATGTTTCAGTTTGCACTGAAGAGTAAGAACTTTAAAGATGAGTGCCAGTGTTGTTATTTTCAGCTCAAACTAAATCTATATTTGAAATAAAGCATTTTTAAAAAAGGAAACTGAAAAAACAAACTAAAATTGGAAAAGTCGTCTTGGCAACTAACTGAAATTTATTGAAGTACTAAAATTATTAAAACTAAAACTAAGATATAAATGTATTAAAGCGGTATATAAATATAAAAAAAAAAAATGAAAAAGCACATCAAAAATACTTAAACTAAAATGTTAATTAAGACATTAATAAATACTGTAGTAAAATATAGCTGCAAGCAGCAATTATCGGGGCCAAGCACAAAGAAAACGATAAGACATGCCAACATGGCTGGGAGTGTTAGAACTTGCAACATTGAGCAATTAAAGACATTTAAAGATGATTTTAGGCAAAATGGCTGAAAAATCATATATACAGTAACTAATAATATGATTGAATGGTTTATCACTATCCCTTTCGCCGTTACGAAATTGATGTGGTGTGGTCAGAGTGAGGTGACAATGACACATACAAAGTTTGGTGTCAATATGTCAATGCATTGCAGAGATAAAGCTTTCTGAATTGAATTGAAGCCTGAATAGTCATTTTGGCATCATACCTTAACTTTGCTATATGAAAACGCTAAAGGAACTTATATGAAAACGGTTTCGTCTATCAACACGAAATCCATAACTTTTTGTCGGAACGGTCTGGAGATGATACGATTCGATTTTGGTGAAAACGGTCTAGGATGAGAAACGGTCTAGAAAGAGTTTGAAAAAGTAGGTATTGAATGAAAATCAAGATAGAAAATAAGTTCGGCCAAATATGGTAAACTTGGTATCTGTTCTCGGAGTGACCCAAGAGATCTATAGTAGTTTCATTGCAATAGGCTAATTTATTCATAATTTATTCGCATTTTTGGAAATTTAATTATAACTTTTGACCAAAAGGTGGCGCTGCCCCAAAACATTTTGAGTACTTGGAGGGCATGGTGCCGAAGACACATACCGAGTTTCGTAATGGTACACCAATGCATTCGTAAAGTGTAGCATTTAATATCATGAAATTATATTGTAATTAATGGCAATTTCCTTGTTTTGTTCTATTACAGAGTGAGCCCATACATAAGCGTGCGAAACATATCTCATTTCGTTTAGGAGTTATAGACATTTATATGTATGAACACAGAAATAATGACACACACCTGACTTTGAATGGATTTTTTTACCACTTACTATCAAAATTTTGACATTTGGGCATTGGTGTTTAGCCAGCGATTTATGTTTCCGACTTTCCTAGGGTGGTTTCATCTCGATCGGCCTAATGGTTTCGAAGATATTTGCAAAAGTTTTTAAGCACTAAATCACAACGTTGCACTAACCATAATGCAAAACCTAGCATGTTTGGTATCGTTGAACTTGGCTCGGATTCAGGAATGTAAGGAGATGACTCCCGTGAAAATAAGTCAATCACATCCAAAGTTATAAGCATGGAAATAATTGTTTTACCACTAGGTGGCGCTGGTTGAAAGAACTTCTCAGACTCTTTCAGAGCATCGTGCCGATGACCCATACCAAGTTTTGTAACGATACATTCATGGGCCAATATGGGACAATTTGATATCATTCGATTCGACATATATCGTGTTATAAACAAAAATATAAATTTTTCGTATCTCCGGACCAGTAGGTGGCACTGCTTGTGATGACATGTACTAAGTTTGGTCTAAATACGATAAAGCGTTACGGAGATATAGCCTTACGTCTGTTTTTGCAAGCGCTATGTAAAATTCGTTTGCGCGGTTTTCGAGAACGGTTGGACAAAGCATCTTGAATTCCAAGATGCTACAGAACTTTTTGTAGGCATGGTCTGAAAATGATCTGGTTCAATTTGAGTAAAAATTTTAGGTTTTTCGGAAAATTCAAAATGGCGGGAAAATTTTCATGCCGGAAAATGATGTCATAGGATGTAATCGAATCAGCTTGAGCCAAGGAATCAGAGGGGAAAAGAGTTTTGTTTCTAGCCCTTACGGTTAAAAAATTATTAGCATAAACATGAGTGCAACTTTGGGCAGTTGGTGGCGCTAGAGGATTGAGTTGGAGACTCCAAATTTGCTATGGTGACAGTTCAGACTGTCCTCTATCAGTGTGCCACATTTCATAACTTTCCCGCAAGCGGGTCTATGGGCTGCCATAGACTTCCAGAGCGGAAGAAGAAGAAGAAGAAACAGAAGAAGAAGAATAATAAGAACGCCAACGATTTCAATAGGTGCCTACGCACTTTCAGTGCTTGGCCCCTAATAAATAATATTAAAATAAGACTGATGTGTTCATTTATGAACTTCATTGTAGTCAGCAGGCTGGTACATTGCTGTTATCAGCATTTGGGAAAATGTGAAATGGGACTCACTGAACTCCACTTTGAGATGGGCCTACACCAGGCCGTCATAAAGGGAGAGTGCCTGTACAATAGAGGGGTCCCCCTTGGAGCCCTCCTGAAACTCCTGCAGAGTCAGCATCCCATCTGCATTCTGTTGACAAAAGAAATACAGTTAGTCTTAAGTCACATCATTGTTTTCAACCACAAATACTAGGTATTAAATGCTTACAGTTGGTGGCAGAACATATGCAGGGAATCAGGTAGAGACATTTTTTAAATAATGTATTCAAATCTCTTTTTTCTCTCAAGAGCTATGTGTTCTTTCAAAGGTTCTTTTATCAAAGCTTTCTGAGAGCCTCTAGAAGAGCTTCAATTTTGCAATTTTGCGTTCATGTGGTGTGCCTTCTGTGTTTCTAGTGCCTGACAAAGGACAGCTCTCCTGACAATCACAGCAAAAATAAGCCATTGTATTGAACCTATAGCTATGCATACTTAGTCGTAGGAAGTCATGGGATTGGATTGTTAAACAATGACTGAAAATGATCATAGAGTGCAACTCACTATAAATGCAGTACATTTTCCATGTTTACTTTTTAAAAAGACAACTATTTCTACAAGTAATGTTGTGCATGGGAGAAATAAGGAAGTGGAAGACACATAATATACAGCATAAACCTTATCCATCATAGCAAAGATGCGTTCGACTCTTTTCTCTGGAGTGTTTTCCTCCTCAGGTAACTCCACTGTGTTCCCCTGCAAGACATAAACAAGATGTGAACTCCTGGGACATCTGGCCTTTCACAGCAGGATAAGAAACAACCTCAGTCAGAAACATGTTACCCATTCATCTCTTTATGTGGAAAATAATGAGAACTCTACTGTATATTTTTTTATATAGAAAAAAAAGAACACGGCAATAAATATAAGCTAACTGCGTGTATTAGACCGAGTTGAAGGGGGGGAAAAACAACGCAAGCGATTTCGGGAGTTAAAATATGGCGAATTATATCAATTCATTAGCATTCAAAGGCAAAACACAATACATGGCCAAATTTAAAATGCAGTGGTCTGCTGTAAATGGAATTTTACAATAAGGTTCAATAACATTATTTTATGTATTTGTTATAATGAACTATCAATGAACAAGATTTTTTATTTACTAATGGTAATTTATGAAAATATTACTTAATAAATGTTTTAAAAGTACTGTTAATTATTATTCATCTGAAAAACCATATTGTTGTAACATGTATATTCTGTTATGTTCTGTTTTGCACGAGTTCCCAGTTATCATTAGTTTCCCTGGTTGTTGAATGAATGAATGAATGAGGCATTTATATATCGCTTTCATATGTACTACTGTAAGCGCTTTACAATCATATCAGTGTATCTCTCCTCAACCAGCACCAGTGTGCAGCATCCACTTGGATGATGCGACGGCAGCCACAGTACAACGGCGCCAGTGCGCTCACCACACATCAGCTACAGGTGGAGAGGAGAGAGTGATAGAGCCAATTCAGTGGATGGGGATTATTAGGAGGCCATGATTGGCAGGGGCCAATGGGTGGAATGTGGCCAGGACACTGGGGTTACACCCCTACTCTTTTACGAGAAGTGCCATGGGATTTTTAATGACCACAGAGAGACAGGGCCTCGGTTTAACGTCTCATCCGAAGGACGGTGCTCTTTGAGGCCAAGAGCACCGTCAGGGGGTGCTCACCCTGTGGTCTGTGTGGGTCCTAACGCCCCAGTATAGTGGCGGGGACACTATACTGGGGCGTTAGGACCCACACAGACCACAGGGTGAGCACCCCCTGCTGGCCTCACTAACACCTCTTCCAGCAGCAACCTGGTTTTCTCAGGAGGTCTCCCATCCAGGTACTAACCAGGCTCAGCCCTGCTTAGCTTCAGCGGGCATCCAGTCTTGGGCTACAGGGTGATATGGCTGCTGGCTGTTGTTAACTAGTTCCCACACCCGTTCTGTTTTACATTGATTACTCTGTGTATTTAAGCCCTCAGTTCTTTCAGTTCATTTTATATATACTCTATGTATTATATATACATGCATACATACAGCATATACACATTTAAAAAAAATGTGAGGACCTCATTTCAGAACACCACTACACGCCAATATACATCAAATGATAGAAAATTGTTTTTACTTTCAAAAAACCAAATCTACTGAAAATATCTCATCTTCATATGTCCTCATAGAAATTAATGGTAACTGTAATTCGTTTTACAGCATAGGTGATCAGTCCTCTTTGCCAATTGTATATGATCAGAACAGCATGAAAACATCTTGTGTGATCAAAAAAGCACACAATGGGTCTCATTCATGAAACATTCGTAAATATACGAGTAAATATGAGAGTGATTTGCGCGTAAAGAGACCTTCCCGAAAACTCATCTCCTGATTCACAAATACTTCGTAAACGTCAGACGTGATAGTGAAATGTTTGTGTGTGTTAATGAATTACAATCAGTCGTAAATGGGACGTGCGTGCACGCTCATTCTCAATTACCATAAATCCCGCCCATTAAATCCGACTGACAACTATATATGGGCATCATATTATGACACCAAACGAAGGATTTCTTCAACATGCCTTCTCAAAAGCGAATGAAAAAGAAAAATTTCTCAGATGCAGAAATCAAAGTTTTATTATCAGAAGTTCATTCAAAACGTCACATTTTATTTTGAAGCGTAGGCTACATAGTGGCGTATCGGGTCCTAAAGAAAGCAAGCTGGAGTGGAGTTTCATCTGTTAATCAAACAGTCCCAGAAGTAAAAAGAAAAACCGTATGTAATTACTATATATAATATTTTTTCAAAATGCTGTGTAAATATGTACCCGATTAAGGTGAATTAAAATGCATCCTTAATGAGCAAAACGTTCGGATGTTAAACTCACTATTTACGCGTGGCTGGGAGCAGGTGTAGATTTCTTTCGTAGGCTACCAACTAACATTTGGAAAATACCATCATTTTAAGGAATCCGAAAATTTACGCCAGAACCACTTTACACACTATTTACACAAAAATTCGTTCTGCTCGTGTTTCATGAATGAGACCCAATGCTATTAAGCTTCCTGGAAGCTAGTATTTGCGAAGGTAGTCATTGCAGTCTCTTTATCAATCAGATGCTCATAATCGATTTTTAGAGTTTAGGCTTTACAATAAACACCATGCTGGCCTTCCAAGAAAGCACTTTCATTTACTCAGTTGAAATAGAAAGTTACGGTTCAGCGAGAAGCATATGACTCACCACCATCTGGTAAATGGCATCTACGATGTTCAGCATCTCATCTCGGGTTATGTAGCCATCATTATCAAGATCGTAAAGCTTAAAGGCCCCTGTGATAGCAATAACAATCAAGCAGATTAAGACAACTCTCTCTCTCTAGCTGCCACATCTTCAAAAGAGCTGAGAACAACAGTGTAGCTGCTCATTGGTAAACTAATGTCAGACTTTTCTATTGATTATTCGACGTGATCATCTTTTCATTAGACAAGATGATAAATTAAAATGGAGTGGCAAACTTGTTCAGCATTCAGTGTGGGTAAGAGCCATCTTAATATAAGGCACTGAAATGTTACTCAGTCTTCAGACATCTTCTGCAGATAAATAAGCACATCTCTGGTGCAGAAACAAGAAAGCATTGAGGTTCTGACGACATTATGAGATTTATAAAGAAATTCTGGTCTTACATCTGAGTTTTTCATCCAGTGTCCCTCTAGATGTGACAGACAGAGCTTGAATAAACTCTGAGAACTCAATGCGTCCATCCTGTGGATACACAACAGAAAGACGGCATGGGAGCTGATAGGTGAAATGTAAAAAGGAGCCTAAAGGGCTGAAGCAAGGTTTGATTTTATACAGCTTTGTTACAGACTCACACCTGAGATGAAAGAGACACCAAAGATGGCAAACAACTGCAGAATGACACCGCAAAAAAACTGCAGTTAAATACAGAAGCAGCAGGGAAGGCTGTTATGTT
This sequence comes from Rhinichthys klamathensis goyatoka, assembly GCF_029890125.1. Taxonomy (NCBI): domain Eukaryota; kingdom Metazoa; phylum Chordata; class Actinopteri; order Cypriniformes; family Leuciscidae; genus Rhinichthys; species Rhinichthys klamathensis. The sequence goes on from NW_026606781.1 coordinate 1,635,917, forward strand.
ACCTGTGACCAGCTTACACATATTGGAAATGTCATTTTGACAGTGATTCTGAAGTGTGTCTAAAGATTGTAGCACACAGTCCCACTGAGAATTTAGAAACATCTGAGAATACTATACAGGGGCATTGTCTGTCTGTCACACTTTGTTTAGTGTGTGTATAAAGCTCCTAAATGCATCATTTTTCTCAGACTCAGACAGCAAATTGTTCTACCAACAACAAAAACAAAAAAAACTCAATTCTACAAATCTGTTGAAGCTGCATTTCTGCAGCTAAAATGGAAATGCATAAATGTCCCTGTCGCTGAGTAAATTAAAGTGAATGGAGTGTTTACGCACTTTATTTTGCTGTTCAGTCAAACATCTATTCAGGGAGAGATTCTAGTGGTGATAATTTTCGCCACTAGACTCAGTAAAGAAGATAACAAATCAAAACAGTGCATATCAAAACATTTATTGTTAAACTGCAACTTTAAAAAGCCCCAGTAGGCTAATATAACAGTGCTTTTCTTTTATTGATGTTTCCTTTTTTCAGCCTTGTGTTACCTTGTTCTCGTCAAAGACGTTGAAGACAAAGGTGGCAAACTTGGTGGGGTCGCCGAAGGGGAAGAATTGCTTGTAGATCTTCTGAAAGCCAGCTGCGTCCAACTGACCACTGGGGCAGTCTTTAATAAAACCCTTATACCTGCCAAACGGACAGGAAAAATTAAATCGGATAGGAAGAGTGGGGAGGAAGGAAAAGAGAAAGAAGAAAAAAAGAGAGACTTTCATTATGCAAGGATGAACCCAAAGACAAAACACAGACATCTCTCCCCTGTGAAGATAAACTGATAGCAGTGTTACAGAACATGTGGTCAGGGCATTTCAAGACAAATTGAACCTCTGTCACTCTATCCTGTAATTTTCAGAAACAACATTTCAGCGCAGTTTATTTTCTGTATGCTAATTGATCCCTGAAAAATCCGAGGACTATCATTAGGGGTCATTTCCGAGCAATTTGGGGCAAAGGGTGAAATTGTTGCCCAGGATATTACAGTGCATGTCAGTCTTCAATTGCAAATTCATTTCATCAGTTTGGATTCTGCATTTTAGGAAATATTTGATACTAATACTTAACTTATCAAACACTTTTTAAAAACACGTATTCACAGAAAATTGTCTTTTCATTGCGTGTCAGTTTAAGTCATTGTACAAAATGGCCCTAACAATCATTATAAAAATCTCCAGCATATGTTGCGGTTAAAACACTTCATTAGCTAATTGTTCATTACCTCCTCAGAGGGGCTTTCAAAGAGACATTTTTCACATTATGCTAATTTACAGTAGCTTGATGACAGAATCCTGTCACAACATATGTGCAGCACAATTTAACAAGTAACGAGTGCTTTAAATGATCAAAAAAATAGCTCAAGAAAATCTTTTAAATTTCAGATGGGAATATATTCCATCATACCACTGTTATACAGTCACATAAACGTTTCAGACCTAATTATTACGTTTATTGAACAGCTGTCTGGAGTACTTTGCAGCATTGTCTGGTGAAATGTTTTTCTAAATTGCATATTTGACAGTTACTTCCGCAACCAATCTCTTACACAATATGTCTCCCTCCACACTTTCTTTCCTTTCACATGATAATAATCTAAACTCAAATCACTATTTAATGTATACAGTGATTTACTTGCTAGCCACAAATAATGTGCAGTGTGTCCGTCATTATCATAAAATAAATGTCTTCAGGATGACTGACAGTACATTAAAACTAGGTATCATTTAAAATGACAAATATAGTTACAAAAGTTATTCAGTCAAGAAGAGTTAGTTGATTTTCTCTTTGTTGTCATGATTCTGCCATCATGTCCTTGTATTCTTCTAGTATTGTGGCAGAATCATGACAGACCCATGTTTTATGTACAAGCGCATGGCCTGTTGTTTGGGCCATGTGCTTGTGTTGTCTTGTCTCGTAACCCCGCCCCCTTGTTATCCTTGTTTAGTCATTATTGCCTTGTTAGCGTCACCTGTTCCCCTCGTTAGTTTATTGGTATTTAATCCCCTTGTGTTTGCTGTCTTGTGTCGGTCCATTGCCTAACGTTTGCTGAATGTTGTCGAATCTGTCTATGTTGCTATACCTTGCCATTTCTTACCCGTGAGTACTTAGTGTAGAGTCTTGTCTTTGTGAACGTTTATTTGTAGAATTGTCAGTTTATTGTACAGTCATTGTCTAGTCTAGTCTGCCATCCATTCCTTGTCCTAGTCGTGTTTTTCCCCCCTCGTGGGTTTTGTTTTCCTGTTTTGTTCCAATAAACCCCCTGTTCGTTGCACTCTGTCTGTTTTGGGTTCATCTCCTTTCAGCCACGTAACATTTGTCTTTTGTTGTTGGATTAACGTTATTATAGAGACAGCAGCAGGAATATTAGGCTGCTGTCACTTTAAGAGCTGCACGGATCCAATATACTGACTGTTACACATGCGCTTTCTTTGTCAACTGTTTTACGTTCCGTTTACACAAATGAATATTTTGACATTTTTGTATGTATTTGTCCATTCAAGTGCAAAAAGACGCGGAAGAGAACTCAGCACTATACAGTGTGAGAGGGGGCTTTCTGTGCGCACGTTTTGGATGAAAATGGAAATGGTATAAAATCACTTTTTCTGTGTTTGGATGTGTCGATAAGAGGAATCAAAATTTTTATTTTATAACAAGTATCCAATTCCTGAGCCTAAATATCCGATTCAAGATTTGGAATCCATTTTCAATTCCCAACTCAAATTAACTCACATTTTTCCTGAATAATCCTCCCTAGATTCAAATATCTACTTTTAATTTAATCGGAAAGACACAAAATCAACAATGCAGCTATAATCCACAAAACTCTCCATGTGACAGCAACTCCTAGTTTTGATTATCAAAAGCACAATTCAGCCACTTTGCTTAAGAAACTGTAAAAAGTTTAGGACTTTAATCTGCTGTACAGTACATGTATTGCTAAACAAGGGAACAGAAAAATTGTGTGTCTGATACACCTCCCCTGGAATACTCTGAAATTGCCTTTGTAAGGCTTCATCTACTGATCCTCTGAGGACTCGATTAGATGGCTCAAAGGCAAGTCTACTTCTGGTATCAACAAACATACTTCTATATCATCAGAGAAATGGAAGAAGAAAATTATGCACACCTTGAGCTGTGTGTGCGCATGTGTTTGTGTGCATGTCTAGGCTTGCTGCTTTGCGATCTGATCAGCACTAGACTGAGCTCCAAGGGGCTATGCTTTCAACACAAGACCATAGTGTCTGTCTTTAACAGAGCTTTCCCAAGTGAAATGCCAGTGTATTAAGTACAGTGCAGTACATCATCTGTGAGTATAAGAATCAGGCAAGAAGTAAAGGTAGGTTGTATATTGGCTTGCTCTAACAGATAAACATAAAAATACAAGGCTTTTTAAACAGTCACAGAAGATTGGCCCACCTTTGTAAATGTCATCAAAACTCTTTTCCAATACTCTACGTACCGTTGACAGCCTATATCTGGATTGTTAGTCTCACTCTTTGATCCATGATTTGAGTTCTCTTTTCTTGCTCTTTCACTCTCTCTCTCTTCATCCTTCTCTTCTTTCCCTACTGGGCACCCTGCCAAGAGTCAACCGTTTCCCATCTGCCACGAGAGGCGTAGAGCAGCCATATGGATGTTGGCATGTGAAGTTAAGAATTTATGTGGTACTTAACATCCCCTTCCTTGGTGGCAGACATTTTCAAAATGAGCCAGTCAGTAAAGAGAGGTACGGCTATTGTTTGCTGTCAGAACGTGTCCCATGGGTCAATGATGTGTGCCATTTCTTGTCTCCTATCTATTAATATTTTGTCAAAAATACACTTGCAATTCATATATGGCAAATTAGAACTATGCACTCAATACCGTGCACTATTGGTAGTAATGGAGGAGGATGGAAAGTTACATTGGATAATAATATCTTTGTTGAGATTTTAAATGATTGATTGATTTCCTGTTTATCTCTCAGTTGAACTCATGATGAGGACAGGTGCGTGAGAGGAATGTTCACAGAAAGAGGACATAAAGAGCACACTTACCACTGCTGAACTTCCTTCTCAGTGACTGCAAAACAAGACAGAGTACAGAAGACAGTAAGATTTTGTTCAAACTACAGATGCAAGTGTGTTAAAACTTTCCATGCTAGTCTAGACTGGTTTGTGCTAGGTAATGCTGGTTTGGTGCTGGTCTAGCTGATGGACCAATGTAACCACTAAGGGTTGAATGGAGAATTAAATTTGAAATGAGGTGAGTAACAGAATGCTGAAGTAGAATTAGAATTTAAGTTGAATTTAAGGAAGTTGGGAGGAAAAATTACTTTAGATTAAATAAATGTGTAGAACTGTGAAGTGTAATTTTTTAACAAGAAAAAGAACGTTTGTCAAGACAAACTTTGAATGGTTTGGCATATCCTAATTTTGAAGGTTTCAAAAAAAAAGTTGAGGTGTGAAAATCCTTTAATAATTCATAAATAACTCCCAGAGTGAATTATTTAACCAGCATTTATTGGCATGAGGCATGGAATATACATGCTTGATTCTGGCAGACGAGATCTGCTATGCTGCTGCTACTGAGAAAATACAAGAATTTGTTCAGCTTAGTTAAAATAACATACATACATGCTGCTAAAAGGATATATAAAAAAACGTAGCAGATCTCTACAGGTGGTGCTGGAACTTAAACAGAAGTTTTCATAATCGCACAGCAGGGCGATCGCAGGCTGTGGTACAACATATATAGTTTCACGAGTTCACACTTACATACAATTAAAGGGAATAAAGTATATTGCGTATTTGGCGTGCTGTCCGGGGGGAGGGCTCCGAGCTCGGAATTCGGCCCGAACCCAGAGTACTCCCCCCTGTATGTATGTAAAAGTGGTTTAGGACTAGAAGAGTGGAGAAGGGGTGGTGGAGGGACGCTGCTAAACTGTCAGAGAAATGAGGTGAGACTGCTGAGTCTATATATAGGCCTACACGTTTTAATCATGATTGGCGAGTGCTCTCCACCCGTGTTAATTATCTGAACGTGCTTCTCCCGAACTTTGTTAATAAAACATCATTACGTGGCTCAAAAAGTACATGTGGTTGGCTAATGCCACAGCTTTAAAAGAACCAACCAGCACTTGGTTAGAGTTTCATGACTGAACTATGTATACTGCTCAAAAGTTTGGGGTATGTATGATCTTTTAAATGTTTTTAAAATAAATCTTTTATGCTCACCAAGGCATTTATTTGATAAAAAAAAAACAGTAAAGAGTTGTATTGAGAAATATTATTACAATTTAAAATAACTTTTCTATCTTAACATATTTTATTCCTGTGATAGCTGTCACGGATGGAACATGAAATAGTGTTTCTAAGTTTCTAAGTGAAATAGTGTTTATTAACAGGATTGCAGAAGCAGACAGAGATATGGTGAGTATTCAGACAGTTGATTATCAGATGGGAACTTAACTGAAGGATAACTAGAGTCTCTGTTTCAGATGCAGATGGAGAGTCACACGGAAGGGTTGAAGACGGACGGCTGAAGACTGGAGATGACATACAATGACAAGGGTGTTGAAGGTAGTCCAATGGATAGCAGGTAAGCATGGGTGAGACTGTGTATCATGTAAAGACCAGACAATGAGTGTGTGAAGGAGAGTCGAATATAAAGGAGGTGGAGTGATGAGGTGCAGGTGATGATGGTGATCAGAACTCAGGGGACAATGACCGAGTGGGAGGAGTGAGTGAAGCTGGTGGAATCCTGACAATAGCAATGCAGATTTGCTGTTTAAGAAACATTCCTTATCATTATCAATGTTGAAAACAGTTGTGCAGCTTAACATTTTTATGAAACCAGTCATACTTTTGTTTTATTCTTTGATGAATAGAAAGTTCAAAAGAACAGCATTTGAAATAGAAATCATTTATAAAGTTACTAATGTAAACGTCTTAAATGTCACTTTTGATCAATTTAATACATCCTTGTTGAATAAAAGTATTAATTTCTTTAAAGACAGACAAACTTTAGTGAATTATTGGCATTGCATTTATAGTAGATACCATATTGCTGCTGAGAAGCTGAATGGAGACAGGGAAACGTGGAAACCTGACAGGAGAACTGCTATATCTGTCTCTCACAGCTTAGAGGCAGACTGCCATGCCAACACAACTAACATCAGGCCTGTCACTACACTGTCACTATTTGACAGCCCCTGAGCCATCGCAGAGAGAGCTTTTTCACAAAGATTTATGCCTCATACATACGCATAAGCAGACATACACTTTAAGACTGCTACAGTAAGTGGACCAATAAATGAAATGTAAAATTATACATTATATTTATTCGTTTAGCACTTTTATCAGGTGAAATTAGAGGCCCTTTAAACATTGTTGCATTCCATCTGAACTTTTTTGTACACACACGCTAGACTAGACAGGTGTGTTTGGCATTTGCATCTCGGTGTATCTAAATCAACTTCGTAATAAGCACAGAGCTCTTATGTTTAAGACTTTGAACAACGTGCCTCGAGATGCCACAGTAAGATGATACACTAGAGGATGATGCAACACTTTTGCATTTACTGACCTGATATAATATCAATATGTCATTGGCTCAGATAGTCATTGCAGTTTGTGTTTACATCTTATTACTCTTGAGTACTGTGTGCAACTGTCTACACACACACACACACACACACACACACACACACACCCCTCATTGTCTGGGGCAGGAATGTAGTCGTTACCAAGATTAGTGATGTGCATCAATGTAGAGCGAAAGGTTGAGAGGGGGAAAAAAAGAAATGGGGAATTAAATAAATTGTATGAAGATATTTAAGATTGGATCAGCATTTCTTTGATTATGGATGAGAAGAAAGATAATTGTTGAAAAAGGTCTATGACACAACCAGGCCTTGAGGAGTGAGAGCCCTAGCTGAAATATTATAATAAATGTATAAAGGAATGAAATATTTACATTACTAAAGGATAAATGTAACCAGTGGGTATGACAAAAAGATGTCTGGACAGGGAGAGGAGAGGGCAGAGGGCACTTGGTAACACAGGTGTGTCTCATCAGCGCTCATGACCCAACATGACTCCAACCAATACATCCAATGCATCTGCTACAACAAAGAACAACAGAGAGAGAGAGAAAACAGAAGAAAAACATCCTTCTCCATCAAACATTTTATTAATAAGATACTCAATATAAGATACTACAATCTCACAAACCATTATAACCCAGCCCATAACAAACGACAAAACATCTCATCTAATCTGCCCGTCACGCCGAAGGGCAATTTTACTCATTCTACAATGCCTCTCCCCCTCACTGTCAGCTATCATGGGCCATGGCAGCAAATTAAGACCAGTAAAGAGCAAGACAAGAGTAAAAGACAGAGACAGGCGAAGAATAATGAACAATTGCAATTAGGGGTGTAACGGTACACAAAAATCACGGTTCGGTACGTACCTCGGTTTTAAAGTCACGGTTCGGTACGTTTTCGATACAGCAAAAAGTAAGAAATGCCAGAGAAATTTCCTATTTGTTAAAAGAAAAAATATTTTTTAAATAAGTGAGTTTTCCTACATCTTGAAACTTTCAGGTTTATAAATGGGGGTCATCTTTGAAGGATGAACAAATAATGTTTTGGTCATCACATTAAAAATAACATTTAAATATACGAAGAGTTTAGATGCAAAAGCCATTTGAAATTTTCTTCTAGAATGATCATTTTTATCAAGCTTGTATATTTAAGTTCAGTAATTTCACTTAAATGGCAATGAAGATTGCCTATTAATTGTCATTTGAGTGAAATTACTGAACTTAAATGTACAAGCTTCATAAAAATGATCATTCTAGAAAATTTCAAATGGCACTTATAGAGGCTTTTGCATCTGAACTCTTCATATAGGCTATTTATTTATATAATATTTGAGTTTTGAAGTGCTGGACAAAGATGTGTGAAGTACTTGAAAGCATTTCACTATTCCAGCCAAACTGGTTATATTTAGTGTTACTATATTAAATCCATGGTGAATGTTGCTGGTCTGTGGACGTAATAATATTAGTTCATTCACAGCACAATATTTCTCCTGGTGTCCACGTCAGCGCTGTCTGATCTAATAGAGATCTACGGTAATAACGGAGAAATGTGAATGCTTCTCACTAGATCTCGCAGCGATGTTATTACTTCAGTGGCGAACTCAAATGTTTTCTTTACTGGATCTCTTAGCGCTGTGTTGTAACGGTTGTAACAGTGTCGCTTGATCGAGATCGGCTCCCGCTGCACAGATGTTGCTGCTCTGCTCCGAACTGATAAACGATCCGTGAAGCACAATAGCGCAGTTTCGTTCCGCTTTCATTACGCTTGCCATTTGATGTTGCGCAACGTTGTGTCGGTCGCGCCAGCGCGAATTTTGTCGGTAGGAAAAATGGTCCAAGGAATCGTTCGGTTTGTATGCGTACCGAACCGGAAGCCTCGAACCGAAACGGTTCAATACGAATACATGTACCGTTACACCCCTAATTGCAATGCAATTGGCCTTGGGAGCCAATGCACTGTCAGAGCCATTTATAGGTCTCATAATGTCAACTCAAATGATTGCAAGACACACCAGCATGTAATGGCGCTTTTCCACTGCTGGTACGGCTCAGTACGGTTCGGCTCGGCGCGGCACGGTTCGGCTCGCTTCGCTTTTCCACTGCTTGGTACGACTCGGCTCAGCACGGCGCGGCTCGGTTTAGCTCGGTTTGCTTTTCCACTGCAGTTAGTAGGCCTACCGCTTCAAAGTGGGTGGGATTATAGTCGGACCGTTATAGTTTATCCCAGAGCCGTTGAAAAAACAGAGTTGCGACACTCCCATAGACCGCCATAGGAACTTTGGAATGCGGAAGTAACGCGTGTCGTGGAGCAGCCGATAGTTCCATACAACTGATAGTTCCAGCACTGAACCCCATTCATTTTCAGTGTTTCCGAAGTACGCTCTCTGGTAATTTCATGAAATGACTATTTTTTATATTTGAACGCATTAGCCGTGCTCTCATGAGTCTAGTCAGTAGTTGTAATTTATGTAGCCAACTTTAGTTGATGTTTATTGGAAGATAATAGATAATTGCAGCTAGCTTACGTGACCAACACTTCACTAACGTTAGGTACCAGTCAGAGAGGTCAGAGAGGTCATAGTTAAATGTGATGTTAACCCTATTTACATACATGAGGTGGTCAGAATATTAGAAATACATCTAAAGCAAATAAGTACAGCAGCACCCCCACAAATAATACCTCAATGCTAAAACGTGAAAATGAATTTCCACCTCTATGACAGTATAAAAAATCCTGAACATCATAGAAAAGCAGAATGTATGGCTGAGCTTTATATGGTATCATAATGCAATACAAATATAAAATGATCTTTTCCCTAATTTGCACAATTTGTAAGATGAGCAATTTGCACAATTTGTAAGATGAGCAAAATAATCATCCATCTTCTTCCATAATGGTGTTGTGTAAGAATAGCAATTTGAATAACAATAGTGGTTTGTATATAGATATAGATATTTTTGTTCTCATTTAATTTCAGATTATGTACAGGAGTAGAGTCAAAATAACAGAAATCATGACAAATGTCCAAGTAGGTATTGACCTAACAGTAGGTGTGTACTCTCAACCTCATGAAAATGTTTAGGAAACATAGGCTTTAAATGTGTATTTAATCTGTCCTTCAATGTATTAACTTTATCACCGTTTCTCTCCAACAGCAACAGGCTTTTCTTCAAGACCCGGTCTCCTCTGGGGCCTATAACACACTCTGCTTCTGGCAGGGGAATGCTCTCACACACAAATACAAGTAACTAGTATTACTTATTGCGTGAAGTTTGAATGCTTTTGTTATTTATCAGTGTATGGCTAAGCATTTGACTGATTCTCGATTCACCAGCAGGTCTCCAGGTCATCAGCTTCGGGGACAGAATGTTATGGCTATTGTGAACACTAGTATTCCTTTTCTGGCCGGCTTTCTGCCATCTTTCTCTCCCTGTAGGAAGTTGAACAAGTTTCTTTGAAGACAGAAGATTCAAGGAATTCAAGGTTTTGGATCGGTAAGATTTTTAATGTTTTTAAAAGAAGTCTCTTCTGCTCACCAAAGTTGCATTTATTTGATTAAAAATACAAGAAAAAAACAGTAATATTGTGAAATATTATTGCAATTTAAAACAACTGTTTCTATGCGAGTATGCCCCGCTTTAAAATCATAAGCAACGCGGATTTGTTTGGAACTATTGAGAGCTACATAAACCACGTGACCGCGTGGCGGCGAGATCGAAGTGTGTCGCAACTCTCATATTTAACGGCTCTGGTTTATCCGCTCCTCGGCAACCAACGAGACGAACGTCTGCACTTCGTCCACTGACCACGATTCAGCCATTTATTTTTTATGGAAGTTTTCTTTCTTTCTTTTTTCTTCAAGCAAGTAGTTTTAAAACAGGTGCTACAGCGGTGACTGTTGTCTACTGGCTATTTAAATCTAGTGGGTTTAGTGTCTCGTGTCGCAAATACAATGACGCTGATAGTGACGATTCTGTCTGTCTGACCAATCAGTGATCTGTAGTGTTTTCACGTCACATTTTAGTATCGGTACGGTCAGAGCCATATAGAGAGAGAGTTGCGACAACGGAAGTTCTAAATGCTTGGTTGTCACGTGATTCGCGTAGACCTCAGATAGTTCCAGGAAGTGCTTCGGCGCCAATTCAAATCGATGGAGGTAGAGAGCTGAACTGTGATTTTTGGTAGTTTGTAGTCAATAAATGCGTTGGTTTACAATATGTATATAATACATTGACATTTGGATGTAGTATGTGTATGTAGTTACACCAATATTGTTTTTAAAAGATAAAAATCTGCTGATATTTAATGTTTATTGTGGTCAACCAGTGTTGCCTGCCTTTGTTAACATATTTTCTGGCTAACTTTACCTTGGTTAAAGACCGTTTTGCAGTTGTTTTGAAGTATTTTTGTGTTCTTAAACTTGTATGTTATTTAAGGGTTATCATGTAATGTTCACTATGGTTTCACAAGGACAGGAGACTTGCAGGAAACAGGTGATTGTCTTAAAATGCCATTGCAAACAAGTAAAATTGCATTCATCGTAATGTTTACAATGCTTATGCACTTATTACTATATAAATTAATACATATTTCATTTTAAAACAAAACATGATTATACACACATACATTATTTTCTAAGTGTCCAAGTACATTATTTCCTTAACATAATTTGATAAATTCATGACATACATCACTTAAATCTATAAAACCTATTTAGTTTAAATTAATTTTTAGTACATTTAGATAATACATATTTTATGTTTTGTTATCTTAAACCCCCCAAAATGTCAGGTTGTGTAACTGTCCGCACAAATTAACAGACTAAAATACTAATTTAAATGGTGTTTTAATCATAAAAAAAAATAAAAATGAAATTCTATGGCATCATTTTAACCTTTCATATAAACAAATTTTATACATTTCAGTAGATTTATAGCTGATAATTGAAAACCTTTTGTCTAGCAATTTGTATGTCGGGGGGGCACAACTGCAAACATGGCTCTCTTATTATGGTAATTGCAGTGTGCATGATAATGCATTGTCCAGAGGAGCCATAATGATCCTTTTAGATCTCTATCAAATACTGGTAATTGCTTTAAAGTTATGGGTAGGTTGGTACACTTTCAGGTGAATTTAAACACTTAGAAATGTTCACAACTGAAAATTGTTCAAATACATTGTTCATGACACAAAAATATACATTACATCAGTTTTGAAAAGATTTTAGACTTTGTTTATTTGTCAATGACCTATATATACACTTTTGCACTGAATTAGCACAATGGGATTTATAAATGTCTAATAAACTGCACGTCAAGCATGTTGTCTGGCCTTTCCTCTATGTTGTCAGACACAGAAAATATGCTCAAGTCAGGAGCAATCTAAATAGAACTTGTGTGCTAATCATACTTAGGTGTATCTGCACTTTTTCCACAAAGACCAACACTGGGAAGTTTAATGTTTATTAAAAATAGGGAGCAAGTAAAGTCTTGCAAAATCCAAGGAGCTGAGACTGATGAGGGTACAGCGTCCGTGCAGGAGTCTTCAGGATCCACCGAATCCTCTTTGTGCTTCTTGTGTTGAAAGAGATAAAGGAAACAAAAACGGGATAAATTATATATAGGAGTTAGTATATAATACAGTTATGGTATTTATAATACCCCATTTAGCCTAGTGTGATTTGATCTAGAACACGGCTTGCTGCCGTTTTAAGCATGTTTTTAATCTTACTTATAAACTTCCATCTCCCTTTCCTATCAATACAAATCAGCTGAGCTAAATCATAATATAGACAGGTAATAGTCAACAGAAACACAATGAATAAAAAACGCCAACCATACGTTTTTCCTTACTCAAATATGAAATCTAAAATAAGGATTTTTCCCTGTTATTGCACATTTAATATGGATTGAAACCGATATTCTCATTTTATCAATTACAACTATCACACTCCCCAATGTTATATTTAACCTCTGTTTAGAAGTATTTCCCTCTTATTACACAACAAAGGATAAACATGCATTAATAGAACGGGTTTAAACATTAATATGCTGTTCGTGGTTTGTTATGCGGTACTAACTTTATCCAATGACCTTTATTTTACCTGATAACGTCCCCTAAAACTACTAATTTAGAGAGCAATAATCAACTAGCATGCTTTAATACAGTTAAACTTACAAGTTAATTGGATTCAGATGTACTGATAATATACAATCTTATTCTTTAAACGTCTTACCTTTTAAAAGTGCATCACAAACGGTCTGTTCTGCTCTAACTCTGCCGCGCTGCTGCTACTTCCGGGAACTATTGAGAGGCTCCGCGAGCCGCCATTGCTGTAAAAAACCGTTCCATTGGAGTCAATGGAGTTGTCGCAACTCTCACTCTCACATGGCTCTGGGTACGGTACGCTTGGAACCTCAATAACAGATCAGGTACCATTTAAAGCGAGCCGTACCGTACCGGACCATGCAGTGGAAATGCGTCATAAGTGAGCCGTACCGAACCGAGCCGTACCGTTCCATGCAGTGGAAAAGCGCCAAAGCGTGCCGTACCGAACCGAACCGTACCGTTCCATGCAGTGGAAAAGCGCCAAAGCGTGCCGTACCGTTCCATGCAGTGGAAAAGCGCCATAAGGTACTGACTCTGAGGCGTTTTTTTGTTCATACCTTGAGAGGAGCCATAAACGAAATCAAAATACATGTCAAAACACCAGTCCCAATTCTGAACATAAACTGTATAATTCTGCTAACCTGGACTACTACGGTAAAGCAACATGCATGTTTTTGTTTTTGCTTACTGATATTTCCTTTTCATTTAATACCGTTTACAAGTTTGGGGTCAAAGAAATGAATTATTTTATTCAGCAAGGATGCATGTAATTGTTCAAAAGTGACAGTACAGACTTTTATAACTATTTCAAATAAATGTTTTTATTTATTTTTAGTATTGGCTAAAAATGGAGCTTTGCCAACATCAGCGCTTTTTAAAATTACATTTTAAAAAGGTAACACTTTATTTTAAGGTGGCACAGTTACACGTTACTATATGTACTTAATATAGTAATAACAGTAAATATGCATAATTACAAGTAACTAACCCTAACCAAACCCTAACTACATGTAGTTAATTAATATTACTCAGTACTTATATGAGTAAGTACAATGCGCAAAGTGTAACCTTTAAAACATTGAAATGGAAAACAGTTATTTTAAATTGTAATATTGCACAATATTACTGTTTTTACTGTATTTTTTTTTCAAATAAATGCAGCCTTGGTGAGCATAAGAGACTTTCAAAAACAATAGAAAATCTACTGTAACCCTACAGCCAGAATACCACTGGATTCAATCAGTTCATTTATTTTGATAATTTGTTGCTCCCATCTGCTCTTAGTAAATGGTTCTTTTGTTGTAAAATCATTTTTGTTATATTATTTTGATATAAGGATCAAGAGATTGTGTTACCACAGTCTTCTCCCAATGCATCTAATTTACTTTAGGTCTCCTTTTTCATGGTGGTAGTCATGATCTCCAACCCATTAAATTTGGAGTGGCACAGTTACATATAGCCACGTTGGCTGTTACATCTGCAACATCCTCCTTATTAGTTGAGGCTCAAGGCTGGTCTGACCTGAGAAATATTCACTAACTCACTTCTGACATACAGCCCCAGATACACCATAAAGCAAATTAATTAAGGACTTTTTAAAATGAATCAAATTAATTAATTTTTTTCCACTCCTATGGAAAAGCAGAAATGCAAAACAACAACAATTCAGTCCTAACATGATCGTGCAGCTTCTGGTCATGGGCTTTTTATCCACTCTCCTGTGCCATGGAAGTTCTAAGAAGATGACTGCTCCACCTGCAGTCACTTGTAAAAAATAAACAGAAAATGCCCAACCTTTGCTACAGCTTTCAAACTACTACAAGCCCACCAAAGAGACCCAATCAGTACCAGGTCGAAGTAAAACAGGCCAACCTACAAAATCCCAAGCTGCAAAAGATCATGAACACAATACCTTCAAAACAGGCTGCCATAAAAAAAAAGCAGCATTTTAGTTTGTGACATCCATAAAATCAAAGTCTTTAAAACATGCATGCTGATGTTTCAAAATTTCGCAAACAGTGACCACACTAGCCCACAGCACAGAAAAAAAGTGGGTTGAAATGGATGTCAGCTAGACCAGGGTGCTTTCAATCATTTGCTCTTAGTAATGAACCTTATCAATTTCAAAGAAATGATGCTGAAAAAAAAACATCTTCAGGTCACTTGCTGCATTAAACACTTGTTGTCTGAATACCCTGATCTAACCCTGCAGCGAATGAGCAGGAAATTATTTCCTGACAGCCCTGCTTTACCCCCCGCGACGCACAAAAACAACCTCTGAAGATGCTCATTAAACATGGTTCACTACCGCTGGGAATGTGCTTAAATTCCATTAAAGTTTAAAGGAGAACTTGTTAGAATGTTAACCAAGATACCTACAGTACCTGTACCAAGTGGATCTTTGACAATTTCCTAGGAAACTAAAAATGTTAAATGGTAGGCCTAGAGAGTCATTCATTTCTTAAGCACCACTGTTTCATACTAACTGCTGATAAACTGGTATTGCTGTATTAAGAGGGAAAATAGGTTTATTACAATTAATAACATGCATCATTTATCAATTTAGGTTCAACTTAGATACTTCCCTCCAGAGTAAAAATTCTGTCATAATTTACTCACCCTAAATCTGTATGATTTTCTTTCTTCAGCTGAACAAAAAAGAATATATTTTGTTGGTATAACCAAACTAACTGACTTTATTGACCAAATACTACCATTCTATTGACCAAAAAACAAAAATCTCAAAATATATTTTATGTTCCACAGAAGATAATATGGAATGACATGTGAGTAAATGATGATACAATTTTCATTTTTGAGTGAACTATCCCTTTAAGCCAAGTAAATTAAGAACAAATATGGATATGGGGACACTATAGGGAATCTGTTTTAATAAATTATATCGATCTACTACACTTTCCAGCAACAATGCAAAGCATGCAGCATTGCAGCTATGAAATTTGTATTGAGCCAGAAGGTCAATATGTGAAATCCATCAAGCTTCATTGACTTCCATTCATAAACATTTAAATTCAAGGCTGAATGGCTGAACTTAAAGATTAAAACCATCAAAGCTGAAGGTTTGCAAGAAAGTGGAATAGATGGTATATTTTGACATTTGAAATGTATTATTTGTGACAAACAAAAAACATGTGACCTAGTGCGCGACAAAATATCCTGTTCACTCAATAGTGTGACAAGACTAAACAAAACCTCTCACATGTGCTTGTGTTTCCGCTCTTCTCTGTTCGTATGTGTATAAATGCAAATTAATTGAACACAAGGTCTAGTGTAACTGTGACTTTACACTAAAACGAAACAAAAACAGTTTTTGGTAATCCAGTCATGTAGACTTAATTATGTCATAATTGTCATCGCTGTTATACCTTCCCCTCTAAAATTTGCTTCACCTATTTCACACTATGATTAATATGCAGCATTAGCGAGGTCTAAAAGCCTCATCTCATTTCAGTAATCTAAATCAAGTCAAAGCCAGTTGATGTGATAGTGACAATGCTAATATGTTTTCTCCACCTCAGGAAAGGATTGTTGCAGTGCAATTTTCAGTTAGCCCCACACCTTATTGACTCGACGTGAGAGTTGCTGCCAGCTGTTCATGTAGGCACCTTATCTTCTCACAACAGAGATGCAAGCCTTAATGATTATACGATTAGTGACAGAGGAAAATCAATGACCCCAGAGATAAAATGATGATCCCGTTCGATTTATAGAGACATGAACATAATAGCTCATAAGCAGGCAGGTAGGACATACATGCACACAACACACACACACACACACACACAATCAATAGTGCAGTATACAGCTTAGTTATATTAAGCTTATACTTCAGCCAAATGCAACTTCATCAGATCCACCAATACCTATATATATATATTTTTTTAAAGATGGTTCCAAAGTAAATACAAAAACAGGGTAGTTTCCACTTAAAATTAGAGATGGAAAAAAGTAAAAAGTAGAAATAACATGCAATTAACCAGCACAAAATGGCACTAGACATGAAAGAAAGGACTAAATAGCAGTACTCACAGTAGGTCTTTCTGCACAGCTCTTCCACTACCTCAGGCTTTAGTTTACTGTTGGATTTGCCCATCTCTCCAGCTGGTCACAACGGTTTATCCTCACTCCTTAATTCACTCCCCCCAATCCCACCTTCCACTTACATTTAAAGAGAGAGAGAGAGAGAGAGAGAGAGAGAGAGAGAGAGAGAGAGAGAGAGAGAGACGCAAAAGTCCTTTTGAATCGTGCCTTTCCTCCAGACCGCAGCAGTGTAGAAAAGAAGAGGAGGAAGGACAAGTAATTGAAAGGAGCAAATTACACAGAAGCAATGTGACTACAGCATGCAATGCCTAGAGTTGTCTCTCCTCACTCGGAGGGAATGAAAGAGAGAGAGCAATAGAGAGGGCTTTAATCTGTCAACCGGTGTCCCTCCTCCCCTTTCCTCCAGTCCTCCAGCCAGTGTCTGCGGTTTCCTCGAGCCCAGGAGAGCCACTCTTCAGTTGGGTGATCGCTGCTGTCTGGCTCGGTCCACCTTGAAGAGGAATCGATTCACTAAATGAGTCAGACATGCAGACGCATTTGTTGGCTCTCTCTCTTTCTCTGTCTGTGTGTGTGTGTGTGTGCGGGCGTGTGTTGTCACCACGTTATGTGTTGATGCTGTTGTCATTGGCAACAGAAGCCACTCCCGTAGTGCTCTCAGTCCTACTGAATGAAAATATCCTTGTTCCCCTAAATATATCCCTGTGACAAAGACTTTTTTTTTTCGTTCTCATATTTAGTTTCTTTAAAAGGCCCTTACTAAAATCTAAAACTTTAGATTTGACCATTATTTTTAATATTATTATTTAATATAAAAAGGCAGACACATATTTTAGCAAATATACACTCAATATAATAATAGTACTATTATTTTATATTAATAGTATTTGTATCTATTTTGCTTCATGTAAACAATCATATTTTACATACATTTACTCAAAATTGTAAGAATCAGCTTAAATTGGATTACAGAAAACAAATACATTTTATCAGTTAAAAAGTATGAACATGGTTTAAATATGGCTAGCTGTGGAACAAGCAATATTCAGTTATAGTTTAAATGTATGCGATTTACATATTTAATTGTGATGATAAATATATAAAACTGGTCACTGTGTATGTAAAACAAATTGGGTTTTTTATGACATGAATCTCTTTTTACATACTTCATTTATGTTTAAAAATATGAGAAATATATTTTGCTTTTGTTAAAATGGTGTAATCCAAATTGTAACAAAAAAAATTATATATACAGTACAGCTATACATTAGGTTAAACATCTAAACATTATATATATATATATATATATATATAATTTTCCAATTATGTATATATAACAAAGGCTAAAACATCTAAGGATTGAATATAAATAAATATGCATGTACATTCATAAGTATAATCCCAAAATAGGATTACAGTTGAGATAGTGCAGCTGTACAGAGTAAAGGCTCATACTCTGTCATATTTTGACGAAGCCACGGCTATAATCTGCTGGCCCAGTTTAAGTCCAGGCCAATTCACTCCTCATGGGAGGTTTAGTTTGTGCAGTGCTGTTAAAGCGTCAGAAAGAGAGAAAGGCGAGTGTTTGATTTTTGCCTCTAAATGAAGAAGGCAGAAACAGAAGACGAGGACGCTGAGTCAGCTTCAAGCTGCTCCATAAACACCCAGCGGCCTTTGCCAACAGCATCAGCTGCTAGAACACTTCCTGAACTATAGTAGACATTTGTGCCATCATGTCTAGTTCAATAACTATCTTGTAGATTTTAAAAGTATATTGTAGTAGACAATTCAATTTGTATTTGTCATGTAGCTAAAAACTTTTTTTTTTCTCAGCAATGGTGACTGGTTATTGTTACTTTGTCATTTAGGATACAACTAACAAAAATACAAAAAAATATATTTTTAGGGAACTGATAGTAATACAACATATTTGTTGTGCACCATGGTAGTTTCATATACCTTAGATTACAATGAAAATACCATGAGATATGGATATGGTAATAATTCAGTACCATATATCAAAGAACCACATTATTACCATTAGATACCATGGTGCCACCAGTACCTTTTGTAAAAGCATCTACACTTTCTCTACTTCATCTCAGATCTCCATACTATTAAATACACTAAGAAGAACAGACTCTGGTCTCTGTGACATTTTGTGATGAATTTACAGTGGTGTGAATAAGTTATTACCCCCTTGCTAAAGTTGCCTAAAAAGAGGAATAAAAAATCATCTTTTGGAAATTGATCTTAATGCCTTAATCAGAAAAATGAGGAAAAATCCAACCTTTAAGGACACCAATTTTCTTTGTGTATGAATAATGTATCATAAATAAATAAATGTTCTTCCTTAAAATACAGGGTGCATAAGTCAGGCCCCCCCCTATGTTAAATTCCCATATAGTCAGGCAGATTTTTATTTTTAAAGGCCAGTTATTTCATGGATCCAGGATAATATGCATCCTGATAAAGTTCCCTTGGCCTTTGGAATTAAAATATCCCACATCATCACATTCCCTTCACCATACCTAGAGATTGGCATGGTGTTATTTCAGTTAGCCTAATAGCTGGTTTGATTTGCATTGAAAGATGATCTTATGGAAAGTACCCCATGCCAATCTCTAGGTATGGTGAAGGGAATGTGATGATGTGGGATATTTTAATTCCAAAGGCCAAGGGAACTTTATCAGGATGCATATTATCCTGGATCCATGAAATAACTGGCCTTTAAAAATAAAAATCTGCCTGACTCTATGGGAATTTAACATAGGGGGGGCCTGACTTATGCACCCTGTATTTTAAGGAAGAACATTTATTTATTTATGATACATTATTCATACACAAAGAAAATTGGTGTCCTTAAAGGTTGGATTTTTCCTCATTTTTCTAATTAAGGCATTAAGATCAATTTCCAAAAGATGATTTTTTTATTCCTCTTTTTAGGCAACTTTAGCATGGGGGTAATAACTTATTCACACCACTGTAGTTGCATCAGAGCATCAATATAGCAAAGTTCTAAATCAGGACCATTCTGGAATAAAAAAAATACAGATACAAAATATTTCGGAAGGTGGAAGAGGCATATAAATAGCATCTAAGCAAAGGGGAGGAAGGAATCGATTTACAGATTGGGGTATTGCACAGCAGGAGAACAGACTGGAAAGTAGCCAGGAGTTTAAAAAGGCACTTTTGAGCAGCATATTTTGTAGACGTCAGGTAGACAAAAGTGTTTTATCTAAATAAATGACATGTTGTGCCAAGCATTTGAGCACTACTTTGTAAAATTATGTAGGCCTATCCTATATTTGGTAACATTTATACAATCTGCTGGTATCTCAAAAGAGACTTTTATGTTAGATGCTTTCCTTTTAACAAAAGGTTACGGGAGCCTTTTTCTAGTGAAGTTTCTCTGGCCCAGAATACAAATGGCTCAGTGGAGTATAATTTAGTCAAAGTTATTTAGGACTGCTTTACTTCGTATGTAATTTCTGGCCACCGGGGATCGCTAATCTCTTACAATAACAAAGGCGTATATCGATGACGCAAAGCATCAAGCGGAATTATGGATCTTGTCGTCAAGCTGATGGATCTTTTATGGATGAGTGAATACATTGATGTTTTTAACATGACTGTGGTATGAAGCAGGGCACGATTGCTAATGAGAGACGTAGCTATACCAGCGCCACACGCAACGCGAGTCCCGCGGAATAAGGACATTTCATTCTACCGAACTACACGCAAGTGCTGAATTAATACTCACACAGGTCAGTTTATAAGACGAATTAAACCTGAGGCAACGCAGCGCTGTTTCACTTGCTCTAACAGTTACACTATCACACTAAACGGCATTTGAGTGTGTTGAATGTTGTTAGTTAGGTTGTTTGTTGGCTATATGAGACTAGCAGTAAACTAGATCAACATTAGAATAACATACAGATCATATTCTAACATTTCATCATGTTGAACTAAACAATATTGATTAGTTTTATGTACATTTGCTCACCTGTCTAATAAAATACATGGAACACTCGTGTCTCTGTCAAGTCGAAGTTAGTCGCGGACGTGGACCTCTCGGCATCTCGAAAGATTTTGATCTTCGTTCTAGTCCTCTTTTTGTCTCAAAGTCTGCTTGCCATGGTCCAAAATGTTTGAACAAAACAACAACAGCGTGAGCGTCCTGCTAAGCATTACCAGAGACTATTGGCATTACCTAGTTGTCCACGTCTGTCGCCATGGTTACTATGGCAGTACAAGCGGAAACCTCTAGTGGCGGAAACCGAGAGTAACGCGGATATGACGCCATTGACTGGCGACTCCTCACCCCTGCTGACACGTCCCGTTTCCTTGACTAAAATCGCAATTTTCTCACGATTTAGAAATATTTGGAAACATTGGGGATATTGTAAGTCATCAACTAAATAAAATACACTCACCGGCCACTTTATTAGGTACCCCATGCTAGTAACGGGTTGGACCCCCTTCTGCCTTCAGAACTGCCTCAATTCTTCGTGGCATAGTTTCAACAAGGTGCTGGAAGCATTCCTCAGGGAGTTTGGTCCATATTGACATGATGGCATCACACAGTTGCCGCAGATTTGTCGGCTGCACATCCATGATGCGAATCTCCCGTTCCACCACATCCCAAAGATGCTCTATTGGGTTGAGATCTGGTGACTGTGGAGGCCATTTTAGTACAGTGAACTCATTGTCATGTTCAAGAAACCAATTTGAAATGATTAGAGCTTTGTGACATGGTGGAAGTAGCCATCAGAGGATGGGTACATGGTGGCCATAAAGGGATGGACATGGTCAGAAACAATGCTCAGGTAGGCCGTGGCATTTAACAATGCCCAATTGGCACTAAGGGGCCTAAAGTGTGCCAGGAAAACATCCCCCACACCATTACACCACCACCACCAGCCTGCACAGTGGTAACAAGGCATGATGGTTCCATGTTCTCATTGTGTTTACGCCAAATTCTGACTCTAACATCTGAATGTCTCAACAGAAATCGAGACTCATCAGACCAGGCAACATTTTTCCAGTCTTCAACTGTTCAATTTTGGTGAGCTCTTGCTAATTGTAGCCTCTTTTTCCTATTTGTAGTGGAGATGAGTGGTACCCGGTGGAGTCTTCTGCTGTTGTAGCCCATCCGCCTCAAGGTTGTGCGTGTTGTGGCTTCACAAATGCTTTGCTGCATACCTCGGTTGTAACGAGTGGTTATTTCAGTCACTGTTGCCCTTCTATCAGCTCGAACCAGTCTGGCCATTCTCCTCTGACCTCTGGCATCAACAAGGCATTTCCGCCCACAGAACTGCCGCTCACTGGATGTTTTTTCTTTTTCGGACCATTCTCTGTAAACCCTAGAGATGGTTGTGCGTGAAAATCCCAGTAGATTAGCAGTTTCTGAAATACTCAGACCAGCCCTTCTGGCACCAACAATCATGCCACGTTCAAAGTCACTCAAATCAACTTTCTTCCCCATACTGATGCTCGGTTTGAACTGCAGGAGATTGTCTTGACCATGTCTACATGCCTAAATGCACTGAGTTGCCGCCATGTGATTGGCTGCTTAGAAATTAAGTGTTAACGAGCAGTTGGACAGGTGTACCTAATAAAGTGGCCGGTGAGTGTATATAACATTGGCCTAGTGGTTTTTGGATATTTTACTGCAAAAATCCTACATATTGTACCTAAGTCATTGTACATAATCAATACACTGCCAGAAAATACATGTGGCAGGTGTTTCCTCTCAGATCATATTCAGTGAACTTGCCACTTTTCAGACTTTGCAAATGTGATTTTGCCAGTGTGACAATGCTTTTAACAGTTAAATTAATAAGAAATTATTAAGTAACTTACATTTTAGACACTTAAAATATTTACATCCACGCGACACACAGTAGTGGTGTTTGAACAAATTGCTTGAGTGAATGATTCAATGCATCCTCCACAAAGATAGTGCACTTCTTGCTTTAATAAATGAATCAATGTTTATAAAGAAACGGTTAATTGAATGATTAAACGACTCATTTCAGTGATAGTTACTTTGTGCCATAGGCGTAACGATGTAGCCTAAAGAAAGTATCACATGAAGGCCGCTCAGCCAATCAAATTCAAATTCAATTTAATCTTTTATGAATTATATTTAAAATTAAATGTTCCTTTTTATATTTAAAATAACCAGATGTCCCATTTTGACTATATATGTCAGAGTTTGCCACTTACATCCAGAAAATTGTGATTGTGTTACTCAAAACTCTAAAACTGAAGCATTTGTTTTCATTAAGCTAATGGAAAAAGAAAAAATTGTTCATCGCTTCTTCCAAGACACTGGATTTTCAACAACCCTCAAACCATTCCTTATGCTATTGCACAGAGAGCTTTAGCCAGACAGCTAATCTTTAACCCCATTCACCCTGGGCACAGACTAATATTGTCAACTGCCATCTAATCCAGCTTCTAGATCCTCATCCTCACTCTCTTTTACACCATGTGCGACTATCACCACCATAAAGCTGGCTAACCGTGTTAGGGTAAACACTGCGCAATTAGCCTTTTAAGATGGTAAACACAGCTTCAAATTGAGTTGGCTAAATAGGGCTAATTTTTTTAATAATAATTTTAAATAACATGATTAAGGGTAATAAGACAAACCTTTAATTAAACCAGATACGAATAAAACTATAATCATAAACATTGCAGTATATACCATTATCTTTTATATAGGCATAATGAACATCTATTAGCTAGTTTAAGCAAATACTTACTAAAACTTCCTTATCCCCATGCAGTCTGGTTATAAATAGACCATTAAAGTGACATAATATTCTCTAATCAAGACTGACACAAAAAAAACTGATGAAGTAATCAAGTAGCACAGAATCAGAGTTTTTCTGGTAACTGATTATTACGGACCGCAAATAAGGAATGAAATTTGCGAGAATAAATTCATCCAATGCATGTCAGCATCTTGCGCCTCACTACATCTCTTCCCAACTGCATTACTGAAGCTTGCATCTGTCCTCATAATTATTATTAAGAGATAATGGATATGAAATTAATTTAAAACATTTCTCATGCTTTATTTTCTAATCAAGTAGAAGGGAAATAGAATTAGCATTTGCAACTCTCCCATCCTCAGCAGCCAACGCTTTTCATTAGTCCCTTTTTGACATTTTGTCCATATCAGATGCTCTTAATGGCACTTGAGCAGAAGTGAGCACAGGACTCGAGACTTGTGAATTAATTATAAGTGAGCCTTTTGCTTCAGTGCTGTCGAATGTTTAGTGTGTCCCAGCATGATAAGACCCTGCTTTAGCATTGGTCTTATTTGCTATGATCGTTTCTGGTAAACATGAAGAGAAAATGTTGTCCCTCTGTATGTTTTCAAATAAAAACGCTGATAAGATTTTCAGGGTTGATTTCTGATGGGCTCTTTATCATAGAGATGGAGATGGACACTTCACATGATTTATATAAACACTTTTAACCAAATATAAAAGACAAATGCAAATGAAACCATTGCACAATTTAAACACAATTTCATAAAGCTTGCTCAAAGATATCCAAAAATAAGCAAAATATTAAACATCAAAATAAAACCCTCCATTACATTACTAAATTACGTAAATTACAAGATCCCTGAAATCATTTTAATCCACGTTTGATACATTTGAAACAAGTTTCTGGACACCCTGGATCTATTTCACGAAAGTCCATCGTCATCCATTCAATAATCCACAAATACTGAGAAAATACTAAGCAGCTGTCATCAAATCCTGACGTAAGCTTTAGAACTGTACAGTTAAATCTTTGTAACATTAATCTGGGTTACGTATGTTTTAAGGGCCTGGATATTTACATAAAAATGATTCTTTCTGAGAACTCAGAGCAGGTAATAATCATTTAAATAATAGCTGAAAGAGACGTCACAGATTTCCAGTGACCTCACATACGCGTTCACTCGACTGGAGTGTATACCTGTTAAAGTGCCACAGCGTGTCTAAGATCAAGCAATGAGTAGGAAGGTCATTAATAAATAAAAAATCATCAAGGTAAAATGAAAATAATACACAGCAGCACCTAGCATTTCAATTAAAACTACAGTGGCTGAAGGAATCATGGAGCTGGGTACTGTGAATTATCCATACTGTCTGTGCAACATTTACAGAGATAGACATATATGTGGATATGGAATGTGATCATGAGAGATGGTCCACTGTGAATTCTGCACATAAAGCTGTTAAGCTCTTCAAGAATGTCTCACATGTCAGTAGCTGGCCACAAAGTCCAGAGGCACACAGAACCGACAGAGAATTGTATCTCCCATCATGCCATGCTCTCCCTCTCCTCTGATGGTCCATTTGACAGTTTCTTCACCTTCTTAACGCCCTCTCCCATGCCTGTTGAGGTAGTTACCCTGAAATGAAAGAAAAGAGCATCATTAACAACAAAAAACAAGCACAACAGGGATGATTTGTCATTTGAAGCCAAACACTCTTAAATACTCAACCACAAAACATTCAAGAGATAAAAATATTTCTACATTAGATTTGGTTTTGCGCTTCTTGTGAATATCAGTGTGGACAGAATCTGGATCAGTAATGCTTCTCTGAAATAGCTAAATAAAAACATAAACAGGTCCTTAAATAATTTCAGACTGTCCCAATTTTCTGAGGAAAGCCCTTCAGCAATTTCGCATGCATACAACTGATGTTTAATTCATAAAACAAAACAAAACAATCCTTCTCTTAATCTTTCTGTTTTCTACAGTGACCACGAGGGGACATGTTTGGTTCACTTCACTTAGTTTTGTCGTGGCCACAAGATCATTTTGTCGAGGTAATGACATCCTTATGTCGTGCCCTCGAGATCCTATGTTGGGGGAAAAACATAATTTCTCATGGCCACGAGTTAAATGTGTAAACAACCTGCGTCATGATCAACGGCTCTGGATAGGGCTATAATAATATATATTTTTAATTAAGAATGACAAAATAAGGGCAGAATTAAGAAATTATAATATTAACCTATATAATAGCCAATTATATTGCACGCAATGTTGCCTAGACAGCATTGAAATAAAGTTTGTTATCAATAAATGATAAAAGAATATGTTAGAACATAAAATAATATAGGCCTACAAGAAAAAATTATCCATCCCATCTCACAGCCTTTTAAATCCATTCACTGATCGTGTTTTTTTTATTATTATTATTATGCCTAACCGAAATAAAATGAAAAATATAGCCTAATATATGTTAGATTCCTGTAAAGCGAACTTCCCGTAAAGGTCATAATCAAAGCTTTATTGGCATGACTTTTCGGCATTTACAAATAGGCCTATTTACAAAACCTAGGCTATATGTTACTGTAAGTAGGCTATAAGATAATACATAATGTTAACTGGGTAAAGAGATAATGAGATCAAGCGGAATAATAATAATAATAATATATATATATATATATTATTACAACTTAATTTTATGTTTTTCATGTTTCATTTCATGTTTTATTCAAACTTCATTCGAATGCTTTCACGGGAACGATGTGCTATAAATGAAAACCGACGTTCATTTATCTTCACAGGCTACTGTCGACAGAAATACAGGCATTTACAGTATTTACAAAATATATACTTTAAGTAACATAATATATACAGAAAGTTAATTAGGTAAGGAGATGCAGGAAATGAAGAGGAAAATAAAGCAAATACATAATCGATAAAAACAACAATAATAATATCAAAATATTAAATAAAAAAAGAAATGCTCAGTGACTGGATTTAAAAGACATTTGGATAAAAACATTTTATAATGCATATTCTTTTGACATTTATTGATAAACTTTATTTGTATACGGTCTATAGGCACCATCGCAATCAATACAATATAACAGGCAATATGTTAATATAATAATTTCTTAATTCCCCACCTTTTCCTAATAAAAATAAAATACTATCCATTTCTGAAAATTGCAGGTTGTTAACGCATTTAACTCATGGCCATGGGAAATAGATGTCCTTCCCTCAACATAAAGAAGTCGTGGCCACTAGAAAAATATATCGTTCACTCAACATACGATCTTAAGGCCACAACATATTATCACATTCCCAAGAGTTAATATGTCGTGGCCACAATTAAACTAAACCGAACATGTCCCCTTCTGGTCACTGTAGTTTCTAAGATGATTGCAACAAATGTGTAATTAAAATGAGTATTTACATTTGGCATGAAGTACAAGTTTAGTGTCTATTGTTCTTTCTGAATCTTCTCCCACTGAGCCACAAATGTTTGAATCACCTAAACCAAGATCAACATTTGCATTCATACAGCCATTTCCAATAAAATGTGACCATGAGTTCACTGGGCAAGCATTCTGTATTAGATTTGAATGTGGACAGAATGTTCCGAGCAAAAAATGAGACCAAGTGAGAGCAACACGCACATAAACTCTCTTGCTTTCATACTCTGAGCACGGATTGGACTGCATATGGCCACAACTAGTATCAGCATACTGTTCACGGCTCAGATGCACCACACATCTACTGTTGTTGAAGCAACAAGATTTACCCATTTTATTATATTAATGGAGAAGAAAACATGAGTGCAATATACTAGAGTCAAATCGGGTGCAAACAAGTCACTGAATGTTGAGATACACAATGATAACTTTTTCAGCAATTTAAACGCAATCCATAAGTACTGCTATAGAACAGGACTTCAAGGTTTTCGAGACATTCACCACACGGCCAGAGACCACAGCACCAGTCATTGTCTCTCCTCAGCAGCAACCTCTGACTACTGAGACACAAATCCTAAAATAAAGACTGTAAGAAATGGCAAAAAGAAAATATAATAATTTCAGCTCAAATCAAGTTCTGTTAACAGGTGCCCTAAACAGCTAGAATGCTATGAGATCGGTTTCATTTTATGGCGCTTTGTGTGTAACAAATGTACCTTTGATTCCAGAAGAAAAGGCCCGATTTATAGCACATTAATAGTTAAAGCTGATTTTATGTAATACTTTACAAAAGAGGGCAACTGTGACCCTCCACTTTTTCAGTGCCATTAACAAAACCAACCAGCCCCAAGATGAATCACAACATTACAAATGTGTACATCTTTTGAGGCAATGAACTACAATCCCATTAAGGATAGTTGATTTAAAAAAAAAAATACACTGATTTATTTACCGTCACTGATTTTTCACATTTAAAAATATACTTTACAGTAGTGAATATGAATATTTTGCGATAGATTTAAAGTTTTTTTTGTCTTTTATTCAGCAAGGATGAAAAGGACAGTAAATACATTTATAATGCTACAAAAGATTTCTATTTCAAATAATTGCTGCTCTGTTAATATTTCTATTCAAAGAATCCTGAAAAAATAAATGTTTCTACAAATATATTAAGTAGGTGGGCGATCCCTTCAGGATTCATGGGTACTATAGTTCTTCACCTGGAATTTGGCTATTAAACAATTTTTTAAAAAGGAAGTTGAAATAACCACGACAAATTATTGTCCATCAACGAAAATGATTTTTCAATGGAGAAAATGAATGGAAAATTGTTAAACTGTTGCACTCGATTAAAAAAGGAAAAAAAGTATCTCCATTTTATAATTAAATAATAATAATAATAATAAAAGCAGACAGGGCAGTGTGGACCTAAACTCTGAATGCTCATGAGAGCAATGCCCTCTATTTTTGTGGTTACCGTCATCCATCTTTTCTGTGTTCTTTGCGAGACTCAATGAGGACAGCTGAATCAGGCCGCACCCCAAGTCACCCAAAAAAAGTTTTGGGAAAATAGGCCACAAAAAAAAAATAACACAAAGAGTAAAGCAAAATGTCCTGTGTATGGTAGGCTGTCGGGGGAGAAGGAGAAGAAGAAGAGGGGGAAAGTGCAAGCAAGGAACAAGGACATACGGAGTCACAGGGCTATTTTGGGAAGTGCCGGGGATAGAGCACACGTCGCCTGAGGGGATGCTGAATGCGGGGTGAATGGGAGATGGGAACTTGGGGGAAGGAGGGGAGGATGGGTTTTGTCATGGAACAGAACAAGACTTGGACATCAGGTAGTGAAGAGAAACGCAATCCACTGAGACCTTAGCGAGAAAATCACGAGGATGGAGAAAAAAGGAGGAACAAAAAAAAACCACCAAGCCAGTAGAGATGAAGCAAGAGAAAGAAATTAAAACAAAGAATCGTCTGACCTGATGAGGTCGTTTGGAGTAAGTACATGGCATGGCTTTAAAATAAGCAGGAAATGACCAGCATGAAAGTTTGGGAGTGCGTATGTAAATAAACAGGGTATGACAGGTGCTTTCAGCTAGGGCATGTAATGAGGATGGCTACCAGGTCCTCCAATCAGAAGGAACCCCTGTGGGCTTCTTCTAGAGCCATGACAGGTGGCTGGATCATTGCAAGCCTGTCCGTGTGACCAGGTCGCAGCTGGTAATGGGGCGCAACAGGGTCATGGTATGTAGAAGAGCTGCGCATACACATGGTCTTATAATTGTAAAAAAAACAAAAATGAGAGTAATGCACTTTTAAATGGATAGTTCACCTGCAAAATAAAATTGTCATCATTTACTCACTGTCAAGTTGTTCCAAACCTGTATGAATTTCTTTCTTCTGCTGAAAACAAAAGAAGATATTTTGAAGAATTTGGGTAACCAAACAGTTGATGGTCCCCATTGACTTTACAATATGGGGGGGGAAAAATCAATGGGGCCCATCAACTGTTTGGTTACCCACATTCTTCAAAATATCTTCTTTTGTTTTCAGCAGAAGAAAGAAATTCATACAGGTTTGGAACAACTTGACAGTGAGTAAATGATGACAGTGAACTATCCCTTTAAATTGAGACAGTCTTATATCATCTCTTGTGTGTGGTTATGGTCATCCGACGTCACTTTCTCTCTGCTGTGAGTGAGTCATACCATCTTGAGGAATCAAATCGCCCTTGATCATTTGAAATAAAAGAATGACGCACTATGAAAATTTATCATGAAAGAAAGTTAATGTTTAGCGTTCATTGTGTCTGTAATATGACATCCACCTTATTTTTCAAAGCAGAAATAAGCTATTTCCTGTGCAAGACTTCTGATTCATTAGTCTCTATAGGTAAATAAATAGAAGAACATTGCCAAGAAAAACATTGCCTGCTCTTACATTAAATATAAAGTGCATAATCACCAGTAGCTGTGTATTTAAATATGATTTCTTACACATCATCCATCTCCATGTCTTCTTCCTCCACAGACAGCAGTAGGTAGGGGTTGTAGGAGGCCGGTCGGAACTTGTGTCCGGTTAAAAAGAAGAAGGTCAAAGTGGCAAGCTCATCCAGCAGCTATGAATAAAGAATAAAATACACTTATATAACTTGAAAAAGCAATAAAACTTTGAATGGTTGCACTTGCATGTATGTATTTGTGGATTTTTTTCAATTGTTAACCCAATATGATATCTTCTTTTCATGCATTTTATCAAATCTGAGATTCAAATGGTTCTAAATAAGTATTTGTAACCCAACAGTGTTATCTTATAGAATCTAAGCAACAGACATAAAACTTAAAGTCACTGAAGTCAGCTCAAAATATTATCTGTGAAGTGCACTACAACTGGATAGTGACCTTGTATATGTAGGGTGACCACCCAAAATTGGGAGCCCTAGTGTCCCACATTTCAATTATGTCTGGATTTTTTTTTCTTCCCTAAAATTACAAAACCACAATAAGAAACATAATACTAAAAAATGCGAATGCCGTTTTAAAATCCATTTGCGCAGCCCTTATGTTCTAGCTAGAGCGGGAAAATAACCAACCAACGTATTCATAGAGAGGGTTTTTTTCTGCTGATGACGACTGTGTGGACGGAGCAAAGGAACCAATGTGGACCTTATACAGCTACACCAGCCAGGACTTATTCTTGACAACATCCTGATTAAACATGCCAGATCCAACAAAAGACACAAGTTCAAGATGCACTAAATCCAGTAAAATGCATTTATTCTTTGCATAGTCTAATAAAGGAAAATAAGTTTGCTGCTACTTAAGGAAATTTATTTTATATAATGTGATTTTTGCTTACTACTACTAGACTGTTATTCAGATATAATAATAATAAAATTATATATATATTTCCCAATCGCAATAGGTCCTGTAAAATACATTGTCACCAGTCACAAAGCTGGTCACAATTAACTAAGCTTAATTGTCTATTTAAAACGTTAAAATAAGCTTCCCAACTAATGTAAATCAATATTTACATAGTATAATAGCAGTAATTTTATTGCACTGTCCCGCAAAATCACATCTACTGTCCTGCAACAGAGCAATAACCAGGTGGCCACCCTATGTACACTGCTTAGTAAAACAATCATGTGACCCCTCATGGCATTGGACAATTGGTCTTTTACAGTCTTTTACAGTCCACATACTATTTGTTATCTTGGGAATGCTGAAGAATGACTTAACTAGCTTTAATGTAAAACAATAAATATTGCTAAAATATTACACATATGAATGTCTGTGTGAAGGGATCATTAGGGAAGTTTTTTTTTTTTTTTTATGTGAACAAGTCTTTAGTGCACTTTTACTATACTGATGTTTGAGGAAGCTGCCATCACTCACCTGGTAGAGCCACTTCCATTGGTAAGGGACAATGACCTTGATGAGACTGGCAATGATGCGGGTGAAATAAATATAGCATACAATCTGTGACAGAAAAAGAGTGAGAAGAGAGTAAGGAGAGAGAGAGAGAGAGAGAGAGAGAGAGAGAGAGAGAGAGAGAGAGAGAGAGAGAGAGAGAGAGAGAGAGAGAGAGAGAGAGAGAGAGAGAGAGAGAGAGAGAGAGAGATACACTTATCTAAAAGATTTCTAGTCTGATTTTGATGAGATAAAAAGAATGCCAAAATAAAGAAATTTATTTAGGTTTTGGACTAATTAGGTCACTAATCGAATGAGTAAATGTGGCAATTGATCATGTGAACTCCTCACGGTCAGATGTTCTTGTTTCCATTGAAGCACTGAACAAAATAAGCGTCTTTTCTGTCCTTACAAATTAATGAATTAAACCTAAAACATGCAGAATTGAATACTTTTGGCTCAGACTGGCTGGAGACAAATCCAGACAAAAATCCAGTGAAAAATCTATGTAAAAACAGTGAATGCAATGTATTCATACACAGACCTTCATAAATAAATGCATTTAAAGAGACAGTGACTGTTAAAATAAAGCAAAACTAATAAGTCTAACAAGTCTAGTGCCATAACAGACAGTCAGTCCAGCACAAACTGAGCACCAGGCACATGTCCTTTTAAAAGCACTGTGTCTGAACGCAAGTGAGAATGACATGGAGGTGAATACATACCATCACATAGTAGTGTCTGAAAAGTTTCAGTTGAGCCAGATTGATGGCAGCTACAAGGGGAACGAGAAAGCCAAACATTACAATTAAAACAGAGAGAGAGGGAATGAGCTTTCCTTTTAACTTTCATGCTTCAATTACTGTGGTTCTCACTCCTGCTGTGAAAATTGTCAAAATCAGAAGGCAATTTAAGTTTATATCTTTGTGCCCTGTGAGGGAAAGGCAGAAGATGAAAGCAGGAAAAAATATGATAGGCAGCAATGAAACAATGATTATTTGAGAGAAAAAAAAAAAGAGAAAAAGTATTGATTGTGTGAAGAGATTTTTTTTTTTCCAATATAGGATTATACAAAGTCATAATACACCAAGCAACCTATAGTTGTGCTACAGTTTATGTATCTCATATTGTGCTTATATATTGCCACTTATGTAATTTGTGAGAGGAGTCATATTTCTGCAGTGGCAAAAATTGGGACACAGACATTGGGGCTAAAGGGAATAACCTACTTCATTTTGTGCTGATCTCCCTCACACACACACACACACACACACACACACACACACACACACACACACACACACACACCTGCACTTGTTCATTCAGCCTTAAATATTGTTGGAAAAAAAGTAACTGTAAACATGTTAGATTGTTGGAAACAGGCATCCTCAGGGATGACCGAAATAGCAATAGCAAAAAATATTTAACGGATACAAGGACTTGTGATAGTGCCAAAGCTTTGCTAGTAAAAAGCATGCATTTTTCATGTATATGTTACTAGTTAAAACACACACAATTAGATTAATGTAGATCTGACTAAATACATGTTGTGTATAAGCTTTACAAATACAACTTGGAGAAAAAAAACAGTCACAGTCAATCAGAGAGGACAGGCTGAATGCTAAGATGAATTTCTGTAGATATGCATAACCTCAGATATATAAAGCTATAAAGTGTATGTTATACTGTATGTGTGCGGATGTGACTAAAGTGACATTTTGGTGAAACATTAAAAGTATTAAGTTTAATAAGGTCTAGATGCATTACTATGAAATTATAAATTAATTTTTGGGGGTCTGTAAGATTTTTGTAATGTTTTTGAAGTCTCTTATTCTCAAAAATGATGAATTTAATCAAATAAAGTAAAACAGTAATATTGTGAAATATTTCATATACTTTTTATATTTTACATGTAATTCATTCCTGTGATGGCACTGGATGTAACGGAGCTCAAGAAACAAATTATTATTATTATCAATGTTGAAATCAGTTGAGTTGCTTAATATTTCTGTAAAAAAAAAAAAGAAAACCTTACTAACCCTGACTTTTGAACAGTGTAACAGAAAAAACAGATGTTCTTCAACATATATGAAATACAGGAGGCTACAAAATAATATAGATAAACAATTATTCATTGTATTTTACAATAAAGCAGAATGAAATTAAAAAACAAACAGTAATGGCATTTATCCCTTGCTGCAGGGTCAAATCTCTATCCACTCCCTGGATTTGTGGGTTAGATAAAGTCATAGCACAGGCTGGTTTCTCTGAGCTATGACATTTACAAGCTGCCTGGCATCTGCTGTCACAACAGGCAACAACGCACAGTGGCAAAGCACATGCCAGAGAGCATCTCTAGCAGGATCCAGTTTTCCACCCTAAAACTATCAAGCCACAATGGAGACATAGTATGTGTGTTTGATGTTAGTAACACAGCTTGCAGAAGAGATTATTCAGGGATGACGCATGTTCTGTTTGTTCAAGGGAATGGGAAACTAACAACTGACCAAACATTAATGACCATTGTGCTCAGTGTTTATAATGATGATTGAATCCATTAGTGTTTTCAGCTTAGGGTCAATTCATCTGATTTATGATTTATCATAACACCACAAAACCAACACCACCAATAATAATTGCCCATAATAAGCAAATCATTGGAATGGAGTTAACAAACAATTCACGAGATACACTACCGTTCAAAAGTTTGAGGTTGGTAAGATTTGTTTTTATGTTTTTGAAAAGAAGTCTCTTGTGCTCACCAAAAATGCATTTATTTGATCAAAAATACAGTAAAAACAAATGATATTGCTGAAAGAATTAATGTCTTAAAAAACTCTTTGAATGGAAGTATCCTCTTAATAATCCATAGACTACCACTGTTAGTAAGAGAATTTACTTGGTAAGTTATACTATTTGGTTAACGTATGTCAGCATGCCTAGAACTGCAGCACAATTCAATTTCATGCTGTAAAGACCAAGACTTACAAGCAGAGAACAACCAAATGTGAGGAAGTACAGCTCAATCAACCAAGCAAAGCATTTGGAAAGATTAAAAATACACACTTTCCACAATTCTTCATTTAAAATGGCTTCAACATTGTGACAGGGCTGACGTCTACAACTGGTCATAAAAAAATTACACTCCAAATAGTAGATGTGATGATCAAGTTTTATATCTAACTTCACTGAACTGTTGACCACAAAGTGCTCTGACAATGTTACTTCGACATACCTTTGCCATCTGTTGCTGATGCCTCTTGTAAATGTCTTATGGACCTACCAAACAAAAACAATTGCTTTCAGACTAACTACTAAAGATAAAAAAGCCAAAACAGCCTGCCATTTACTTATATAAGACAGACATCAGACTTTGGTCTATTAGTCTACAAATTATATCATTTATGGTACAGAAAATTAAATCTGGGCCACATCAAAAGGACAAACCGGAAGAGCACTTACCAGACGACTGGGAAGAGAATAGCCCCGCAGCATAGCAGATCTACTAGAAACAGGATCTCCATCCACAGGCCATATTCGCTGGAGCCCTCCTCTGTGGACTCAATAATGATGTATGCCACATTGGCCAGAACCTGAAATCACAATTAAAACTAAGTAATATCATAGGACAGCAGTAGTTTAGCTTAAAATCCCATTAACAACCTTGTCTTTAAAAAATAACGTGCTGACATCTACTATGTTGAGCAACACTGTACTATTAACATCTTGACAAATATGTTTTAGTGTTTCGTGACCTCTAAATTGTTTAAAAGAAACTGGGGATTTTACATGCATATTCATACACAACACTTTGCAGAAACACTAGTAGAAACTACTATGAGGACGGATGCTGTTTTCAAGTGGGGGGAACCAATACCTGCAGGGGAATGACGATCATGAAAATCTTTTTGTCTTTATCTGAGAGGATATGCTTGACAAAGGCCCAGCCAGTTCCTATTAATGCTATAGTGATGAACAATAGCGCCCCCTTCAGCCTGCACAAAGTAAAACATTCAGATCTTTACAGTCATCAAGACAACAGCACAGTGGTTTTCATTCAAAATACAAGTTCACTACCCAACTAAAACAACCTAAGGAACTTTTTAAAAGGCTGGAATACACTAAACAACTATTGTCCAGATTTTTGCTCCGATTCCCAGTCTGGACGAGTCAACGCTAGTTTGCTGAAAGTCAGAGCTAGTCTGCAGATTTTGTGTTCAGAATGACTTGAAAGTCTGGTAGTGTGTGATCTTCAGTCGTTTATGATGCCCCTGTAACCATTTTCAAAGTCAGCAAGTGTATGTTTTGAATGGTTGTGTAGTGTGTTACAGGCTTAAGAACAAAAACATTACATAAATATCTGTTTTTTTCTTATATGACAGTACTTCACCCTATTCCTGTATTATCCAGTTTATGTTGGTGAACTTACAGGTGAGTTATGTAATAGACCACAGCCCAACCTTCAATAGGAAAGCCCTGATTGGAAATGTAGTAGTAGTCAATCTGTAAAAAGGAATATAAAAGGTTAAAACAAAGGCAATGTAATGCTGCTTTTTGCCTTAGGTATCCGGCGTAAAATGGAATTGTATTTCAAATGCACTTTCCCTAAATTGCAAGGTTTTGGTGGAACTATCATGGTTTGATCATTTATTGCGTATGATTTAGATAATGTTCTTGAAATCTAATGATATTTACATCAAATATAAGCATTTCCTTCAAAGGTTCACATATAAACAAAGATGAAAAAACTCACTGCATGGAAAATAAGGGAAAGTGACTTTGTAAATGGAAGAGCAGCCATCAGCCAATGAATCTTGTAAACATCCGCACTAATAAAAAAAGAGAATTACAGTGACCCCATAATATGCTCTACTATTTTTACAGAAGACAATCTGAAATATGATTTTGCTGCTCTCTACTGGTCATTTCTTGTCAAATGTATGAAACTGTCGAATAGAAAATTTACATAAGGTCTGTTATTGTAGCACTTACCTATGGGTACGCAAAACATGAACCCACAGTGTGCCGATGAGGAAGAAGAACATGGACATACAGATGTAAAGCTTGGGTAAAGGAATCTCTCCCGCTGAGAGGTAGCTTTCTGGATTCTTCTCTATGATGTTGATCTGAAATTATATTTATTTCCCGAGTATATGAACTGCATGACTTCCTTATATTGATAGACACTGTATTTTAGAACTCAGACAAACACTCACATCAATGTTGAAAGGCAGCATGTCTGACGCAGAGCTGTCCTGGTTTATTGGCATGGAGTAGCAGTTGTAGAAATAAAAGTTATAAAGGCCTTGCTGCTCATCCGTTGTGATGTTGAAGTAAAACTAAAACAAGAGCAGGAGAGTCAGTGGGATGCACAAAATATTTTTAAAAGTAAACCTAAAAATGGACAGATATTACTTCAGCTCAGAACTAGCTTGATGCGCTTCAGAATCTCATGAGCTCTCAGCAATACCCTTTCATGTATATCCTACCTTAAAGGAATAGACTTTGTCTTTGCTCTGAAGAGGATATGTATCTTCTGCCTTGCTCTGTGGGAGTAATTAAATCAAAATCATTGAATGCAGAATTAACATATTTTTAAGACAATGCGCAGTCCTAATTTTTTTCACTTATCTCACCTCAACATGTTGCCTGGATTTAGAACCCACTGCAAATAAATAGGAGAGAAATAAACACAAAACAATAATTGAAAGGTAGACTGATACAAAGTATAGAAATCCTTACCCCAAAATTAAAATTGCCTTAATTAAAAGGCTTTTCAGTGCGTTTACAATACAAAGACGACAAGTGCAGATAACCACTATTTGTTCAAAAGTTAGGGCAGGGGGTTCTCTAAAGTCTAAACTATGACATTTACAAGCTGCCTGCCATCTGCGGTCACAACAGGCAACAATGCACGGTGGCGTAAAACTTGTAAATAAAATAATTTGATATATACAATTTAATAACACATAGTTTTATATATGGATGGGGTGTTCGTCAACTGAAGGCATTCCGGAGTTTCCAGTGTTGACAGCTCCATAAAATAGCCTACTGGAAGCACTGTAGTTATGCTGTACTATACTAAAAATATGAAAAGTACAACACACAAATAGCATTTTAAGTTACTTCCGTTTATTAACAAATAAAGCAGTAATTGATGTCATAAATATACAAGCCTGATTTTTTTTTTTCCATCACTAACATGATGCTTAGCTTACCTAATAATTTAATTAATAAACAATTCAACAATAAAATAATTGTATATAGCCTACAGTTTATTATTATGTAATGAAATTTTATTTTAAACGAATGAGGAAAATAAAGTGAGTTGAATACACAGAGCTCTAAAATAATTTTAGAATCATTATCTTAAGCTTAAGGCCGCATCTGCAACTGAAGGCACGCTGCCCGCACTCCTCTGTTGACGGCTCTGTTGCTGTAGGTAGCTACACAAATAGCTACACAAATAATATGTTTAGGTTCCAACTGCATCTGTCTCTGAACAAAAATCAGCAGTGATTGATTTTTTTGTTGTTGTTATTTTCAAAGATTATTAGCAAAATCATTATAAAGTGAACGTTATTCCACTCTTATTTAAAAATATATATATATATATATATTTGCTAAGAACGAACCGAAATGAAAACAATTCATTTTTAATCAATGTATTTGACAGCCTACACCCATCCAATCCCCATCTCAGGGCAGTACTGCCTCACAAACTAAAATCAGGGCGCCCACTCCAGGGCTGGGTGGGGTGAGGGGGAACAGTGACCGGAGAGGCCGGCTAGGAAGTCTCTTATTGTATGCTCACCAAGACTGCTTTTATTTATCAAAAATACAGTAATTTTTTTTAACATTATTTCAATTTAAAATAACTAATTTCTATTTGAATACATTGTAATTCAATGTAATTTATTCCTGTGATGGCAAAGCTGAAATTTTAGCATCATTACTCAAGTCTTCAGTGTCACATGATACTTCGAAATTATTCAAATATGATGAATTTGTGCTCAAATATTTTTCTTATTATTATTATCAACGTTTAAAGCAGTTGTTGCGCTTAATATATTTTTGTGTAAACTGAAGAATTCTTTGATGAACAAAAATTTTGTAAATCTAAATATTGAAATATTAAAAATGTTTTTACTGTGGCTTTTGATCAGTTAAAAATATTAAATTCTTAAAAAAAATAAAAAAAACTGACTTTTGAACAGTAGTGTACCACGTGTTATGATTTACAGTCCAAGATAAAAAGAAAAGACTTACTCTTAGACTGAGATCCATCATCTGGCCCATTGTCGTGGAGATCTTTCTCCTTTTCAGCTTCCAGGTCCTCTGCAATGCTTTTGGGCAACACAAGTATGATGTTGGGAAAAACACCAGCCTCCGCTGATGTCTTCTTCCTCACTCTGAGGATATCGCAAGTCATGGCAGAACATTAAAAAACTAGATAATATTTCCAAATTCATTCAAATTATAATGAATAAAAAAAGTTACAAAGTACAAAAATAAAACTCACAGGTTATTTTTGAAGTCCAGTAATAGAAGAACCCCTGCAAAATTACTACTTGGATCCTTTTTCAGAGGACAATAATCCAGACCCTCATCCTGCGTGTTCATAAGAGAGAATATCAATTATCTGACCGAAAGATCATAAAAAGAATGCCTGAATGTAATATTAACTTTAATCTAATATTATATGAATCATACTGTACTTGTATATAAGAGCCTTAACTGACAAGACTGTCAAGTTACAGCAGTTAATTTATGCAAAGTAACAAATCTACAAACACAGTCATCATACAACTCTGATAACAACTATACAGCAGAAAAATAGACATTCAAAGACAGATACTGACCAGATATGTGGAGAAGCCATTATTGTTTGCACGATCTAGGCTAAAACCAATCTGCAAAATAATATATGACAAAGATATTTTATTTCTCTATGTGACAGATGATTTCTATTTTCTGAAATTATGCCTTGTATAAGATGAGATTAAAAAGTTCCATTAATAATGTGCGAGACATTTTTATACTGTGTTATTTTATTAAAGTGTACTCTATGAATCTGAAAGCCGGTCATTTGTCAGACAGCAGAGAGAGTCTGACCGTGGAGCTGTCAATGTTGTCCGTATTTCCATCAGTGAAGCTGAGGCTGTTCATGCTTATACTCATGTAACCATCTTTATATAAGCCGAATGTGTTCAGATGAACCCGCTGACGGATGTCGTCCTAAAACAGAACAAGAGTGTTTAGTGGCGAACGGGCATTTAGCTGCTGAGATCCTTTTGAATTATCTGTTAATGGTTTTGCATTGTCACAACAAAACGATTATGATTGACAAATATTAAGACACTTAAGTCAGAGAGCATCTGTTGGCATTAAACAACAGTGATGACAATACAGTGACTGTGCGAATATCTTATAAAAACATTGGAAGCACATCACACACATACCTTAAGTATGAGATGATGGAGTCGACATTGACTTTCAATGATAAGAGCTGTTATAATCGCATTAATAACTGTAAACATACATCTCTTCCTAGACGCCATTTTTAAATCCACTTCAAAAATAAGAGCAGGTCAATCGTACTATTGTTTCCGGTTCACATTTTTTAATGAACGACGCGACGACGCTCTCTAGCGGGCGGAAAAGATAATATAATAACAGTCAGCCTGAACATGCTTATAAAATGTTATTTTCAACGTCAATCAAAATGTTGTTCCAAACGCCAGCAAAAGATAGATAGATAGATAGATAGATAGATAGATAGATAGATAGATAGATAGATAGATAGATAGATAGATAGATAGATAGATAGATAGATAGATAGATAGATAGATAGATAGATAGATAGATAGATAGATAGATAGATAGATAGATAGATGGTTTCCTGTATGCTAAGTGGGCGGGGTCAATAGTGGTTGGTGAACGCAGGACGCGTTTCTCTTAATAGCACACTTTTAATCATAGACATAATAAATACATAGACGCCCTATTGGCCGCTGGAGCGTACGTCAACGGCGCCGCCATGTTGGGGATGGCAACTTTCCCATACCTCTCATACCGGGAATTGAGAAAAATGCCTGTTTTGTGCGCTGTTTGGGGCTGTACACATCGCCACACAATTGAAAACAGCTTTCGAGGAATTACCTTTCACAAGCAAGACTGAACGTTTGTTTTTGGTTGTATTTGGTCATGATTTAATTAGTAATAGTAACGTTCAGAGGATAAATTTAAAAATACTACTGTTATTGTGTCACGAAATGTAGTTTAAATAGTTTTTCAGTCGACAATGTAGTTGTTTAAAGCTCAAATATGTGGTTTGTTTATAAAGATAGCGCCTATTTAAAAATTTGATCTGACGTTTTCGGAGCTGTAAGATGCGCTCAGCGCTCGTCTACCCCGCCTGGAACAGCCGTACCTCGGCCAGTGCTTCTGAAGTGTTGCCGCTGACTCGGATGTCTGTAGTCTAGTGGTTAAACATGAGATATAATTCGTCTTGTGTATATCTAACGGGCGATCTTTGGTCTCATTAATCTATAAATGGTTCCCTGGTAAATCGTTTTGGCTGAGGGCAAAGTGAAGTTTCATAACTTTATATTTAGGCTATTTTAACATTGTATCCTGCTGTATGCTTGACTGAAGCTACTTCTGTTATAATGGCTATTACTGATCAATAAAACTGAAATTTAACAAAAAGAGTTAAATATTAAAGTCACTATTTAACTTATTTTTTATTGTGTATATTCTGTAATTGATATTTCTTATTCTATTGCTATTATTATAGTATTATTAATAAACTATGCTATTATCAATATTTTTATGATTGTATTATTGTACTTATGATATTATATAATTATACTAATCATTACTATTTTATTTGCTGTATACTATTTGTTTATTTTATTGACTAAACTATTTACTATTACTTCTCACTTTATGTTATATTTACTATTTGCATTGCACTGTAGTTGTACCATAACGTATTATTATAAAGGATCCATCAGTTATCTTTGTTATTGCTAAAATCAGGTCAATCACAGAAAATGCTTTTTCCACAATAAGAAAACTTAAATTATATCTCAGTATGGGGGTCTTCACCATTCTTATCCAAGAATAAAAAGCCAGATACATGACAAGCCTGAGCTTTGACCATTCTTTATTAAAAAAAATATTTTACAAGTCTAACTATCGAGATTTTAAATAACTAGAGATGGAACTTTTTGTACACCACATACAAACCACTGAAATCGGTTGATAATGTAAAAACAGTTTGTTTTTATCCAGAAAAAACGCAGCTCCCCCGTTTGCTTACATTTGATTACAGTGCAGTCTTGCCCTCAGCAAAATGGCGGACCCGTTGACGTATCGCAGCAACGTTCCAAAGCGGCCAATAGGGCGTCTATGTATTTATTATGTCTATGCTTTTAATTATAGGAAAACATCCTACATGAATGTGTGAACAATGTCAGGAGGTTGAAACAGTAGAACATGTTCTTACAAAATGCAGGAAATTTAATCAGGAAAGACAAGAAATGATAACACAGTTAAAAATATAGGAAGGGTAGATAATACAGTAAAAAGTTTATTGGAGTATGGAGAGAGTGTGGAGGGTAGTAAATGGTTATTTGGTTTTTTGAGGGGGACTGGATTAGATAGGCGGATTTAGTGTGAATGAAAGTAAAGGGTAAATAAAGCCTGAAGATGGCAGTAATGCACTTTGCAACCTGGATGCAACTCAATGGATGCCAGCTGCCGTAAAAATCCAAAGAAGAA
Source organism: Rhinichthys klamathensis goyatoka (assembly GCF_029890125.1). Classification (NCBI taxonomy): domain Eukaryota; kingdom Metazoa; phylum Chordata; class Actinopteri; order Cypriniformes; family Leuciscidae; genus Rhinichthys; species Rhinichthys klamathensis. Next base: position 1,678,167 of record NW_026606781.1, read on the forward strand.
GAAGAAGAAGAAGAAGAAGGCTCTCCGTTAGACGGGCTCTAGTCTGACTCAATTTTTTTTTACAGTCGGTTTGACTTTGCCGGAGCTGTCAAGTGGGAAAAAGAAGAGAGACGAATTAATACCATTCAGGTAACTTGTGTTTGCGGAAAACTTTCACTCGTTACATGCGGCGTCGTAAAATGACTGAAATCTGCCGTAAAGCGCCCCATGACAAAATCGGTTTTACACAGTCAGTCATTTCTGTCAATATATGTGCTGACGATAATGAGAGAGAGTATCACTTAGGTCCTTACATTTTTAGGTAAGCCACGTGATGGAATATTTTCTTAAATGTAGATCTCGAAAAGATGCAGGGTGATGATGCATGGGAAATGTCACGTAAGTTAGATGGTGGATGACTGAAAGCTGTCATTGACATGCCTCGATTTACAACAAACCCATCCCTGGCTTTTGATCTCATCATAAAAAGTTCCGGTGGTATTGAATAGTATTTGTATCTGATGCCGATTGCTCAAAAACCACAACAAAGGTTAACATTCATTCATTAACATTCTCTGATTCCAGTGTCAGGATGAGCATCCACACTCTCCTGGTTCTGTACGGGAGTCAGACGGGAACAGCGCAGGACACGGCAGAGCGGATCGGCCGTCAGGCGCAGAGGAGGCGGATGAGATTCAGAGTCGAAGCCCTGGACACTTACAATGTGGTCAGTGCACGTCTGCAGTCAGACAGGCGAAGCTTTGCATTGAGTTGGGGTTATAAGTTAATTAGTTCATACGATCTCTTTGCTTTATGTTATCACGTCTCCTCATTAGGCCAACCTGATCTCAGAGTCTTTAGTAGTGTTTATCTGCGCCACCACAGGACAGGGGGACCCTCCAGACAATATGAAGGTCAGTCTGTATATACATCACTTAAGTCTATAAACTCTAATGCATTACATATTTAAATGTTAAATATTTGAATGTTTTCTTCATATAGAAATTCTGGAGATTCCTGTTCAGGAAGGCATTGCCTGCTGATTCTCTTTGTCGACTTGACTGTGCTGTGCTGGGCCTTGGAGACTCCTCGTATCCAAAGTAAGATGACAGATGTTCTGCTTACAAAGCCTTCATTATGCTTTCATATGTTTTTCTTCACTGCATATTTTTAATGAAATTGAAAGGATAATTCTTTTTTTTAAGAACTGAGTACATATGTTTTCAGGCTGCATATTATTATTGATGATACAACACTTCTGTCCACTTTCCAGGTTCAACTTTGTTGCGAAGAAGCTCCATAAGCGTTTGCTTCAGCTTGGTGCTAATATGCTGCAGCCTGTTGGACTGGCTGATGATCAACATGATCTGGGGTGAGCAGAGGTCCTCCTCACACACAAATATATGTTATATAATAAATGTTATATATGTTTTTGTACAGCTATATATGTATAATATATATATATGTGTGTACAAAAACATATGCAACGTATGCTGCTTGATATTATTGTAATCATAGGGACATTGGCTTGTAGTGCAAATAGTTTTACCGTTTACTACACTTATTGTTTTTTACAGCAAATCGTTTACCTTCACATTGAAAAATAAGGTGGCTACAGTGTTTGTGAAGTTCGCATTCTGTACAGCTGATATTTCCTGTATTACTCCTCAGGCCTGATGGTGTGATTGACCCCTGGTTGCTTTCGTTCTGGCAGAAAACCCTGTCTGTCTACCCTCCTCCTGCTGGCCTCGCTCCAATCCGTGAGGAAGAAAAGTATGTATTTCACATAATCTAACACTCATAGCTTCCAAACACTTTGATTACTTAATTGAAATATTTAACAGTTAATATATTTAAAGGGTAAATATGTGTGCAACTGAGACCACTGATCTATATAGAATGACATTATATAGATCAGTGCCTGAGACCCGCAGTGACAGCTGCTGTCAGACTCGCTAAAATGGAGAGCGACTGGAGTGACGCAAGTAGCTTTTGCAACAGAGCGGTCATTTGAAGTCGAGGACTTTTCTCCCCCACCTTCACCTGAAGTGGAGGATGTTGAATTGTCTGTGGACACAGGGCCAGAGCCATATCAATTCGCGCCGCTGGCTCAAACTGCGGTCTTAACTCCCGCATCAAGATCGGGATCCGACGATGCTAGCGAAAATATTTTTTTTCCAGGGTTATTATTACTATTACGTTCAGTATATTTTGCTGCTATGTGAAAAAAATATCCAGCAAATCGTGCCGGCCAGTTTGTCGACACCAGAGGGTTAACTTTAGCCTAATAGGAAGGAACCTAAATTGTGATTAAAAATATATGCTCACTCACACCATGACGCCGCTGTGGTGGTGGAGTCCATGCAGGAAGAGCAGCGTTTGGCACTGCGTCGCTTTTCAGCACGAGCTGTGTGGAGAAGCCCATTTCCACCTCCATTGCGTTGGAGAAGCAATCCCGCGTAAAATGCAGTTTGCACACAGCGATAGACGGGAACTCACGGTCTTCCAGGCCAAGTGCATGCAAACACTGGCGCCTAATTTCCAAGTCTAGTGGAAAGTTATGCAGTGCTGTTGCAACCAGCAACACTACACCTACGTACCATCCTAACCACTGTACTAAATACAGATAAAGCTAATGCTAAAAATCTATGCTAATATACGCTATCCTGATTGTTTTCAATACTCGTAATTCCAACTCCTGACTCGCTATAGTAGTTTTGACGGAACCAGATGCTTTTATACCAGGGGCTGCCAAGGGCGTGACAGAGTGACGTCAGAGAGTACCCTGCATCACAGAGTACTTCAGGAGCTTTCCGTTTAACCTCAAGAGGGCAGCACTCTTTTACACCATATATTTGAAAATTAAAACACTTTATACCCAAATGTCAAAAAATGTACTCGAATCAATGAACAGCATTTATGAAGCTCCATTCTTACAGATCATTAACTAAAAACCGTTGTTTTAGTGTTTAGTTACCCTTTAATGTAAAATGTTCTGATTTTTCAGACTTCCACCCCGATACGTTTTCCACTTCCTAGATGAAGTCCCAGTTAAGCAGATTGAGCATCTCCAGACACCTGATAATAAGGCTCTTCCCACCTCGCTGCAGCCTTTTCCAGCTCGAGTCGTGTTCAATCAGAGAGTGACTCATCCCTCACACTTCCAGGATGTCAGGCATATCGAGTTTGACATTACAGGCTCCAACATCCAGTGAGCAGTGTGAAACATTTAAAATAATAATATCTAGAGATGTTATCACAAAATGATATTAAAAGATTGTGTCTATCTCTGACAGGTACAATGCAGGGGACGTTGTAATGATGAGACCCTGTAATGCTGCAGAGGATGTGGAGCAGTTCTGCCAACTATTGAAGCTTGACCCGGAGTGCTACTTTACACTAACTTCCACTGACAGCAGCACAGGTGAGGTGATACTTATCACCTTAAAACTTAACCCACATGCTAAAACATCTCCATTTGTGTTCCACATAAGAAAAGCCTTCCCTTTTAAATTTTGAAAAAGTCTGTGTTCCCCTCCTCTCTGTAGCAGCAGTCCCTGTGCGTCTTCCTCAGCCCTGCTCCGTTCGCTTTCTGGTGGAACAGTTCCTGGACATTTCTGCTGTTCCACGTCGTTCCTTCTTTGAGGTGTTGGCCACTTTTGCCACTAATGAGCTGGAGCGTGAAAAACTTGTGGAGTTTAGCTCTGCTCCGGGTCAGGATTCTCTTCACTCCTACTGCAACCGACCCCGCCGAACAGCCCTGGAGGTCAGAGGTCACGTTGACTGTTGATGTGAAATGATAACTATTTTATGATGTCTGCAGACTCATTTTGTACACTGTTGTCATATGGAGTATGCGAGAACTGTGTGCTTGTTCAGATATTTTGTGGCCTACAAAGTTTTTTATGTGGTTAAAATCTGTAAGTAGTGTTGTCACTTTCTAATGTTAACACAAAGGAAGTGAAATATCTACTGGATTTGCGACAGCTCCTGTAAGCTAGTGAACAGGTTTTGTGATCTCTGGGCAGATGTTATTTAACCTTTATACTCTTGTTGATCAGGTACTGACAGACTTCCCTCACACCACAGCTGAGTTAAGCATTGACTACTTGTTGGATCTTTTTCCAGAAATTCAGCCTCGCTCCTTCTCCATTGCCTCTTCTCTCTTGGTAAGTCAACAATAAAGTCAACAAAAGTAACAATTAAAGGGTTAGTTCACCCAAAAATGAAAATTCGATCATTAATTACTCACCCTCATGTCGTTCCAAACCCGTAAGACTTTCGTTCATCTTCGGAGCACAAATGAAGATCTTTTTGATGAAATCTGAGAGCTTTTTGTCCCTCCATAGACAGCTACGCAACTGACACTTTGACGCTTCAAAAAGTTCATAAAGAGATCATAAAACTAATCCATATGAAATGACCGGTTTAGTCCAAATTGTCTTAAGAGACTCGATCGCTTTATACGATGAACAGACTGAATTTAGGCTTTTACTCACCTATAAACATTGATCAGAGAACATAAACTGAAGCTCAACCGAACCTGCTTGATGTGTGAGAACAAGCCTCTTGCTGAAGCTCAAACGTGCTGTGCAACACGTGAGAATAAACCTCATTGGTTTGCGCACATCAAGCGAACATGCTGGAGCTTCTGTTTACCACAACTGATGTGGGAGTTGATGAATGTTTATGTGTGAATAAAAGCCTAAATCCAATCTGTTCAGCATTTAAAGCGATCGTCTCTTCAGAAAGTTTTGGACTAAACCGTTCAATTAAAATGGATTAGTTTTACGATCTCTTTTTGAGGCGTCAAAGTGTCTGTTGCGTAGCTGTCTATGGGGGGACAGAAAGCTCTTAGATTTCATCAGAAATATTTTTTTTTATTATTTGTCCTCTGAAGATGAACAAAAGTCTTACGGGTTTGGAACGGCATGAGGGTGAGTAATTAATGACAGAATTTTCATTTTTGGGTGAACTATCTCTATTATGTTACAAAAGATTTCAATTTCAAATAAATAGAAAAAAAACCGTTCTATTCATCAAAGAATCCTCAAAAATGTATCATGGTTTCCACAAAAATATTAAGCAGCACTGTTTAATAATAATAAGAAATGTTTCTTGAGCACCAAATCAGCATATTAGAATTACAAATCTTACCGGTATTGTAAATGTATAATATTTATATAAATATTTGTTTCTGATTCCACAGCAACACCCTGACCGAATCCAGATCTTGCTTGCTGTGGTGAAATATAAAACCCTGCTTTTGAAGCCACGCAAAGGCCTCTGCTCTTCCTGGCTGGCATCTCTGGAGCCCTCGAAAGGTTGGTCTGATCGACCTGAAAGAATTAACAAGTAAAGTCAAAAACTGCCAATAATGCAGTCAGACAAATAATTATATCTGTGCGAATAAATAGTTTTAAAAAATCGTGTTCAAAATACTGTTTAGGAGATGTTTACATACCGCTGTGGGTGAAGAAGGGGAGTTTGAGATTCCCTCACGACCCAGACTCCCCTGTGATAATGGTGGGACCAGGGACTGGTGTGGCTCCCTTCAGATCTGCCATACAGGAGAGGGCTGCTCATGGGAAGATGGGTGAGTTTGTTGGATTTGGTTGTTATTCAGAAGTGCGTAGCATCAGATGAAAAGTGATGGTCAAACATGTATTCCGCTAATAAAATTTATTGTGAGGGACACTTCTTCCTGAATTGGGCTGAGGGTAAGAATCAAGAAATGTGGTGCCTATTTTTCTGATTATATCTTTATACAATGTGTACTTTATGGCCTAGAACACACTCATAATTTGATAAGTAGTGACCGAATGTGTGCCATAATGCTGTTGATAAGTCTCGAGTGCTTAGTCATAATACAGTCTAACTAAAGTCTCATCTCCTGTTTCAGCTAATGTGCTATTTTTTGGCTGTCGCTCTGAATCAAAAGACTTCTACTGTCGATCAGAATGGGAGGAGAAGGTGCATAGGGGCCACATGATCCTTGTCACAGCCTTCTCCAGAGATCAGGTCAGATGAGTATTATTTAGCTTTTACCATAAGAGTACTGCACAGGTATGTCTAAATAAGAGAGGGGAGGACCCAGGAACATTTAAAAAATAAGGTGTGTTCGACTTCACGTGGCGCTGCACAGACACAACGTCTGACTTGAAGCAGTGAATGCCATTAAGGAATTTTGTCAGACTTGAGACAGCGTCACAGTGATGCAAGCCATCAACATACCGCGAGAGGAATTCAAGAGCAGCGGCTGCACAAGCTCAGATGACGACACCCTTGTTCAACGATTGGCCGGATTCACTTATGACAATGACGTGTTTTGTGTTTATTCTGACACCTTCAGTTCCGATAATGCTCAAAAAGCCATGTTTTCATAACAATAAAATGGAACCATAATGTTGTACTGTCATGTTTATAAAAATAACACTGATAAGAAATATATAGATCCACTTAAATGGCTTACGTTGAACTTTATTCTTGTACAAATGGTGCTGCATTAAGCATTGCATGAAAAGTGTTTCTGTTGCTTGATGAAATTGTCTGAAGATTGTGTATTTGACAAATATCACATCTAATCCACTTTGTCTGTGATAAAGTACGCAAACACAGTGTGAGCGAGCGTCACTACAGGAAGCAGAAAGTGTCCGACTTGACGGCTCCGTTTTCAATTCTGCCCCCAACTGCAAGTGGCAACTCTCGCCGATTGGTCTGCACAGCGCTGCATGAAGTCGTACACACCTATTGTCTTTTGTCATACAGTCAGTAGTATAATGCAGGTTATGGTAATGTGACTTGAAATCAAATGTGTTCCATACTGCATGTTTTTACTGTAAAAGAAGGCACATCAATCTATGTTAATGTAATTAATGACATTTATAATTGAAACATTATAATTACAGTGTTCATTTGATTGTTTTTGCAATAATTGCTGCCTGGAAATATTTTCTTTTATAGGCTGTGGGATATAATTAGGTAAATCTGAATCTGATTCATTTACAGGAGGATAAAATCTACGTTCAGCATCGCGTAAAGGAACAAAGCAAACTTTTATGGGATCTGATAGCAAAGAAGAATGCGTTCTTTTACATAGCAGGGTAAGTCTTTTTAACATCAAGTTAAGGCATTCAACAAAATAGTGTTGAACATTACAATTTTTATGGAATGTTATACCCCATACTGTATGTATGGATGGTTATAGAGCAATATTACAACATATATGAGGAGCAGGACAGAAATTAGCTACCCTTTTCCATTTTCATCCAGAAATGCCAAGCAGATGCCCACAAGTGTATGTGACGCGCTGAAAGAAGTATTCCAGAAAGAGGGTGGGATTTCTGAAAACCAGGCACACGAGATGCTGGATGCCATGGAGAAAACCGGACGCTTTCAAAGTGAAACCTGGTCCTGATCTCTCCATTAAATCCATAGCCTTAATAAACAAAAAATAGCCTCAAGTGTGAAAAGTGAGTTGAACTGAGATTAAATGGTGTTGTATAGTGCTTTGATTCCAAACCTCAGTTGTGGTCCAACCACTTTCTTCGCCCAACAAGTTCCCCACTGCCTTTGACAATGTAACTGGGACCTGTAAGCTTAACAGAAGTTACAAACAACACACTACCAGACCATGAATTTAATTTGATGTTAGCTGTAATCTAGGCTGGGGTTACTGCTTTCATTTTTATTGTATGGATTTGACTTATTGAAGGACAAAGTAATAAAGACTTGGAAAATTTATTAATAGTTGGAAATACTTCTATTCTTTTAATTTCTTAAAATAAATCATGACTAAAATATAAGAACTGATTCTTTCATTTTAAATTGAAGCATCGAATTGTTCACATGGACACAGCTAGTGTGCACCAGTCAAAATTTAATATGGATGTGCTCATTTAGAAGAAGAAAAAAGATTTCAACAATGCAAAATCCAACTCACACTGGTATATTCTACATTAGTGATTCTCAACCGGGGGCCTCTGCAAACTTACAGGGTGGCCACAGGACGACTTACAAGTATTTACATTTATAAATTATGATTAATATAATGAATGAATTGTGGTTAATTCAATATTAAATTTACTGACCACGTTCATTAAATATATAAATAAAAATCAATAACATCAATAAAAATGTTTTAACTATTATAGCATATAGACAATAAATATCTTAGCAGGGATGGGGGAAGGTGATTATGGTATTTGAGTCAAAAAGGCTAAGACCACTGTTACTCACAAAAACAGTGTCATACAAGGACTACTTCAAAATATTAGTTTATTCAATGGTTCAGTTGAGAGTTTTCTGTCAACAGCTGTAAATTCACACATACTAAAATGGAACATTCAAATTCTCATAAGTTATTAAAAGGTTTTACACACGCGTTCAGTGCCATAAAACTCTGATTAAATTGTCTTAAAGGGATAGTTCTCTCCATTCACGCACCATCATGTGTTTCCAAACCTGTATGACTATAACACAAAAAACAACATTCCCAAAACTGTTTTGGGGACCACTGACCTCCAATGTATGACAACATTTTTTTTACATAAATATATATTATGTTCATCAGAAGAATGTCAGTCATACAGGCGAGTAAATGGTGACAATTGTTGTTTTGGTGTGAACTATCCCTTTAAGTATTTAGTACACCCACTGCTAAAAATAAAGCAGTGTGTGTGGTTTACATTTTTTCTTGATTGTTTCCACTGTGATAAAACCTTTCTGAGTCAGACAGAAGACTTCAAACCGAGGATTAACTGGAGTGTGAAGCTGTTTGGATCACTGAAAAGCTACCATTCGCCACATTTACATTCAGATTCATGACAGCTTTGAGTACTAGCTGTCATATTACAAGCTCTAGAAGTAAAATCCCAAGCTCCCAATATCACCTTCAACTCTTGTGCCTTTTTCAAAAAACGGTGATCACACTGACAGTAACACATGGCTTCTTGTGTAGCTAACATTGATTCCTAATTTCCATTCACATCATTGGCTTCAGAACAAACACATAAAAACATACTCGTGCAATGCTTGCAGCTATCTGAGCGCTAGAGTGTGGACCTGATAGATCTCCTCAGGGAAGTTCTGCTGTTGCTCCTCACAGATGATGCTGAGTCCAGCCTTGGCTACTAGGTGACGTAGGAGATTCAGGTTCCGACACACACTGCTGTCTACATCATCAGGTATTATACCCTCAAATGCAACATTATCCTTTACCACAATCAGGCCATTCGGACGCAGACCGCTCTGGCAACGCCTCAGGAATTCCACCAGGTGGTCGTCGGTTAAGTGACCTACAGATACATGAAGCGATTGGAAGATTCATCTAGTTATAGTGACTGTTTCCATTGTATAAAATTGTTCTTATGATAGATGGTGTAGCCAAATAAATCCATTTACCAATCACCCACTGAATCCATATGACATCATAACGTTCTGGCTGGGGCTGAAAATCTTGCAGGCCACAGCAGAAGTAGTTCTCCACCCGCTTGCCCTCCTCACCCAGGTATGTACGAGCTTTCTCCAGGAACTCCTGCGTCACGTCCACTAGGTCCACTGTACGGAAGAGCGGCAGGAGCAGCCGCTTGGTGATTCGGCCAATTCCAGCACCACAGTCCAGAGAACAGCCTGTCCCAGTCTTACCCTGGCCTTCCTTTGAGTAAAAAAGGAAACCAGACGATAGTGTGTTTCTCATGGACTTTCATTTAAGGTTTGGTGGAGCTTAGTAATTGTGGGCAAGATTACGGTCTTGCTCCATTTTCAAGATATTTCTTTCAAATAATCACTTAAGACCTAGCAGTGGACTAAAATTTGGAGTAGTAGAATGTCAAAGATTTACACTACCAACTTACACTAATATTTTTCATGTTTTTTAAATAAGTCTCTTATGTTAACCAAGGCTGCTTTTATTTGATCAAAATACAGTAAAAACAGTAATATTGTGAAATATTATTACAAATAAATTTTTCTATTTTAAAATGTTATTTATTTATGTGATGGCAAAGCTGAGTTTTCAGCATCATTACTCCAGTCTTCAGAGTGTCACTGGTGTCTGGTTATACATCTTGTTTGCAGCAGGTCATGACAGCAAAGGGGGTTCAATTAAGTACTAAAGATGCTTGCCATGAAGGGGTTGAATAATTTTGAGACCGCAGAAGTCATTAAAAGTGGCATTTTCAGTTGAATTTGGGGAAACCACTTGAAACATTTGTTGTGTTGAGCGATTTCAATTACTTTTGTTTGATTTGTTCATAGCCAACAGCTGAAAGTCTGTAAATTTGATTTACAAATTTTATTGGTTGAATAATTTTGATTACAACTGTGTGTGTGTGTATATATATATATATATATATATATATATATTTCTGACCCTAAACCTCTGAACAGTAGTGTATTAAAATGTAGAATTACTCACCCCAAGGAATTTTTGAAGAAACTTTTTGGAGCCATTAATGTCAATGCTGGAAATGCTGCCATAGCCTCCCAGCATTCCATCCACAGTGGGCGGGACATCCTTCCAGTAATGTTCTGCCTTCGAGTAAAAGGTTGTCTGGTCTTCTATCAAGCAGTCTTCCATCTTTGTGAAACTCCTGACCACAGAGATCAAAAGAAAGTAGTTTTACCAGAGTCAGAGTTCTTCTTCAGCATTTTTTTATTGAACTTTGATCTTATGCATTTTTATAGATGTATATATTCAATTAGAAATATACAAGTACACAATTAAAAGTAGATTGAATTATTTCATGTTCCTATATTCATTTTTTCATATTTAAATCAATTTCATAGCAATTATAGGTTCTGTGTAAAATCATATGCTGCATGGAAATCAGTCTGTAAATGCATCTTACTGCTTCAGATGAAGCTTCTGTGCAGTGTAAAAATGCATTAGTATATAAATGCATAAATGAATTGGTTGCTAACGCGATTCTTATAAAACTGTTATACTCCATTGCTATTCGTCAAGTTTTTTGTATAGCGCTTTTCACAATACAGAAAATATTTAGCCTATTGATACCCCAATGAGAAAAGGCGAATGTGACAAGGGGAAAACCTTGGGCAGAACCATTCTCATTTGGCATGGTACATTTTACAATAAATATATACAAATGTCAAATATTATTCATAGTAAGTAAACCTAGTCATGCACTCACTGTCAATAAGACAATGTTTGAGTTGTTAGTTTATAAAAATTATTATAATTATCATTTCAATGAAATGGTAAAGAGCCAATTCTTTAGCCTGTAATGAGACCCAGGGGTGCCGCTAGCAATTTTGGGCCAATGGAAGAATATGAGGTAACTTAGGCCCCCTATTACATTACTACTAGTACCGTTAACTTACTACTAATAAAATTGATCTCTGGGGGCCCCAAAAGTGCGTGAGCCCTTAGAATCGTCCCAACTTCCCCCCCTTAGCGGAGCCCCTGATGAGACCTAACGTGCTGAAGCTGTCAGATTTAGACACCTGAATCCAAATGTGTCTCTGCTGTCTGAGCTCAGCTGTCAGGAAGCATCACTTCACCATAGGCTAGACTGACAGACAAATGACTGGTCAAATAAGATATAATCTCCTAACAAAAATGGAAGCATGAATGAATACATACAAAGGACCTACAGAACACACAAATACCCACAAAATAGTTTTAGTCTAAAGACTAAAAAATTGGCGTATTTACGAAGTAATAAATGGTCATTGAAGAAAAAGTAGTCTGTTACTGTTACAGTCTCATTCCTTACTGGGTTTACTTGGACAAAAAAAGATCATACATGTGGCCCTGCTATCGTGCTCTCGTTAAACGTGTCTTTTCCTTTTGCTATATTTAGGGGTGACAAAAAGTTACACGTGTTGACACGACCAGCTCTCAATCACAGGTATGTACATTCATGCTTCCAACATGTCTTTCTGATCTGTTTCTGTCTTAACAGTAATTCAGACAGTAAACACTACCGTACCTTTGCTTTCGTGCCCTCGCTGCCGCTGACTGTCGTTTCTTACAATCGGTCATGTCACTACTGAACAACTGTAGTAGAACTGCCCCATGAAAGCTTTCCTAGCTCCCTAAAGCAGAAATGCTGAACACCGTACGTCATTTCCTTACTTGACCAACGTGTTTCCCCCACTGATCTATGTAGAATGTCATTATATAGATCAGTGGTTTCCCCTCAGCGATTTGTTTTTGTCTCCATCTTGTGGCCGGATGTAAACTTGCGTACATGGCTCAATATTATCTGCCTGCAGTCCCGGAGGCTGCATTTTCAGGACCCCACTTCTAGGACCGCATTTCTAGGACCCTAGTTTTTTTGTGACAGCGCCACCTACCGAGTCGGAGAACCGCAGTCCCAGGAACGCATTTCCAGGACCCTAGTTTTGGAGGAACGAAAAAAGTGCCACCAAGGCAGTATCTCCACCCAGTTTTAACTACATTAGAGTTTTTTAAAAAGTTTTATTACACCCAAATACTACTTTCTTTATTGCAATTAAACCAGGTTCCTAGGAATGTTGAGAAATTGGGTCTAAGTAGCATACTATAATATAACTCAAGTAAAATAAACAAGGAATCATGTTATAGCCTTTTCAGTCACTCGATGGACCACATTTTCAAGTACAGAGGGAAGACAAGGATGACTCAGGGGGTAGATTGATTGTGTATTTTACAAAATAATATATAACACTTGAACTTGAACACACAAAATCTTTTATAAAATAATATATAACAACTGAAATTGAACACACAAAATATTTTACAAAATAATATGTAACAACTGAACTTGAACAAACACAAAAACAAATTTGATCATGACGTGAACCACTTCAATGGATGGACAAACACATGGACAACATCATCACTGACTCCTAAGAGAGAGAAAGAGAAGTGAATTAAATAAGGAACATTTAGTTGAACATGTTCTACTCTCTAATTTTAAATTTCATATTTAAAAGATCTTAGTTACCACAGAGTAATGATAATGATAAAAATAATGATATCAATCTTCATACCAATTACTGTTCATAATACAATTATTGCATACTGTTCAAAGATTTTGAAAAAAAAAATGATTTTGATGTTGTGGGAACAAAGGTTCTAGAAACACTCATGTCAATAAAGCCCATCTGAACTGAGAAAAAAATAATAGAGAGAGATGCAAGAAATCTGAATAGAAATAACATTATTGACACGACTTTTCCTGACCATATATAAGTAGGCCTATACAGTAAATGACACAATCTAACACGTGGGATTTTAACAGTCAATTATTATAATGGCCTCTCTGATATGTCTGACTATTAAAATGTCATATGTCTCAACCAACTTTATAAAACCATGTCAAAATGAAGAGACGTACACATAACATGTATTGTGGGTAACGTTAACAGGCTTACTGTGAGCACGTGACAGTGAAAACATTACGATTATTTTAACTGAATTAAAATGGAAAAACAATGAGTAATTAACAAGCTTTCAGAACGAACATGGTACAGTTTATTGTGCTGTAAGTAAGTCAACACAGGCTTAGCCTATCATGCAACAGCTCCGTTAAATGAACCGTAGTATTTCATTTTCCAGCATTAGAGGCTAGTATATGATGGCTATGCATTCAAGACTGTTTAGCAAATCACCAGCACGTTGGCAACGTTAACTTTCCAATGAAATGCATCACAATTGTTTTTAAAGTTAAACAAATAAAAATTGATTCGCATTTGATACTCACACTCTGAATGTCATCCATTTTCGCTGGTCCTCTAATTCGGTAGGTGGCGTTGTCACTAAAAACCTAGGGTCCTAGAAATGCGGTCCTAGAAGTGGGGTCCTGAAAATGCAGCCTCCGGGACTGCAGGCAGATGCTACTCACATGGCTAAGAAAACAGTCATTTTAAATAGTCAAAAATGTAATGGTGTTTTGAGAAATGGTGTTTTTACCCAAGGTTAAGACTGCATAGAGTAGTTCTCACCCTTGGTCATTCCTAGATTTAAGGTAAGATTTCCTCCAGTATTTCTGCTAAAATTCTGCTAAATCTGCTTGTTTTTAATCTTTCTTTCTTTACGACGACATTATTTTCTGTACTGTTTTTAGAATTGTAATTATGTTCTATGTATTTTATTGTATGGACAGTAATTGATTGTTAATATCATTTGAACAAGTTTACTGAGGCCCCTATGGGTCCGGCCCCTTGCATGTGAGGAGGCTAAATGCATTCCCTCAATAAATGTAAGAAATTCTGAATATATTATGAAAATAAAAGGTTCATAAAATGATTTTCATTTCTAGAGCCCTAAAGCAGCATAGAAAAAAGGTAGAGGTATACACTTTAAAGGTAAGTAACGGTATGGACTACACTAGCAGTTTTTTGTCCTAGACACTAAAAGCACAACTTTTTTTTATATTTTAGGCATGTTTGCATCCCTTCTTTGACACCAGAGCAATGGGAGTTAGTGTTTCTTTTCCTATGGTTGGTCTTTAAGTAGGTATTTTATTTTCACTATTCATCACATTTTCATCTTAATATTGTCTATTTGGTTTACTCTTATGAACATCCTTTCACTTTCATTTCCCATGTCTTTCTAATAAATGTTTATCTGAACTGTAAGTTCATCCTAACGATCTTTATTTTATATTCTGTCCAGCCTCTTGTTTTCCACTGTTGCCGTTTCTTTCTTCTCATCCCGTCTCTTATTTTCACTCCCCTTATTACATGACAGGATGCTTTCTCTCGACTACTTATGCTCGTCTCTCCTCCCCCACAAGCCCAATGTTTCACAGCTCTCCTCTCACTCCCCTGGGCAACTCCTCTCTTCCTCTTTCTCCCTCCCGACTCTGTCTGCTCATCCTTTTCTGTCTCTCGTTCTCAGCCGAGCTGGCAGGGTACATATGATGACTCAGTACACTGCCTGTCTGCATCGGACAGCCTGAAGTCAGTCGATATTTAATCTGATCTGCTCTCTTTCACCCTATCTTCTTCTGTCTACTCCCTCTCTGGCTCCTGACACCTTTTACATTCTCATTAGAATTACAAAGAGGCTGGAGAAATGAAGCGGAAATCAACATTTTTGAAATGTCCTGAGTCAGCAGAGCTGGCCGGCTCTTCTCCTTACCTGTCTCCGCCTATGGGTTCTCTCTCTCTCTCTCTCTCTCTCTCTCTCTCTCTGTGTGTGTGTGTGTGTGTGTGCCCTCTTCACGTTTCTCCTTTTAGATTAACCTCTTTTCCACAGTTAAATATGTTTGACAGTATATAGTTACCTAGTTTTGACTCATTCTAGACTTTTTTGAAGAGTTTAAATATTAATAATCAAATGTCAAAATAAACATTTTTAATGTATTAGTGTTAGGCTACTGTAGAAATATTTATTTATTTTATAGTATTTGTTGATATTTGAATTAGCCTTTATTTTAATATTTTCTGTTAAATTTTAGTTTAAGTTTTTAGTAATGTTGTTGTTATTTATTGTTTCTATTAATTTCAAGAGTTCACACTTACATCAATTAAACAGAGTAAAGATTATGCGTATTTGGCGTGCTGTCCGGGGGGAGGGCTCCGAGCTCGGAATTTTGCCCGAACCCAGAGTACTCCCCCCGTTGTTGTAAGAGTATTAGGACTATAAGTGAGGCGATGGGGTGGTGGAGGGATGCTGTTAAACTGTCAATGAACGGAGGTAAGTTTGCTGTATATATACACACAGCGCTTAACTCGTTGATTAAGCACCACTCGTGTCTAATTAGGTTTGATTATCTAAATGTGCTCCACATGTGTTTAATTAGGTTTAATTATCTGAACGTGCTTCTCCCGAACTTTGTTAATAAAACATCATTTATGTATTATTTTTTGTAATTAATTTATTTCTATTATTTCTATACTTATTGTTATTTAAAATTTAGTTTTAATAATTTTAGTACTTCATCTTATTTATTTTAGTTGTTTGCCAATCTAATATTTTTACGTTATTTTATAGAGATATTTGATGCTGTCTTGTAACTAAATTAAACTGCTACACACTGGCTATCAGGTACACAACATTGACAACAGTACTAGAATCTAGTCAATATCAGCAATACTAGTAATGTTGATTAAAATAGCAATGTAAGTATTTAGAAAAGAAACATCTATCCTTTTGTTTCTCCTGGATGTGGAGGGATTTTCAGCTGAGGAGGGTGGTTTTAAGGGAAAGGTGAGGAGATGTGTGTCTTGCATATAGGGTGGAGGTCACAGAGTAGTTCTTATCTCATTCTATTCACATGTAGACCCTGACTCAGACACAAGGACACATGCTTCAATCAATAAATCTACTGTACTTACACAGAGCGAACTCAGCCTTGTGCATTCAAGGAGTTCAGTTCATTCATGCAAAAAAGGACAGATGGCATCCCTGGAAAAAAGAAATGGACAGTATAAGGGCACTTATGAACATGTGCACATACACTGCAACCAAACACAGTATGTAATGAATTGCAGTCAAAGTGAGTGTTAAACTGACCACTGTTTGAACATTGTTACATGTATAAGCTACCAAAAAAATTACATGATACATCTTGTGCTACTTGTTAAGCAGATGAACCAAACAACGTCTCCTATAAGTTTCCTTAAAGGTAGAGTAGGCAATTTTGGAGTGGCTAGGAATAGCAAATTAGCTCCCTTCACCTTCTTCAAAACACATGAACACGCACGAGAGACGCCGTTAAAATTACCACGTCTCAAAGCACAAAACATTACAATAATAATGAATGTAAACAACTTGCAGAGCACTGACTTGTACCACCTGACTGCTGCAGATTGATTTCGGCGTTGATAGTGTTGCCAGAGAAACGCATGAAACATGAACAGCTCCAGGAGGAATGTCATGGTTGCCGTCTCTAAATTATGGTTACGCCATGGCATGAACTTGTAAGCTTGTTTTGGTTCAGGAGGAACCGTAAAAGTCTGCTGCTGTTTGTTTGCGGCGCTCAGTGACTGTCTGTCTACAACTCTGCATAGCTTTATGGAACGCGCTGATAACGTGTGTGATGTCTGCGCGAGCAGGTGCGCCGTGCTATGGAAATACATATGTTGACAGGCAGGAAGGACACTGTATGTCATTCCATTCGGACCTGCATTTTTTGGTCCTGATACTTCCACAGAAGATATGTACATTTATTCATATTTGGACCACTTTTATTATTGATTGCTATTAGGATGTGAAGGGAGTTTCAACCAGAATAACAAAAAGTGTTTATTATATAAAAATTGCCTGCCCTACCTTTAAAGTCTGCTTAGGTCATTTGTAGGACAATCTTGGTTTGTGGCATATTATTGTGATTACAATTCATATGAACACAAAAGTGGCACAAATTAATGAAATATTCTTAAGTTGTTATTACAATGATAAGTATTTGAATGTACAAATGTGTAGGATAACTGTAATATAAACATTCCCCTGAATGAGTGTTCAAAACACTTGTGCATTAATTCCAGCAGCCACGTGATGGCACTGTTGTACTGTATGCAAGCTCAGTGGGGCAGCTTGAGGTTAAAATCATTCTCTCATTCACTCAGACAGTCACCAGAGAATCTGTAGTTCTCTCAAGCAATAAACACAATGCCCCATAGTGGTCAGAGCTCAGATCACAGTGGGTGACAACAGCTAACAGTGGAATTTCAGATATGTGTTGCCCTATTTCCCCTACTACCCTGATGTAAATGTTTTATTGAAGACAAGTCAATACCATCATTAAAATTGAGGTAATTATGTTTACATATTATTTAAAGTAGATATTCTGTCGGTACCCTTGGAAATTGTGCTCAAGATATTGGAATTATGACTGAGTGAGAATACTATCCACTTACTCCACAGTTCTTATAGATAACCGTGAGGACTCATCCTAAACCTGACAGTTAAAATAGCATATAACTTTAATATAAAATAAAATAACATATCTATATAACTTTATAATGCACAGCTGTATAGCTTAAAGCCATTTTATTCAGCAAATGTCTATTTTTATATAATTATATATAAATGTACAATGCATGCTAAAATACAATAACAAAGATTTTCTATAATAATGAACTATAATGTGTACATATGATAGCATTGTTAACATGATACAAGGTTGTGAGCGGATGTGTCTGCTTGTTGAATTTGTCCGTTTATGTACTTAATTACAGATAAATATGAGACAGACAGTTGCAGTCCTGTCTGCCATTTGCTACACATTCATATGGTTGTGCTTGTGCATATGTGTAAGCAAATGTTTGTGTTTCTACACACAGAAGGGTCAGGAGGTTTCATGCCTTATTCAAGCGGAACCATATGGCCTGAATGTCTGTCAGAGCCAAAAGGCAAAAACAAACAACTAACTAACTAACAAATGTTAAAAATCACTAACAGTGTTTAAAAACTAATGACATTTTACCTCAAAAATAAATCAGAAGCACATTTTAGCCAAACAAACATTGCAAAAGACTTTGAAGGGTGTGTGTATGTGACACATGTGGTTCTTTGATGTTTGGGATTACAGTCGGATTACATCATGGTAGTTTGGATGGGAGCACCTGTATTATGACAGAAAAAACAAGGCCAAATACACAGATGAAAAGAGGAGCTGGACCGAGGTCTCTCCTGAAAAAGAAGAAAACAATAAGACAAGCTTGTTTTCAGACATACCCCTGAAGAGTGTAAAGTTTATGCAAATCTGTATATGTATAGGTGTGAATGTGTGTTTGTTTACCTTTAAATTAGCATGTACTGAATGTCCCTGTATGATTTCAGTATTATGTTTGTTTGGAAGTAACCATCAGGAGGTAGCTATTATATACACAGCTGTCTGGAATACTTCATTCTGATCATTCATGGCATATATTATATAAAATATTTCTGAATGACTGCATTCAAAATGTATGAATTCATGTCTAATGTTCATATTATATTATAACTTAAAAACTAACTTACTAAAACAAAAATAAAATAAAGCTAAAAGATTATAGATCTGATAATAAAATCAAAATCTTAATAAACACTACAATAATATATAGTACTTAAATAACACTAATACATTGTAAACACATTTTATTTTTTAAAATTATATTAATAATAATAAAAATATAAAAAAATATAGTATATTAATAATATGGGTTTGATTCGGATGGAATCCATGAACTAAACAGACAGATGATAGCTATTATTATATGATTCATGTAATAATGTTTGTAAATAAAATGTTCAAATAAAAGCGGTGGTATTTTAGTATTATTTATATACTATTAGTATTTGTGTAATTTTATATATAGGTGCATCATTATAGTAAAATGCAGCAGTATATCAGCAGCAAACTTCAAGCAGTCAACACCAGGCTCTTAATCGAAGCCAGAGCTCTGCAGTGCGTCGAGCTGAATGCGTAATGACTGAATTACAATCAGGTTTGGGTGAGAGCGGGATTAGTTCTGTCTTTGAAGGTCCGAGGTCTGATGTGGTTTCTGGTTTCACAGTGCAGCAGTGCCTTGCATATTGTTGAGAACAGAGGCTGTGCGAGTGTGAGTGTGCTGGAATGTTGCGTGTGCGTTTATGGAACAAAACAGGATAGAATGTTACACAACCCACGCCCAAAGTCCATGCTATGCTTGCCATACTAACTTCCTTCTCTCTTTCTGCCTTTTCTCCTCTGAATTTTTCCTCTCTGTCTCTGTTTTCCCCCATGTGAGCCTCTGACACCCCCATCACCGCCAACAACTCTCTCTGTATATATATTTCTGAGATCAGCCGTGGCTGGGTAGATTGAAGTGGACAGCGGTGCAGAGCACACGCTCACTACTGCCTCCCCTGACCTAGAAACAGAGAGAGAGAGAGAGAGAGAGAGAGAGAGAGAGAGAGAGAGAGAGAGAGAGAGAGAGAGAATGCTAAAAGGTTACTGAGAGGATAAAAGTGTCTTGTGTGGGTTGCTTTACTTATCTATGATATGGGGACAAACCCCTACAAGTGAGCTAAATCTGACAAAAGCTTCCATTTGGGGACATTTAAGATTCATAACTATAATCATATATAAGGCTAGTATTGAACTCACATGAATATAATGTTCTGAACTTAAGACATAATATATCATTAAAGATGTACTGTGTAAGACAATTCATCCAGGTTATGAGTTACTAAACTAGTTAGTTGAACAGGAGCTCCACACCTGGTCTGGAAGAGAATTTACACTCCTATTCCTCTGCGAGACTACGTCTGCCTGGCTCATAGTTAAAAATGCATAAGCCATTTTCTTATTAATATTTCACACAAGTAAGCTCCCTATCACCAGTGCAGCTGTAACCATGCAAGCAGTACAGAGAGAAGGGAAGAGAGGGAGAGAAAGAAAGTGAGAGACTAAAAGAGTATAAAAGAGTGAAGAAGAAAGGGAGGGGAACGTGGTGAATAAAAAGAAAATAGGATGGAACCCTGTTTTCCAGTGTAACCAGACTATTGTTATTAAACCATTTCTATGTCGAATCATGTGAAGCAAGCAAGACTAGGTATAGCCTACATGTGAATGTTTTGGGGGATTTAAAGCTCAAATGTTTAATGAAACTGTTTCTTTAACGTAATTTGTGAATTGTGGTTCTCACTTATGCAACAATACGAGTACGTATCAAGTAAATGACCAATTCTTGTGACAGTACAGCAGAAGTGGTGTTTTTTTTCATAACCAAGTATATTTTCTCTTTGCATTGATGATGTGAATCGGTTTCAATGACCACTGTAAGCCTATAGTGTAGAGTAGCACCATCTAGTGGTAGTATGGCCAAACTGTATGTAGGAAGAATAAAAGACATCGACCCCACCATTAAAAAGGACTTAATTTTATGATTGTGAATAAGATAATTTTTTTACGTTTTGAAAAAAGACTCTTTTGCTCACCAAGGCTGCATTTATTTGATAAAACAGCAATAACTGTAATTTATTCCCTTGATGGTAAAGCTGAATTGTGTGTTACATGTGTTACATGATCCTTCAGAAATCATTCTAATATGATCTGATTTGGTGTTTAAGAAACATCAGAAAACACCAAACCTTTGAATGGTGGTGTATATAGGCTATCCACAAAATTAGTAAACTTACTTAGGCTACTGTATGAAACAGCATAATCAAAGCATAATCAAAAGTTTAAAGCATTAACCACTGCCATTTCATCTCCATCATTCTGCATTTATTCAGCAAACTGTATTATGTCCTGTAACTTTAGTGATACAAGACAAACAAACAACTATTTTGTGATCCAGTGTCTGACCAACCCTTTATTCTTATTTCAGCTAGGAAAGACATGTGTTTATAGTGCTAACTTTTTATTAAAATCATGATCAATTTCTCCCCATACGCCTATGGGAAAAAGGTGTGACAATTCTTTAAAAATGTTAATGTGACCTGGTTTCAACTGCTAAGACACATTAAAATGATCTTCAATGTCCTCCTACCATCTCTGGTATAGTTTGTGGTTATCCCTGGCTGTTTCTTTGCCATTGCAAGTTGATTTGCTGATACTTTCATTCTAGAATTTATCAGCCATAACAATAACTTTACACACTAGCTGCTGCCATCGTCTTCACGCAACCAGTTTCTCAATTTAGCTCGCTAGCTAAGCTGGAGAAATGCCCAAACGAAAATGCGCTTTCAATGATGCAAGTGAAGTGTTTTGCTGTCACTGTAAACCTGAATTTTCTGTCAGCCATCAAAGGTGAAAAAAGCACTGCAGATCATATTTGGACAGCGTCACACAAGAGTGATATGTGGAATTACATTTCATTGTTTATGTTGTCATATTTTGTTTTAGAAATGATTGAATGAAACTGTCTTTAATTGTAAGTTCACATGTAAATGCCATAAACAATGCGTTTGTATTTATTTAAGGAACAAGTTTGAAGAAACTGATGGCATTGGTAATGGCAAAAGATTATGTGTTGAAAATGACATAAGTAACTGTTGTGCTCATGGATACTCATTTTGTTTTATTTTCCATTGCAAAAGCACCTTTACACTCATATTTGCAAACACACACACAAGAACAATTACACAAAGAGTGTGCAGTTCTAGGACAACAAACAATTGAACTTGTAAACACATTTTGAGTCGGACATGATGAAATTGCTCAGGGAGTAAATCAACAACCATTTTGACTGATTCAGTGAGAGATTAGACTGAATTAAACTGATAACTCATGGGATCAAACTGGCTGCAGTGTTTGTTGCCGTGGGCAAGCAGTAATAACACAATATAAGGACATGTTGTCTGTTTATTGTCTTATTTATTTCATAACACCCAGGATTTGTTTGCAATCACTTTCAGTTCGGACCAGGAGTGTCTCTAGTGTCATCAGGACTGAGGCAAAAAAAGTGTCACCATATTTTTATACTCTTTTTTAAAATACTGTTATGAATGTACCGGTATACATAAATTGTCTTTACTTGCAGTATAGAGTCTTTTACAGTCTGCTTGCACAATAACGAGCTGCTTCATCGCTAACAAGCGATAGAAGACAATTCCATGTTTTGTTTTTTCAACATTGTAGGTTAATATCCACGTCATCCAGTGCTCTTTTTGTTTTCTGTCTTATAAATAAATCCAGTTACGGGTGTGAGAACCACTGCACACGGTTCTGAAGGAATCAAACTGAATTGGAAACAATTTCCGAACCCATTCGTTCAATAGAGTGATTCTAGTTCCGATTCGAAACAGCTGATAAGAAAACACACACGTGACATGATTGCGGAAATATTATTAGGAAAAAAAAATTCTCAGGTGGGTCATTGTCAAACAAGCATTTATCATTAGTAATATTTAACTGGGGCACAGAAGTATTTAACTAGAACTTGAGCACCAGTAAAAATGCTCTACTTGCATTTTTATTTATTTATTTAAAAGATTCAATTTTGAAGAAACTGATTTTTGATTTGTTATAAATATATGGATATGAATTATCTCTGACTGCATAGGCTACTGTCCTTCACAAGCTGCACATGCAAAGAAGATTTGCTTCATTGCTGACAAGTTGTTGTTTTTTCCAGATAAAATCTTAAACATTTATTTTTTTTATCATGGAAATCTGCTGACCTACTTGCATATGAGACGATTCATAATGATGGAAATAATTATAACGCACAATCACACACGCATTCAAACAGCATGCAAGGTTGCAGCAGTAGCAGTGACATGTCTTGAGATCCTGTTGCAGAACTCAGGCCTGTGTGTCTAAGTATGTGTGTGTTTGTGTGCGTGCAGAGGATCGATCCAGCCTTCGCTAGCACCAGGGCCCTGAGAGACATGAGGCGGGTAGAGCGAGAGGGGGATGGATGAAGAGAGAGAGAGAGAGAGAGAGAGAGAGCAGCAATAGCAGCAGCACAGCTATTCAAGCTAACTCGTTATGTCCAGGGCTTATTGGAAAACAGTCCGACTGAGGCTCGCCACTGAAATTAGTTATTGATCCTGCCTTCCCATCCCCAACCTGCCTCTCTCTTGCCCTCCTCCTCCCCCTCCGCTTTGGGACCGCAAAAGCCTCTTCTGCTGATTCCTACTCTTTTTCATTTGTTCCCCTCTTCCTCATTCGTTCCCCGGCTCTCTCTTTCAGCAGACACCCCTTTTCGTTCCATACATACATCCGTGTTTTACGTTTTCAGTCCTTTGTTGCCTAGAAGCAGCCTTCCGTGGTTTTGATCAGTTCTCTCTCTCTCTCTCTCTCTCTCGTCAGTGGCTCTCTGATTGGTTAACCTTCTGTCGATGCCTCTCTCTCTTCTTACACCATAACTTCTATCTCTTTGCCTACCTATCATTCTTTTTAATTCTGTTTTCTTTCCCATCCACTGCCTTCCGTCAACCTTGTAGTGCTATCGTTCTCCCTTGTTGTTCTTTTCTCATCCACGAATGACTTTCTTTTCCATTGCTCTCTTTTTATTTCTAGTCTTCGCCTCCTTTCTCTCAGCTGCATCAATTCTGCAGTCAGCTGCACACACTAGTTATAATTTAAAGGAAAGAGAGCGAGAAAGAGAGAGAGAAATGGAGAGAGACAGAGCTGAGGGATAAATGCAGATGTAATTGGTGCAGTGAGGGGAAAGGAAATTAAGAATGTGTCATAATGGTTATGCCATAATCCTTGAAAATAGACATATTTACACACAAAACAAAATATGCATTCACATATTAGCACACACAACAACTACAAGCAGAAACACATGATGCCATTGTGACTAATATATGATTTGCCACACCCTTTTATGATTTAAATTTAGAGATTTAAGATTTAGAGATTTAAATCTTTTATGTGTAGCTAAAAAATATGATTATTACAATCCAGCAAAAATAATGTTAAACCTAAAGGTGAGTTTAAGTTTTAGTCAAGACTTTGGTTCTGTGTAAATGAGATGCTGTTGTCAAGACACTCAGTGTGTGCCTTGTGTTCTGTCAGCTGTATATAAGCATTAATATGTAAAGAAATAGTGTCAAAGTGGCTATAACTCATCAAACAGATGCAAGAAAAAAAGACCGATTACAATTCTGTATGCAGAATTGCAGATACAGTATTGTTCAAATTTTTGCAGTCAGTGAGATTTTTATAACGTTTTTGAAAGAAACATTTCCTACATCTTTCTTACATCTTACAATTAGTTCTCGCAAAAAGAAATTCAAGCTTCTGACCTTCTTCCTGAGCAGTGCCTGGATTTATCCGCTGTAGTTATATGTAATTTCATTGTGTCTCCTGAGTTATGGAATCATATTATCAGCATATACAGGTACATGGCAAAGTATGCTTGATAAAAACATGTTAAAGAGCAGTCAACTCATCTTTAAATTGTACACAACACATTCTGACTTGTGTCTAACATGCCATTAATACAAGTTTAAGACAGTTTGTTCATTAATGAAAACTATACCTTTAAAGAGTCTAAATCAATGGCAGTTCAAAATCCCAGTGCTAAATGTAAAATCTCTGTGATGTATAGCAAATTTGCAGCCAAAGACTCAACAATAAAAGATTGGCTTGGATTGATGATCTTCAAATGGAAGTTACAGAAAGTGAATGGGGGAAAAAAATGCGTTCAAGTACAGACATTATCAATCAATTCCAATATAATTGGATAATGAGGACTTTATTGAAAAGTTGAATAAATTAATTTAATCCAAATATTCTGGATATCTGTGGAAAATGTACAACTCATAAGGGAACACTATTTCATTATTTAGCAATGTGAGCACTACAGTCCTTTTGGAAAGAAGTAGTTGGTGTAATATCTAAAAGGATTAGTAAAGAAATCTGTTTGCCCCAAAATCTGTGGTCTGCACCTGCCTTTCTTTGAAAACACACGAACAGAAGTTTGTAAACCTGTGTTTTTGCAAACGAAACACCTGATTGCCATACACTGGAAAAGTGTTTATGGTTAATCTTTATCATTATGGATCAAATAATTGTTTTCTTGTATAGCAATTGAAAGAATTACTCAATCCAACAAAATACACATTTTTACAAGATCTGGGACTCCTTCCTTCATTTTCTAGAACAGAATGGACCGACTCTTGAGTAATACTAATAATGTGATCATGCCAAAGTGTTTATATATATATATATATATATATATATATATACATATATATCAAACTATCAAACAGGAAGCAGTAAACACAGCTCAATTAACCCACAAGCCTCTCGCTCTTAGCGCTCCGTACGCTTTTGCTCTCTTATGATCTCACTAGGCTGGGAAACAGAGCTCCAGGAGGAGAAAACTAAGGAACGGGAATAATAAAGGGGGTATATACATACATATATATAGAACACATCTTTCTTTAATGTGTGTGAATGTTCCTTTATGGCTCTTGTGTTGGTGGTAGTTTTTCATGAAAATCTTGCATTGTAAATAATAATAAAAAGGTTCACACACCCAAGAAAAAAAGAAGAAAAAAAAAGGTCTAAATCACATAAAACAACTTTAGAGAAAGTTTTGTGGCATTATGTTGTTGCTCTGGAGCTTTATTGCCTTCTGTTTATGTTTCTGTTTCTCTTTTTCATTTTCTTTCCTTTAGCAGGACAGAGAGAGGCCCCCACATTACTTAATTTCATTCCTTCGGTCACATGAGCATTAACATGTGGAGAGAACATTGAACTGACATTCTTCAGGTAGCTTTAACAGGTCAGGGTAAAGTTTCTGACTCAAGTTCCCAGGCTGCATTTCTTTCTCATATCAAGTAGACGCCACCAGGAAGGCAGCTTGAAAAGAACTTGGCCTCTGATTGGGCCATTAATTGAAGTGTCAATGATTTGTGCTCAAATTACAATTGGACAACAAAAATGAACTGACATGCACACTTAAGTGATTCAGTCAGGGAATGAGGAATATTCTGTGCTTGGCAACAATGTTGTTGGCTCATTTATCCTGCTGCTGCCATTTGCCTACCAAAACCACAGTACTCTGGGAAAACAGTTGTCTGTTCATGTTTGTCAGGGTTCAGATTTAGGCAGCACAAATGAAAGGAAAATTTTTACATCTAAGAAATAGATTTAACTTCTAATTCTCTTCTTCCTGTTTAATTGTGACTCCTAAACCTTTCAGGGTTATTATCATTTAGAACTTATTTTTTCATTTTCAGTTTATTTATTTCACCCTATGGCTTTTAGTTTAGATTTTTATTGTTGGAATTTTCATGTTTAATGAAGGTGGGATATAACATTTGAATGTACCATTCAAAGCTTTGGGATCAGTAAGATTTTTATTTATTTCATTAACAAAAATGTTTTCATTTAGTTTTTGCTAACACTGACAGCTTTACAATTTTACCAAGAGACTACTGAAGCTATATTTTGTAGTCAAACAGGAAGCAGTAACCTCAGCTAAATTAACCCTCCCGCTCTTAGCGCTCCGTACGCTCTTGCTCTCTTCTGATCTCACTAGGCTGGGAAACAGAGCTCCAGGAGGAGAAAACTAAGGAACGGGAATCGTAAAGGGGGTTGGTGGAGAACACGGGAACAAAGCAGGAATTTAAATGGAACCCCTCATCCTCCCCCTCCTCCCTTCGAACCCCCTCTGCACCCCCTGCCCAAATGCCTCCCAGCCCCCGCCTTTTCATGCGCCTGTCAGGGCTCTGCAGTGCGGGGGTAGCGGTACAGCTTGGCTTCAGGGGGAGTGTGGTACGATAAGGGTCTTCATGCCGTGCATGGTTGTGGGATGTGGCAGGGAGGGTGTATTAGGGTCATCGCGAGAGCAAGATTGTGAGGTGAAAGGAATGTTTACTTTATTGGGATCCCCCACTTGCTCTCGCAAATGGAAAAAAAAAGTGCTTCCTGGAACCTACCACATATCACCTGGCTCTGGTTTAGCCACTTTTTGTGTATGTATGTGTGTGTGTGTGTGTGTGTGTGTGTGTGTGTGTGTGTGGTGTAAAGTCCATTAGACCTCTACATTCTAGTATGGTAGTCCAATAACCCACGTTCCAGAGAGGGGAGCTGGTCTCATGGCTAACCAAGAGTAAAGATTAACCGTAACACATGCAACTCTATAAAACAAATGGCTTGCGAGCACCTCCTGGAGGAATTACCTCTCTGTTTTATGAGAGAAATGGTATTTGTCCTTCTCAACAGATGAGATGACTGGTGATCTATGGAAACGAGAGCTCCTCACTCTCTTCCATGTGAGCAATGACCTCCAGAATTCAATAAAAGACAGGATTTTCTACAATACAGGAATAGCAGCCATTCATAGTGCAAATATATCAATGGTGAAATCAATTTGCTGGTCTTGATGTGTGATTTTGTACTGTGCTTGCGATTTTAAGAATGTTAAATGGACAGTTCACCCAAAAACGAAAAACATTTACTCATCCTCGTGTCAATCAGACATGTATGACTTTCTTTCTTCTGTGGAACATAAAGATATTTTAAAGAAGGTTGGTAACCTAACCGATTTGGTTCCCATTGACTTCCATTATATTTTTGACCATACAATGGAAGTCAATGGGAACCGTTACTTCAAAATATCCTCTTTTGTGTTTTTGGAATAACATGAGGATGACATGATTTTCATTTTTTTGGTGGACTATCCCTTTAAATCAAGTTGTCTTGAAAATGTGCTAAAGCATTTTTAGCACAATAATAAAAAAGGAAGGTCAGAATCTTTTTCAATAAATATACATATAATGTAATATCTCCATCTGAGCTGGAGTCCTTTCTCCTTGCACATAATATTGATGCAATCTGAAAATGTGAGTCAGGAAAACAGTCATCTCCTTCCATGAGTTCTCTCCTCCACCCACCATTTCCCCTTATTGCACAGAAATAGACAGGAAGTGCGTCATAACTAAAGGAAGTACTTCCAGGAAACGGAGCAAAAGCACAAAATAAAGAGGGCGGACATGAATATGGTGAAGAAATGGCAATCCTATTTGTTTCATCAAAATGTGCAATAAATAAATAAATAAAATTTAATAAAAATATTTAGGTCTAACTGAGTCTGAGTCCTATTCTTAAATAGCTGAAACTCACTTCTAAAAATCAAAGTAGTGCTGTGACAAATAGGTTAAGCTGTGCAGCTGTGGCAATTAGCCTGTGGTGGTGCTCTAGTTCCTATCCACCGTCATGTGATTAGCGTAGTAGCAACCATTAGCCATCAGGTGGCACTGTTAGTTAGGGCACTTCCCAGTATTCTTGACCCAGCACGCACAGGAAGAGATGAAGTGGACTATTTGGCCCAAAAAAAGTACATGGGGCTGAGTTCAATGACTGGAAATCACAGAGGAGATAGGGCAGGGAGCGGAGGTGAGTCAACCTCATCTGCCTCAGCAGGACTCTTGAGCCTACTCATGCTTTTATCAGCAAGAAGATCAGCAATACATTCACCGCCTCACTTTGTTGAGGAAAAATCAAAGTTGTTCCCGTTTACGCACTAACAATAAAATTCCACAGTTTTGGGAACAAGGACAAGTGGTTCAATTCAACCTCAATTAATTTGGTTTAAACGAACATCTTATAAAATGTAAAGGGGCTTTTAACGGTTCCAAAAAGTTTCAAAGTCGCTATACATATTTGAAGCTACTCAACTACTAAAACCTCGACAGGGTTCAAGCGTATATTTTTTCTCCCTCATCTAACAGACAAACCTCATGAACACAAGTTTTGCCAGCTCAACCTATAACAATGTTCTTCTACCACACTTTCCATGTGCCTTTGCATGGAGGCATAAAGAAGAGCTGGATGGTTGTGTACTGAAGGCAAAACTGTCTCTGTCAAAGTTAGGTTTAATGTGAGCTCTAAACCCTTTTCAGCTCCAGAGCAGTGCAGCTCTTGTTTACCGGGAAGAGAATGACGTGGGACATTACATAAGATTGAGTCTGCCTTTCACAAAAAGTGGTATAGAGCAATCTTTAAAACCAGTTCGTTGAATGTTAACTAGGCTACACCACACCAAGAAACAATATCACCTTCTGTGTTGGGTGTGTGACGTGCTAAATAGGTTGAATGACTCTTCAGGGTGTGGCAAGGCAGGTTTGTGTTTGTTCACATGTTTTGTGTACTGGCTACTGGTAATTTAATCCAAAATGTTACTTTTGATTTAGTAACCTCATTTTAATTATAATTAACTATCTGTTAATTGAAGCTGCAGTCCGTGGCTTTTTGGGGTTAAAAATTATCCAAAATAATTTTTTTAGCAAATACATAACCAGCCAGTGTTCAAAACTATCTGCTTGCCTTAGCTCGGTTCAAAACGGTAAGCTTGTAATAATGTTTTTAATTCCAGTGGTACTGGTGGATTTTCGCGGGAAATTCGCGTCATTACGTCACATCTGAACACATAAAGAAGGAGTCTCGGCTAATAGGCTATGTTGCGTGTGAGGATGCTGGAGGTGGAGATTTATAGCCTTTTCTCACAGCACTTGATATAATTAAACTTATCAGTTTGATGACAGATCCAGAAAGGTTCAAACGACAATCACCAGTGACAACTGGAGATTCACCCGCTGTAAAATGCAAAAGACTTCGGAGTGGCTGCAGAAAAAAAGAGACTGCAACCGGACCCATGCGAAAACAAGGACAAATATCGGAAGGGCATTAAATGTAGTCACGCAATGCTGATGTTGAACATTAACATTTGCACGGTTTTAAACGTACAGTATGTAATTTTTGGCCACCAGGGGTCGCTAATCTCTTACAATAACAAAGGCGTATATCGATGACGCAAAGCATCAAGCGGAATTAAGGATGGATCTTTTATGGATGAGTAAATACAGTGATGTTTTTAACAAGACTGTGGTGTGAAGCAGGGCGCGATTGCTAATGAGAGACGTATACCAGCGCCACACGCAACGCGAGTCCCGCGGATATAAAGGAATAAGGACATTTCATTCGACCGAACTACACGCAAGTGCTGAATTAATAAGTTACTCACAGGTCAGTTTATTAGACTAATTAAACTTGAGGTAATGCAGCGCTGTTTCACTTGCTCTAACAGTTACACTATCACACAAAACGGCATTTGAGTGTCTTGAATGTTGTTAGTTAGGTTGTTTGTTGGCTGTATGAGACTAGCAGTAAGCTAGATCAACATTAGAATAACATACAGATCATATTCTAACATTTCATCATGTTGAACTAAACAACATTGATTAGTTTTATGTACATTTGCTCACCTGTCTAATAAAATACATGGAACACTCGCGTCTCTGTCAAGTCGAAGTTAGTCGCGGACGTGGACCTCTCGGCATCTCGAAAGATGTTGATCTTCGTTCTAGTCCTCTTTTTGTCTCAAAGTCTGCTTGCCATGGTCCAAAATGTTTGAACAAAACAACAACAGCGTGAGCGTCCTGCTAAGCATAACCCAGTTGTCCACGTCTGTCGCCATGGTTACTATGGCAGTAAGAGCGGAAACCTCTAGTGGCGGAAACCGAGGGTAACGCGGATATGACGCCATTGACTGGCGACTCCTCACCCCTGCTGACACGTCCCGTTTCCTTGGTTAAAATCGCAATTTTCTCACGATTTAGAAATATTTGGAAACATTGGGGATATTGTAAGTAATCAACTAAACAAAATATATAATATTGGCCTAGTGGTTTTTGGATATTTTACTGCAAAAATCCTACATATTGTACCTTTAAGTGATATGATAAGCGATTTTTAGATTTAATCAGCGCGATTTACTGCAATGATTTTTTTTTTCCTTTGGTCAGAACCAGAACAAAAGTGGATGTTACTTACTTTTTCAGATGACATTTTCGGTGACAATTATTATGTTGGTCATACTTCCAAAAATAATTATCTGTGATTCTGAATGACAGAATCCACACCGGCGCGGCGACTGACAGCCGCACACTCTCCTCAAACATTGCGCGCTGTGCCACAATGTTTGTTTCAACATTCATCCGCGCTGTGCCGTGTCAATTACAGATTTTGAACAGAGATGTGCGACAAAGAGGAAAAACTGCGGACTGCAGCTTTAACTAATTAAATGTGTGTGTGTTCTTTTTTTAACACTGTATGTGGCAAGATTGTGGTTGTACATAGATCTCATCGTTCATTTCTTTGGTGTTTATGCCCCCAGAATGTCGTGGCCAAACTATGGATAATTTTGATTGGCTGTTTTATGAGCAGTGTTTATTTAAGTTGGCCCTGCCCAATTTAAATAAGACATTTGCCCTCACAGTTAGATTGAATTTGACAGTACTACGTTTGGAAAGTCAGGTGTATCTTACCCCAAAAGAATGAAAAAAAAGTTGCTTATCAGCATCAGCTCTAGGGCTCAGAAGAACCATGATCAAGTCAAGTCACCTTTATTTATATAGCGCTTTTTACAATACAGATTGTATCAAAGCAGCTTCACAGTGATAACATGAAAATAATACAACAAAGTTTGTTTCTAGAAGAAAATTGCATCAACGTCCACCTTAAGTAAGCCAGATCAATAATATTGTTGAATATTAAATGTCCCCAACTAAGCAAGCCAAAAGCCAAGGCAACAGTGGCAAGGAACCAAAACTCCATCAGGTGACAGAATGGAGAAAAAAACCTTGGGAGAAACCAGACTCAGTCGGGGGCCAGTTCTCCTCTGGCCAATGAAGGAACAGTGTATGATTCGGGCAGCATTACAAGTCAGATTGGATCGGAACATTTAGAGTATTTATCCATTTCCATCCGGTTGGAAGTCGAAGTAATCACGCCGGTATGGAGACGAGTTGTTGAGGATCAGAGCATAATGTCTCAATGGAGACTGTTTGGAAAAGTTGTAAATTGTACACCGTCCACAACGGATGTTGATATAATTTTCCACATTTATAAGCTACAAATTTAAAAGGATTTTTATACCTCCAACTCTACCCAATTTAATTTTGAGCTATTCAATTTAACAAAGTTTAAAAAGAAAAAAGAAGAAATATGAAATTATTGAACAAATACATAAAACATTGGCTAATGATGATAATGATAATGGATAATGATAATATCCAAATAGAGAATGTTTGGAATTGTTGTTGTATCGTGTCACACCATGCCAAAACAGTTTGAGGCTGTCTACACTGGACGCGATCCAAATCCATTTGTCCTTCATGTCAGAAGCAGTGCAGAGGTATGTGGAGTACGTCAGAAATAGAACATGGCTTGAGTTTACTGATGGGGATTTGTTGCATCATGCCACATTTAGACAGTATCACTGATTATAATGGGTTCTATTGACTTTTGTGTCGCATTGTGGCGCTTACATCCAGTGTAGACACGGCATTACAAGGAGGATCTATCTTGGCCTACAAAAAAGTTGTAGAAATTTGCCAGAAATTTTGTGCTGCAGTTGTGCAGTTTGATATTAATAAGATCTCACATGGATACCGTTGGAGAAGCATCAATCGTAAAGGACGATAAAAACCATAGAGTTTGCAGTTGGCTTTAAACACTTTTTATGTGTTTATTAAAGAAAGTTATGGAGATGATTTTGTGTTAATTCTTGTTCTTCGGATGAGACGTTAAACCGAGGTCCTGACTCTCTGTGGTCATTAAAAATTAGGGGTTTAACCTGGCCAAATTTGCCAATTTGGCCTCTGTCCATCATGGCCTCCTAATCATCTCCATATACTGATTGTCTTCATCACTCTGTCTCCTCTCCACCAGTAAGCTGGTGTGTGGTGGGCGTTCTGGCGCACTATGGCTGCCGTCGCATCATCCAGGTGGATGCTGCACACTGGTGGTGGTTGAGGAGATTCCCCCTTCCATATGTGAAGCGCTTTGAGTACCTAGAAAAGCGCTATATAAATGTAACAAATTATTATTATTCATTGTGAACTTTTACAAAATAATTTTATACCAACCTCCAACTCTACCCAATTTCTTTTCGAGTTTAGTTCCAAAAGTAAAAAAAAAAAAAAGTGAACATTTTATACTACAACAGCAACAAAGTAAGGAAAAATGGTTGAACGAATACATAAAAAATTGGCTAAAGATGAAAAAATGTGTGATGAATAAACTTTTTTTTAAACACGAATATGATCCCTGGGTTACCCCTTTTCTACCCCTAATATTTGGAACATTGATTTGTGTTCTGCGCATGTTCTATTCGCAAGGAATCTTGGTCTTTTGAGTAGAGGAACTTCTTGTATGCGCCGTCTGGTGCATACAAAAACCCGCGTGCAGTATACCGGAAGTAAACAAGAAGTAGAGGTAAACATGGCGAGGTGCAGCACCATACTTTTGGAGTGAGGAGGAAACCAATTTCTTTATTAGTACAAAGGCGATCGCTATCTGCCCCGAACTATTCATTATCCGCGTGCTGCTGCTGTTGTTGTTGTCTTTGGATACAGGAAGAAGAATCGGAAATGACGCATATTGCGTCTTAAGGTTGTCCGTACGTCCAGACGCTAACCGTGCGTCGCCGTTTACATCGGGATATTGCCAATTGATTACAAATTCCATGTATACAGGAGTAACTCTCTCTGCTCACGCATGTAAACGGGTTATTCCGAATGTTTCAGAAACCCGAATAGTGACCTTAACCCGACCATAACCCGAATATTGACAGCTTGTTAACGTAGTCAGTCTGTTACCAGTCAACCTATGTTACAACAGTCTCCAGTCTCCCTGAAGAACTTATGACATTCAGTATAAGCAAAACAGAAAATCAGACACTTTTTCAGAGCACTATATACTAATGTGACTCACTAAAGTAAAATTGTCCTCTCTCCCCCTCCCTTCTCCCTTCTGTTGAGTCAAACTGTAACATTTACTTCTCCATCTCAACTGCTTTGCCGTTTCTCTCTCTTTCGCCCTCCCTCTTTCTGATTGGAGATTAAATGGGCATCCTGCCAGTTTTTCATATTTCCTGGCAGCAAAGGGGCCAGCCAACTTCCTGGAGGGGAGGGGCTTACTGAAAGGTTACATTTGCACAATGTGCCTATGGAAAAACACAGAGTGGGGAGAGAACACAAGAGAGGGAGAAAGAGAGAGGGGAGGGGCAGCAGGGGAACAGAGAAAGGGAGGGGGAGCTTGAGAGAGCGTTAGGCAGCTTGGGCTAAACTAAACGACTCTACCATTCTGCTGTGCTCGGGTAATGGAAAAAGCCCTCCAGGGGAATATTCAGCATGCAAGAGTATCGAGTTGCTCTCCATCATTACAATGCTGCCTAACACCAATGCCCCCCCCCCCCCCAACCCCACACACACTCCCCTTTCGGTCCCTCCCCCGCAATGGCCCCCTCCTCCTCCTAAAGCTTCATTTTTCCCTCCTTTTTCACCCGTCCATGCATCTATGAAATGAAAAGGCTTTCTGGGAGGCTAGCTGAGGGCCACAGGAGGTTGTCTAAGCCTGGCCTATCTGAAGTCGATGTATAGGTGTTCATGTGCATGTATGTGTTTGTGTGAGAGGCAGGAGCTGGTTGATTGGTTATGGGAATGGAGCTGTAGTTGTATTGGTTTATGTGTTGTAGATACATAATAGAAACAAACATCCTTGTCATTATCTATTCATAGAAAGACAGAGAGAAACCGATGGAGATAGGAAGTGGTTGCTGTAAAGTCATTTAGTTAGTTAAACGCCTCAGTTAGGTATAGAGAAAAGGCCCGTTCACACCAAGACAAATGTTTGGTGTGATAAACATTTTAATTTGAATGAACAGCTGTTAATGCGTCTGTTGAGACTGACAAAATCATTCGCTTGGTGTCAATGTGATGGAATTTTGTCGTATTGCACGCAAAGTATTGCAATTTAGATTTGAGTTTGTTTTAAAAATGGTACAAAATGGACTGAACACCTAAGCATGTTTTCAAATCTCGGTACCATCGCACTGTGAAGAAAACTGACCAACCCAATGAGATTTGCGCTTTTGGCCACATGACCAGAGCTGCTGCTGTTACATAAAACTATGGCATGGTGGAACTCACAAACAGACTATTTTGCTAAGCGATAGTGAATAGCAGAGGAAGAATCCGGAACATCTCTGTTGTCTCTGTACTCTTGTAAAAACCTGGCTGTTTGAGAACATTTAAATACTGTTTGACTTCCTTTCTTCGCAGTGACAAAAACGGAAAGTTGTGCAATACTTTCCTTGTGTACCACTGTTTTTCAGAATTTCCACCAACAGTCAGAGAGAGAATTTGCATCGGCAGTTTTTTTTCCCGCATTGGTCTGAATAGCATGCGAAAATTCTTGTTGTTGTAAACGGGCCTAAAATGTATACCTCAAAAATGAAATAATTTCCTCACCCTTATGTTGTTCCAAACCTGTATGACGTTTTTTTCCTGTTTTGGAACACAAGAGTACATATAAAAAAAAAAAAAAAAAAAATGTTTTCGTCCATACAATGAAAGCAAATGGGGTCCAATGTTGTTTGGAATCAATTTTCTTTTTTATTGTATGAAAATATCTTCTTTTTATTCAAAACTTTTGGATGGACAGAAATTCCAATCTTAAGTCTACACATATTTCTGCTAATTTCTTCTTTTTTTATCATTTGCAGAGACTGCCACACCATATTTTGAATTATTTTTGTTCTGTGCTGGTCTATAATTTAGAAATAATTATTTTATGATGAATATGATATGCCCCTAAGGGGCACATACAAAGAAACTAAATTGTGATTGGTCGCTTTATGTTGTTCAGACTGTTTAAGTATGAAAAAATTACCTACGTATATGGTTCTCAGCCCACAGATAGAAACTTGAATCTGAGATTAAGACTTAGAGCAAAGGAAAACAAATTCCACAGTTACCCCCCATTTACAATGGGAAAAAAACGAGAAATTCGTATTGAACGAATATTTACAGAAAAGAGACTTGACTCAAATCATCATGACAAAAGACTTGAGACTTGACTTACACTCTACATTAGAGGCTTTCTTGGCCAGAATGAGACTTATTTGTGGATATGCTCTGATATTTGCATGTCCTTCTTTTACGTAATCGGCATCTGTGACAAAATAGACCAGCACTAATGATGGTAGTGATGACATTTAGAAAGCCAGGCATACTGCACACTGCTAGGAATGGACTCCACCACACCCATCCCACTCCTACTCACTCAGTATTTCAAGCGCAAAAACACTGCTAAATTCTGGCAGGACTGGCAAACCTGCAAACGACTTGGACAACCAAAAATAAACTCTATACTCACGGGGGCCTGAAGTGTCAGTGCAAACATTTCAAATTTAATAATGAATGGATAGTCTTTTTGAACAATACTCCATTCTGCCTTTCTGCCCAGGTTTTGAAATCCCTATAAAGAGAGCGATGGGAAGAGTTTGAACGAGAAGCAGAGGAAAAGCTAAATTATTGTCCCCCCAAATCCTTTTCATGTCTGTTTGAGCTCTAGCACTGCAGCCACACACTGAGAGGTTACTACAGTTTAGCACAGCACAGCCAAGGCATGCATCGTCCACAAGACTCCTTTACTCTCTCATACAATCTTTTTCCCCAGTAAACTTCATTTTTTCTGTGTCCCTTACTCATTCTTTCACACAAACTCTCTCTCTCTCTCTCTCTCTCACACGCACGCACGCACGCACGCACGCACGCACGCACACACACACACACACACACACACAGTGGTTTATGGGGACTTTCCATAGACATAACTTCTACAGCTTTTACATGAATCTGAACTTTTAAAGTTATTGTCTGAATTTCCAGCATCATTACTCCAGTCTTCAGGAGAACAAGATCTTTCAGAAATCATTCGAATATGCTGTTTCGCTGCTTAAGAAACATTTCCTATTATTATCAATGATGAAAACATTTGTGCTGCTTAAAATTGTTGTGGAAACAGTGATTCTTTTTTTGGGGGATTTTTTGATTAATGGAAAGTTTAAGAGAACAGCATTTATTTGAAATAGAAATCTTTTGTAGCAGTATAAATGCTTTTACTCACTTTTGATCATTTAGTCCTTGCTGAATTATTTTTTTTAAAATATATTTACTTTTATATGTATTACATATTCATCATTTTCCTCAAACCATTCCTGAACAATGTGTGCGGTGTGCATTATCCTTCTGAAAGAGGCCACCTCATAGGGAACACCATTGTCATCAAGGGTTGTATAGTCTGCAAAACAGTTTAGGTAGGTGGTGTGCGTCAAATTTACATCCAAATGAATGGCAGGACCCAGGGTTTCCCAGCAGAACATTGACCAGAGCATCACACTCCCTCCACTGGCTTGTCATCGTCACACAGTGCATCCTGGTGACATCACTTCCCCAGGTGACCTTTTTCCAATGCTCCACGCTCATTAGAGATGCTACAGTGAGGACATTTTCACACCGGTAAATAAACTTGCGACAACCCCGCGGTATTACTAATAACACCAGGGGGTAGGGGGATATGTATATAATCACATCATGTGAGGGTACGTGGGGGTATTGAAATCGCTTTATGCACGTAAGCTTTTCACTTTCACCTGCAAATTTGCGATCATACTCCATGTATATGGAGCGATGGTACTGACCTCACATTTTACAAGATAAGGTATCTGCCGATGACGCTCAGGATCAGGTGTGCTTCAGATCCTCCGCCGTCGTGTTGCCAGTCATCTCTCCTAACTCTCGTCACATGATAAGTGAAATCTTACTCCTGCTGTGAGTGCTCATGCTGTATGAAGCAGAGCAGAGGCTTTCATTTAAAAATTGTTACGTCCAATCGTAAAAAGTAATGCAATCGGTGTATGGCCGAAGACCGTGTGACACTGACTACCGCAGCAAGCCTAACGCTTGTGTGCCCATTGTAGGCACTTTCGACGGTGGACAGGGTCATCATAGGCACTCTGATTGGTCCGTGGCCACACAGAGTGTGATGCACTGTGTTGTGACACATTCCTCTCATAATGTAATAATCATTCAAATTTTGTGTGACTTGTGCCACAGTAGACCTTCTGTTGGCTTGGACCAGACGTCTTCGTTGCCCTTGTGAATCGATGAGCCTTGGGCACCCAATTAACACAAAATGAAGTATCTTGATTGTTTTTGGTTTGTTTTGGTTTTGTAAGGTATTCATATATAAAATGTAACAATTGGAACTCAAAAGAGGGTCATATGCTAATTGATGAGGGTTTCCATGACAAATGCAAAGACGCAGCACAGAGCTACACAAAATAATGCTGTAGATGTGTAGACTAATCATGGACCATTGTTCTCAGACACCAACTTTATCAGAGTGAAAACAAATCTGGTTTGAGGTCAGTAATCCAGGAGAACTCATTTGATCACCTCCATAGACCACATGAGAACTGAAGCTGAACGAAACACGTCCATCGAATGCAGCTCTCGTACTGTAAATCATCCACCCACTGCAATCAGGCTCTGACATCCTTTATTTCACCGGAGGGATCCAGGCCGTTTGTAACTCGTTTTAATCCCATTGCATTCTCTCTCTATCCCCCTCCCCCCTCCTCTTATGCTCATTGTGCGTGTCTGTTTCCCATACCAGACAGTGTCTAGACCGAAGCAATTACAGACAGCGCTTGAGCGCCTTGCCGCGGCCTGATGTTTGAGGGCCCTGGGACTGTCCTGGCAGCGGACAGTAAGAAGAGGGGAGGGAGGAGGTTTACTGGAAGGCCTTATCATCCAAACATTTCATTTGCTCAAATGGTTTGGAAGAACACCTCTTATTGTTCATCTCACCTCTTAATGCTCATCTTCTACTTGGAAAAGCAGGACACTCTTATGGAGTCCGGGAGAAATGAGGATGAAGAGGTGAAAGATATAAAGGCTTCACTGAACCAGCTCTCCTTGGCCGGGCCTACATCTTCAGGTTTGTGCTAGAGGCTGAAAAGAGAAAAGTTTCACATGATGGAATTGGAAATTCCCTGCTGTACGGAGATGGAGGAGGGCTTTTGAATCTAAATATGAAGCTGTGAGATTGAGAAAAGTAACATAAATATTTAATCATGAGCATCTCATTATGGGGCATCTATACGATGTTTATGCATTATGGAGCTTCAGAAAGATCACCTCTTAATTACAGATACAAAAGAAAATGTGAAGATCCCTCAATTTACACATTTCTCAAGGTTAATGTGTATCTCTTCCTAGATTGACAGACCGAAATTATATTTTTGTTCTTATAAAGTCGAAACATTCAATGCGGTTAATCTTTGTCATACTAAAAAAATCACTAAGAATGCCCAAGTGATCAACCATGGCTATACAGTCTGCATCAAGTATAAGTTTTCACCCAATATTTTCAGGTTTTCGGATGATTTTGTGAGATTGAGAGCTCAACACCAACATAAAGATATATCATTCCTCACTAGAGATGGCAATTAAGTAATATAACAATTCTGCTTCCAATTTCAATTTCACTGAACGATTTTTGTTCCTTGATAGTTCTGTTAGCGATTGTATGAGTACTTTTGTGAAAGAAAGAACAGACAATATTTGGAAAACAGTTCTAATTGCATAATGAACCTGTTGTGAATTTATGAGATAATTTCAGATTTGGATGAATGTAAACCAGAACTGTTAAATGTATAGTTCACCCTAAATGAAAATTCATCAGTCTTATGTCATTCCAAACCTGTATGATATTAAATCTTCTGTGGAACATACAAGAAAATATTTTGAAAGATGTTTGTGATCAGTGTTTGTCCCTATGATGAAAGTCAATGGGGTCCAATGTTGTTTGGTCTAGTTGCTTTGAACTTTCATTATGTTCAAAAGACACTGAGACATTCTTCAAAATATCTTCGTATTCCACAGAAGAAAGTCAGGCTTGAACTACACGAGGATGAGTAAATGATAACAGAATTTTCTATAACTTTAGGGCGCATTTGTATGTAAGACAACAACTCCCACAATGCACCACGTTGCACAGCTCCGCAGGCCACTCCCACTAATCCAGAACAGCGCAAACAGAGAAATCACTCTCTGTTTGAAAATCCGAAACTAGAAATCCGTCTACAAGGCTAGCTGCCAAAAGAGTTTTTAAATTAATTTCACACAAAATGTCTAGTTAGTTGGCTGTGGCGAGCAGGACGAGGGCGAGGGACGTGAGAGGACGGCGCGAGTGATAATGAATGACACCTGTGAGACGCAGCGGTCTCATATCTCTCACGGAGGAGCGGAAGCACAAAAGGAACAGGCCTGATTTTATGTTTTGTTTCTGTTGTGTGTGGCCAGCTGGCTTATACTTTTGTTTTGTATTTGTTTATTTTACTATTAAAATGTTTAAATGTGCGCCGGTTCCCGCCTCCTTCTTCCCACAACAACGAACCCCGTTACATTGGTAAACTCATTAGCGAATTACTCCTCGTTTGTATTTCTTTCTATATGGTGAATTATTGCATGATACCTGGATGTTCCGTCAGAACATATGCGGTGCAACACTAGGATGGTTCACATCACAACACAAACATCCGTGTGCTCGTCTGATTCAGAGATTTCGTCCAGGAGAAATTGCTATCGTTGAAATTCTCTGCAGCAGACGGACTCTATCTGTGTCCGTAGCGTACAGCGAGAGCACAGGCACCAACAGTCCGCCCAGCTCGACCCAGTCCGGGCTCCTCGTCCGCGACAGGCGGCCGCCTCCTGTTCCTCCATCAGGCTCAGCTGCTCTTCACTATATTGCGGCTCGTAAAGATAGCCGCGAACAGCGGATCCGAGCAGCAAAATTTCAAAATCCTCTACTTCCATATCATGTTTAGTTTCTTCCGTCATTGTCGTTACTTCCTATCTCCACAGCGCTTGTTTGTTAGCTTAGCTTATAAACAAGATGGCTGATATTGATTTCAGTATCTACAAGTGAAGTCCCACCCACTGATCTGTGATAGCTCTGTTAGCGCATTAGGTCTAACCCCCTATGGGCGGGTTTGAAAGGGTGGGAACTAGTGCTTGTAGTCTTTACAGAAATCCCCCCCTCTTACACTTCCTCCTACAATGACGTAAAATGACGATTTTTGCGTCATTGTAGGAGGAAGTGAAAAAGGTAAATAGCAGATTTCTCTCGTCTCAGGGGAAAATGAGAGAGTGTTGCACGACCATTCAATAGTATGACTGGGTTTCTAACAATGGAAAGCTTAATGCAAATGGGTGGAGTGTCCCTTTAAACATACAAAATATCCTTGTGTCAGTAATGAAATAAATATGTCACAGACAGTATCATACATACCTCCATACTATTTATCACCCTCATTTATGTAGTCTGCCTCACCCACAGTTCTCTCTGTTTGTAAAAACTCTCTCTTTCTTCCTATTTCCATCTGGCCTTACTGTAGCTCCCTTTCTCGTCCACCTCTATATTCAGTCTTCTCACCTGCACTTGTTTTACCCTCTCTC
Organism: Rhinichthys klamathensis goyatoka; assembly: GCF_029890125.1. Classification (NCBI taxonomy): domain Eukaryota; kingdom Metazoa; phylum Chordata; class Actinopteri; order Cypriniformes; family Leuciscidae; genus Rhinichthys; species Rhinichthys klamathensis. Next base: position 1,719,853 of record NW_026606781.1, read on the forward strand.
TCTCTCTACCACTATCTCTCGTTTCTCTCTTATTTGTCTGCCTCTCTCTACCCATCCTTCTCTCTTTCCACTCTCTCTCTTTCGTTCTATCTCAACCCAAAACCCCTGCAGTGGTGTACTCCCACCCACTCGCACTGACACTGACACACAGAGGCTGCTGTGTGTGTGTGTGGACAGCATTACTCTCCCATCGCCATAGACAGGGTGACTTCAGCGGGAAAGAATGCTCTCTCCTTCTGCTCTCTCTATGACTTCCTCCTTTTCCCAGAGCCTCTGCCCTCCACACAGCACAGCACAGAGAGCATGCGAGCAAACACACACACACACATTGGGTTTCCATGTTTTATAGGGACTTTCCATAGACGTAATGGTTTTTATACTGTACAAACTGTATATTCTGTACCCTTACACTAACTCTACCCCTAAACCTACCCATCACACAAAACTTTCTGCATTTTTACCCCCCCCCCCCCCCCCCCCCAAAAAAAAAACTCATTCTGTATTATTTATAAGCTTGTTTCCTCATGGGGACCTCAATTTAGGTCCCCGCGGTGACACGAGTCCCCATGAGTGAGTGTGCATTCAAGTTGAAGTCCCGACCAGGATAGAAAAATAAGCACACACACATACACAGTGAGATGAAAACGGGAAAGACACACATACAAATATTGAAAGCACAAATGAACTTATGCACAAACTATATTGCTATCAGTATATATAGTTTGAGTAGGCTACACTGTAAACAAATAAAAACTAAAACTGTAAAAAAACCTCTTTTTTTTCTTGTCAAATCAACTTAGATAATTAATATGGTTCAGATAACATAATATTTTGAGTTTCTGTTGTTTAAACCAATCTCCTTTTTTGTATTAACAAATTTTTTTAATTTCAAATGGCAACCAGGTTACTTACTTCTTTAAGTTAAATCAACAATATTTTTTTAAAAGTGTAGTATTAACTCAAACGTGCAACATTTTACATTTTGTCATATACAAAAAAAATTTCAGGCATATACATTTTTTTTGTAATTATACCCCTGCTTGATGGTAGAGATTATTTTGAAGCTATTTACTGATTAAATACAAATCTTTTATAAAAAGAGTAAACGTATAATAAAAATAAATAGATTGAATGGATATACAAGATGTGGTGGAATCCAAACATGTCTAATAGTCTGTCGTGTCACTGACTCTGCACACTGTCCTTCAAGCATCTTTTCATTCAACACAATCATTACTGTGCCCTTGGTGAGACCGTTTTTCTGTGTGCAGTCAAGGTACTTTGTTTGACCTGCCTTTTCTCCTCCAAAACCCATTCTGATGCACCGGCAGCAATTAAAGACATGGGCCCGGAGGCCGGCACAGTCGGTCATTAAAGACGATCAATGATGGACCCAGTGGTGTCCAAAAAGGTAAAGGTCTAACACCTGCCCACACATATTGGAGCTATACCCCTCAAAATCCACTTTTCTCAGGATATAATTTTTTGTCTAATTTGAATGTTGTATTCGAAAGGAGATGCAAAGAAATTACACATTACTGGGTGTTAGATTTTTTAGAGTCACTTATTTGCTTTAAAAAGTCTTTTAAAATGTCAATGACGTCATACACATCGTATGACCAGAGACCTGCTTTACGGCAATCCTTCAGGCGCCGCCATAATGCGGAGGGCAACTTTCTCATACCTCTCATAGCGGGAATTGAGAAAAATGCCTGTTTCGTGTGCTGCTTGGGCCGGGCTGTACAAATCGCCACACAATTTAAAACAGGTCTCGAGGAATTACCTTTCACAAACAAGACTGAACATTTGTTTCTGGTTGTATTTGGTCATGATGCAATTAGTAATAATAACGTTCAGAGGAGAAAGTCCGCGAAATTTTAAAATACTACTGTTATTGTGTCACGAAATGTTGTTTTAATAGTTTTTCAGTCGGCAAAGTTGTTTAAAGCTTAAATCTGTGGTTTATTTATAAAGATAAATTCTTATACCTTTTAGGCTACTTATACTGTTATAATGGCTATTACTGATCAATAAAACTGAAATTTAACAAAAATAGACAGGGTTGTGTCAGTTTATTTTATATAGCCTATATTTTATATGGCCTTTTCATTACTATTTTATTTGCTGTATACTGTTTGTTTATTTTATTGACTAAACTATTTACTATTATTTCTCACTTTATCTTATATTTACTATATGCATTGCACTGTAGTTGTACCATACTGTATTACCATAGATAAAGGATCCATCAGTTATCTTTGTTATTGCTAAAATCGGGTCAATCACAGAAAATGCTTTTTCCACGATAAGAAAACTATCGCAGCAACGTTCCAAAGCGGCCAATAGGGCGTCTATGTATTTATTATGTGTATGCTTTTGCGCTCTGCACTTTCTTTTCTCTCGAGGCATCGACAACACAGCTGACACAGGTAAATACATGTGTTAGAAGATTTAAGTCCGCCTTAGCATTGTTCTCGCTCCTTCGAATGCCACGATGCCATCAAGCGGTGTCTCTGGTCGTAATCAGTCCTTCACTGACCAATCAGCGTCCATTAGCAGAATGCTAGCGTGTTATGGGCAACAACAACTCAACCTGTAAGAAATCGAAAGGACATAAGTACTCGTTCATTCAACTTTCGACCTATGACCCATGTTGAACTTGCAAAACCTAGAATCAAATCTGAGATTTCTCAACGGCAATCGGGTGAAAGAGACTCATTTAGACATCTAGCTCCATAGACTCCCATTCATTTTGCACTCGGACGATCGCCCCCAGTGGAACTCTGGTGGAACTACAACCAAAATTCGGTACAATGGGACTTAATAGGGAGTGGCCAGGCTTTCCGTAGACGGGCTTTGGTATTACTGCGCAACTGCCATTTGTGATTCTTTGTTGCTGCCAAGCGTGCCGCACAAGCCCTCAAAAGTGAAGCCAAAACGTCTCGATCGCCCCCCAGTGACCGGTCCTAGTATAGGTCATAAACCCCGCCTCCCCATGTTATTCAACGGGACGTGAGACCAACTAAATAATTAAATTACACTTCACATATCTTTTTTCTAAAGATAGTTTCTGTCATTTACTGTAGTTTCTATCACGTTGATGTAATTTCAAGTGTTTGTTTTTAAAATAAGTTAGTTTTTAGTTAGTTATTTGATGCTATAAAAACGGTGCTGTGACATCATGATTGACAGCTGTGATTGACAGCTTCTCTGTGCAAAGTAGTCACTGAAGTACTAATGGACTTTTTTTCATAATGTTGACTATGTGGTTAGTAGTTGTATTTACCTTATTTTAATGAGGTACTGCAATCAGCAGACATCATTGGAGAGGAACGGAGCAGACAAGGCCACTTAAGAAAAGTGCAGGGCGTGTGCTTACGATTGATTCAGCGAGAGTGGGGGCGGGGCCTTGATTTCGCGGCTTTACTTCCTGCTCACGACTGCGCATGACTGGTCCCGAAAACGCTACTGCGCAGACTCAAGTTCCAATATGTCAGCGCCATATCGGGACACTGGCGGCTTCAGTTCTCTCCAATGGAAAAGAGCGAAGGGGCGTCGTCCATCTTTTTTACAGTCTATGGTTGCTGCATGTGTTGCTTGGCAACCTCTTTGGAACTACATTGCTTGGCGGAGGAATGTGTTATAACGTTATATTTTTTGTTGCTGGTGTTTATTTTATGAATAAAATAAATATTAAAATGAATATTTTAATGGAGTAACCGTTTTATAAAAGCAATAAGCCTTTATTATTGTATAAAAGTTTGGGGTTGGTACGTTTTTGTATGTTTTTGAAAGATGCCTCTGCTCACCAAGGCTGCATTTATTTGATCAAAAATACATTCAAAACAGTCATATTGATAAATATTATTTACAATTTAAAATAACTTTTTTCTATTTTAATATATTAAAAAAATATTTTCTGAATTTCCAGCATCATTACTCCAGTCTTCAGTGTCACATGATACTTCAGAAATCATTCTAATATGCTGATTTGGTGCTAAAGAAACATTTATTCTTATTATCAGTGTTGAAAACAGTTGCTTTATGTGCAACTGATACATTTTTTCTGAATTATTTGATGAATAGAAAGTTTGAATTAACAGCATTTATTTGAAATCAAAATGGCAACATTATAAAAGTCTTTACTGGAACTTTTGATTAATTCAATGCATCTCAGCTCAAAATTTTTTTTATAAAAATAAATAAAAAATTACTGACCACAAACTTTTGAATGGTAGTATTGCCACAATCAAAATGCATCAAAGATACTTTGTGTATTCAGGTTAATTGCAAATTTGTCATTTATGTGTGTCTGTTTCTAATGGCTGTTGGTTCATAACCTTTACAAGATATTGGTGTGCCCTTGGACAGTGTGATTTGTTTAAATGTTTAGGTTTGTTGTTGATCTAGCAACATTCCAGATAAACAGCCCTTTTTTTCCCAAAGAGCAGGTTTTGGATTATGGCATTAGGCTACAAAAAGGATTGTGGTTGCAGATTAGAGTATCTGGATCTCCGCAGTGTATATAGGCCTATGCGTGTTTTACTGCGCTGTTTTTTTTATCCTTACACTCCAACTGTGTGTGCATGTGGGGGACTGTTAGTGGCAGCAGGGGGTTATGGGTAGCCTCTTGATTCAGATCCACCAATATGAGGAACCTTTAACCCCACAGACAGGCAGCAGAGAATATAGAGACGGGAAATATAGCTTTCATCCTACCAGTCATGTCTTTAATGATAATCAACAGAACATCAGGACATATTGGAAATGTAAATTCTTCCTTTGTAGTTTTTTTCTTAGAATTGTCATTGTAGTTACAAAGAAACCTGAAAAAAATGTATCATGGTTTCCACAAAAATATTAAGTTGGACAACAGATTTTCTGAAGTAATGTCTGAAAATTAAGCTTTTCCATCAACAGAAATAAATTAGATTTTAAAGTATATTCAAAATTAGTATATTAAAATGTAATGAAATGTATTTCACAATATATGTGTTTTTACTGTATTTTTGATCAAATAAATGCAGCCTTGGTGAGCATAAGAGACTTCTTTAAAAACATAAAAAGCCCTAATTTACCTAGCCGAAATTTTGAACAGCCATCTATTATTATTTTTATTTTATTTTTTTACAAATGTTTTTTTTTTTTTTTATTGATGCGGTTTAGCTGAAATAGAATTATCATAGATTTGAACTTTGTTTGTCATGTGAGTCAGGTTTGTCTTCTCATTATAGTAAGTATAACACAAGATTAAATAGAACCACAGTGTGATATGTCACAAGGGAGATGACTAACATTTTTTTTAGCTAAAAATGACAGCAGACTCAGACATTCTGCAATACAACGAAAGACAACAAACAGTAAAGTATAAAAGAACAGAAAATCCAAGCATATAAATGTAATGCAGTAGAGGAGGGATTCCCAAGATGTTTTTTCAGCTGATATCACTCTGACTGAAATGAATTACTTGAAGCATTTTAAGTGATGATCTAATCTAACCTTTCACTATGGGCTATTTTTCTGTTTCTCATAGAAAAAGGCCAGTATTTTTATCCCTTGTATTTTCATCATTTAAATTGGCAGAAAAGAAAAAAATATTAATCAATCAAGATAGTATTATCTATTCAAACTAAATAAAATGTTGAAATTGTCTTGCAATATCACTGTCCATCATGAACTGTCAAATATATAAGCATGTCAAAATGAACAATGTGGACAGGCATTTTCTAAAGCCCTGTTTACACTATTGTTTTTTTTTTTTTTTTAAACGCATAACTTTTAGAATTTTCGACCCTGGAAAACGGAGACTTTTGGAAACGCTACAGACTCCGTTTTAGTTCGAAAACTCCAGGGTTGTCTTTCAGTGTAGACTGACCAAAACGGAGACTTTTGAAAAAGAAGGCATCTGCATACATTTGCTCCCTGACTGGGTCTTCTGGATCATTGCGTATCCTTCCCTGATTCGTCAAGCTCATCATATGACCATTATGCTACTGGAACACGACAATAACAGGCCAGCCTCGACAACCGTATAAACAATAACTTGGACAAGGAACTGCAAGCTTTGCTGAATGTGTTGTCCTTTTTAACAGCTATTATGCAGTTAAACTCTGCATTGTATAATACTGCAGCTGCCTACATGGCTACAAGCTATTAGAGCAATCGGCAACTAGGGTGACCACCTGTCCCGAAATTCGAAGCTTTGTCCCGCGTCCCGCAAGTCATAAGCAGTGTCCCACATTTTAATTTTGTCTGCATAATTTTATTTCATCGTCCTTTAAATTAAAATTCTACAATAAAAAAATGTTAATAAGAAAACACTGAACATGCGCGGCTCAGCCGTTATTATTGGTTCTAACTAGAGCGGGAAAACAAACACTGAGAAAAAAAACACACACACACACACACACACAAAAAAAAAAAAAAAAAAAAACGGCAACAGAAAAATGGATCTATCCGGAACTCCCGAGAAGAAAAAGCGTCTTTGTTCGTATAATAAGGAATGGGAGAAAAAATATACATGGTTAAAACCACAGGTGACCCTAAAAAAGGAGATTGCAGTGTATGCCACCGAAGCTGCCAGATCAGACAAAAAATATAAATTCAAGATGCACTGAATCCGGTAAGAACGCATTTAATCTTTAGTCTTTCCTAATGGAATGTATGTGCTTATTTAGAAATTTTGTTTTTAGCGATTGGATTATTATTGTCACTTAATTATTTATATTGAATGATAGACCCGTGCTGTTAAAATTTGTTTTATATTATTAGTGACGTTCACAGGCGAATCGATCACAGAATGTCGATTAATATTATATGAAATACAATTATAATACAATTCTAAGTTATGAGTAGCTACTGTATACTGTAGACTACTGTTTTTATTTTTAATTATAATTAATCTTTGATAATTATAAAATTATCATCAAATATTCATCTTTGACTTGTCAAAGCACACCTTTCCTTAGTAACTGAAACTTTCAGTTATTCTTGTTCAGCTGACTGACCGTACAAATATTCATATGGTAGTTAGCATTTTTTTAAAGGGAAATTACATTATAACATATGAAAATTTACCTTTTGTTAAAAAAAACTGTGAGTCTGCACATGCGCACAACCAGTAAGTAGCAAATCTCGATGGGTAGCATGAATCGTCAGAACACCTGTTAGCGTCGTAATATTAGCAATTTAAAGCATGTTAGTGCAAAAAGACATCTAATATAAAATCAATATTTATTAATAATAGTAGGCTAAGTTCTCTCCCTCGTGTCCTGCATTGTCCCGCAAAATCAGGTCTGCTGACCTGCAACAGAGCAATAACCAGGTGGTCACCATAGACATAATAAATACATAGACGCCCTATTGGCCGCTTTGGAACGTTGCTGCGATACGTCAACGGGTCCGTCCTTTTGCGGAGGGCAAGACTGCGCTGTGAACAAACATAAGGTGCGTTCCATTCGACCGTAAGTGGACTGCGAAGTGGACTTCACAGGGTATTTCACCATCTTAAGTGAGATCCCAATCCGAAGGGAACGAACATGTTCAGTTCAAAGGGCACTGCAAACGGCATAGGGAATAAGGGAACATCGATACATCACTTCACAGGAAGTGGAGAGCGAAAATCAACCAACTGTCATTGTGCACCGCGTCACCAGTCTGCACTAACCATAGAGCAGAGCCGTTGGAAGAGATTTTAAATTTTAAGTCAAGTCAAGTCAAGTCACATTTATTTATATAGCGCTTTTCACAAGCGCTATATAAATAAATGTGACTTGACTTGACTTGATTTTAAATTCTAACGGCTCTGAGTTTACGTATGCATTGAGTATTCATAAATATTGTTATTATTATACAAACCAGAGTATTTATGAACGGTTGAGGTGATGAATGTATCTACACTTCACATTTTCTGCTTGTGCACATAGCCTATTATATGATTTTAAATTAGAAAGAAAAGTAAATAAAAAGTTATATTATAATCTGCGCGACCCTGTTGTTGCCTTTCTTCGATGACGTTGCAGGGCATTCCAAATGAGTGATTATTGTCAGCGAAGTCCACTTCAACTGATGTACCGTGTTCAGGGAGTAGGGAGCAGTGAACACTGCGTAGGGACCCTGTCAAATGGAACGCACCTATAGACAGTATAAGAAATGGACAGAGCCATCTCATTGGAACTCACTCAGTTGAGACAGTTGAAGCCCATTTTTAGCGATTTCTGAGCACTTCCGTTCCTGACGCGCAGACTCAAACCGACTCAAACTAAGCTTGATGACGTGAGCAACCTGTCTGACAGACGTTAATCTTCTAGTAGCTGTGCGTAAAAATTGCCAATGTTAATCTTGCAGAGACGGGGAACTTGAGCAAAGAGTCCTTTATCGTGAGTGAGCAGGAGTAAGTATTCCGTTGCTTTTATGGACTCATTATCTATGAGCTTCTCCCTTGACGGGACGTCCCCCCGATTGCCTGCGAGCTTCTCCTCCTGTCTGTACGGTAATTTCTGTACAGCGCGACAGAGAGTCGAGTGGTTATGACGCAATCGTTAGCCTATTTTTACTAAAACTGTTTCTACGGGGCCAAAATGTAACATAGAAGGTAATGGAGCACTTTATACATTGTCGTGTTTCTTTAGAAATAAATAATGGACAAATGGAGTCTTTAAACGCCTCAGATGTAAAGTTATTCGCTGTCAAAGTGACGCCAAAATGAATGGGAGTCAATGGAAATGCTAACGCAAGTGAAGTTCTGCTACAACATGGCGGCACCCGGCCGGCTTCAACTTCCGGTCGATGGATTACCCCCTTGTGAACAAATGTAAGTAAACGGGGGAGCTGCGTTTATTCTGGATAAAAACAAACTGTTTTTACATTTATCAACCGATTTCAGTGGTTTGTATGTGGTGTACAAAAAGTTTCATCTCTAGTTATTTAAAATCTCGATAGTTAGACTTGTAAAATATTTTTTTTTTAATAAAGAATGGTCAATTAAGCTCAGGCTTGTCATGTATCTGGCTTTTTATTCTTGGATAAGAATGGTGAAGACCCCCATACTGAGATATAATTTAAGTTTTCTTATTGTGGAAAAAGCATTTTCTGTGATTGACCAGATTTTAGCAATAACAAAGATAACTGATGGATCCTTTATAATAATACGTTATGGTGCAACTACAGTGCAATGCAAATAGTAAATATAACAAAGTTAAAATTAATAGTAAATAGTTTAGTCAATAAAATAAACAAATAGTATACAGCAAATAAAATAGTAATGATTAGTATAATTATATAATATCATAAGTACAATAATACAATCATAAAAATATTGATAATAGCAGAGTTTATTAATAATACTATAATAATAGTAATAGAATAATAAATATCAATTACAGAATATACACAATAAAAAATAAGTTAAATAGTGACTTTAATATTTAACTCTTTTTGTTAAATTTCAGTTTTATTGATCAGTAATAGCCATTATAACAGAAGTAGCTTCAGTCAAACATACAGCAGGATACAACGTTAAAATAGCCTAAATATAAAGTTATGAAACTTCACTTTGCCCTCAGCCAAAACGATTTACCAGGGAACCATTTATAGATTAATGAGACCAAAGATCGCCCGTTAGATATACACAAGACGAATTATATCTCATGTTTAACCACTAGACTACAGACATCCGAGTCAGCGGCAACACTTCAGAAGCACTGGCCGAGGTACGGCTGTTCCAGGCGGGGTAGACGAGCGCTGAGCGCATCTTACAGCTCCGAAAACGTCAGATCAAATTTTTAAATAGGCGCTATCTTTATAAACAAACCACATATTTGAGCTTTAAACAACTACATTGTCGACTGAAAAACTATTTAAACTACATTTCGTGACACAATAACAGTAGTATTTTTAAATGTATCCTCTGAACGTTACTATTACTAATTAAATCATGACCAAATACAACCAAAAACAAACGTTCAGTCTTGCTTGTGAAAGGTAATTCCTCGAAAGCTGTTTTCCATTGTGTGGCGATGTGTACAGCCCCAAACAGCGCACAAAACATGCATTTTTCTCAATTCCCGGTATGAGAGGTATGGGAAAGTTGCCATCCCCAACATGGCGGCGCCGTTGACGTACGCTCCAGCGGCCAATAGGGCGTCTATGTATTTATTATGTCTATGGTGGTCACCCTATCGGCAACTGTTTACACTTGTACGCGCATGCCCAGTGTGCATGAATGGTCATGTGACATACGTTTTAGGTCTTGTAGTGTGTCGACGGCGATCTTTTTCTGAAATACAGTGGAATCGCCAGTATGGACGAGGAACGTTTTCATTTTAAACCGCCATTTTAAAACGAAAACGCACTAGTGTGGACATTACGCAGTAGTGTGGTTTATGGTCTTCTTTAAAAAATGACTGGTCAGTCATTCATTTACATATTTCAAATGACTCAGAATCTACAAGTGTGTTGGAGATGGAAAACCCAGAGTGGAGTGAAAGCAGAACATTTCAATTATTAGAGTTTCTCGGCATTTGTCTCTAATGGTTGGCATGGAGTGTTGGTGTGCCTGGCGGATTTAAATCGGATTTAGTTTTGAAAAATTGTTTTAGTCAAATCAGTTCTAGGTCTTTTTGCTTATCCAATAAATCTGCTCTTTTATGTGAACTTGAACTGCTTCAGTTGCAGCTTGCTCTCCTTAATATATAATGGCCAGGTTAAGATCGACCCAATTAGCTAAATGACAACACTTAATAGCTGCTATTAAGCACCTGAATCTCAAAAAAGAGAAAACTGAACTGAACAGAAGTGAATCTGTGAGTATTATACTTCCTCTCGTCATGCTTTCTTTAATTCTGTCATCTATTTTCTCTCTCTCTCTTTCCTCTTCTCTCCCTTTCTTTCTTTATTTTCCATTTTCCTTTTTTTATCCGGGAGGCCATTTACTTCTCTTTTTCTCAGTCTATTCCTCTCTATTTCATTATATCTGTCACACAGTCACCGCACCACACGTGTGGCAATAAAAAGAGCAGAACTATATGGGCTGCAAATACATGTATTTATTGCACATAAAATAATATAAACAAGAAAAAGCAAAGAGGTAAAAGAAAAGATCAAATAGAAAAGTGTGTGTTTTGGTACTATCATTCCACTTTTATTATGTCAATTTCTCTCTGTGTGTGTGCCTTTTCGCTTTGCTATCTTTCTGTTTTCCTCTGGTTGAATTCAGTCTGAGCCCAACATTTGGAACCACTTCTGGTCCGGGGCGTTTCACTCTGAAACGCTCCTTTTCTCTCCAGAACAGGCTGTTCTCTCTCACTCCATTTCCCTCCCTCGCTACTCTCTGTCTCTCACATCCACACAAGCACACAGCGCTCTGTTTATGTTGCCCACACAACAGCCTCACTAAACTAGATTGCATGTTTGTTTCTAGTGCAGTCAGTACAGAGAAGTGAGAAGCAGGAGGTTTACAGCGATGTGACTCTGCTGTGCAGTGAGGGTTCACTGTGTTCATGTTTGCTCCATCAGGCCTCGGCACACTGTGGGTGATGAAATGAACAGGGGGGAAAGCAGATGCTTGGGTCTGGAATGCCTTCCGCAGCCTGAAACAATTTTAGGGTGGAGAGGAACAAACGGGCTGAGAGGGCGAACGAGGAGGAATGCGTGATATATGCTGGATGTATACTTTCAGTAAAGCCTATATGTTTGTGTTGCAAGATTATACATAGATGTTCTGCTTAAGTGTTATTTTAGTATTATTTTATCTGCTATTTATTTATTATAAATTTTTTTGAATTAGCTTTTATTTTTACATTTTGAATTTTCATTTTCATTTAAATAAGTGTTATGTGCTTTTGTCATTTTTATTAGCTTTTGTTTATATATATATATATATATTTATAAAGATGAAATAAAATAAAAATATTAGATGAAAACTATCAGTTAGATGCCAAGACAACATGTAATTTGGGTATTAAAATAGCTCAAATTAAAACAAAAATTATTTACAGCTATATATATATAGCTTTAAATTAAGTTTTTTTTTATTAAGTTTAAATTAAGTTAAATTAAGAGTTTTCATTTGACATTTTTATTTTATTTAATCTTTATTTCAATTATAAATGGTTTTAATAGTTTTAGTTAACAATAAAAAACTCTGTCTTGTTTAAATTAAAATAATTTCTTAGATAATATTAAAATAATAATTCACCTAAAATGGGAATTCTGTCCACACATATGCCCGCATTAAGTGCAATTACAATTAATGGGGACTGGAGCTTTCAAGCTTAAAAAACCTCGCAAAAGAACCATGAAAGTTATTCATACATGTCTATGCTCTACAGGTCTCTGAAGCCATACGATAGCTTTGTGCGAGTAACAGACAAAAATGCAAGACATTATTCAATGAAAATCTTGCTCTTGCTGAACAAATCGGTTTGGGTTGAAAACATCTTTTGAACGATTCAGTAATTCCTTTTTACATTTACATTTGAATTAATCCAAAACAGATTAGAATGATTCACATCCCACATTAATTGTAATTGCATGAAAAAATGACCAGTAAATTCTTCAAAATATCTTATTTTGTGTTCCACAGAATAAATAGGTTTAAAGCAACATAAGGGTGAGTAAAATTAATGATGAAAGTATTTTTTTAGGTGAACTGCCCCTTTAAAAGTAACTAGATGAAATCTGTGTGTGCAGTAGTGGGCATAAAGCTTTATAAAAAAGCAGCTTCATCTAAAGTAAAACTGAAATTAAACTGGGTAAGCTAAATTCTCAATGACATTAAGCATAGTGCGATTGTGTCAGCTTCATCAGCGATTAAAACTACAATCGCCTGCTTCGTTTACTTATTTATTAATTTTTAATGCCGGTCACAAAGCGAGATACTAGCTTAGCATACACCCAACACCTCCGCCCGCTTCGCCTGTCGCTTTTGAAATAACAACCCTTTTTCTGCTACACTCAATCACCCACACACATACACACACACACACACCAACGAATCTCTCTCTTTCCCCCGCTTGCCTGCTCTCCCTCTCTCCCTATTTCTTGCTCGTTCTCTCTCTTCCATCCACCCCCTCCCCCTCCCGTTCAGCTTCTATAATTCAAATCCTGTCAGCCCTGTTCCAGACTGCTGGCGCCAGCCTCTCTCTCCAGGAAAAAAAAAGAGAGAGGGGAAAAAAAAGCAAAGGAAGAAAAAAAGCTCTTTGAGGGACAAAGCCGACAGAGCCACACACACACACACACACACAAACTCTCTCTCTCACACACACACACACACTCTGCGCGCACGCACGCACGCACACACACACACACACACACACACACACACACACACACACACACACACACACACACACACACACACACACACACAGGTCAAAAAGCAGAATGAAGTTTTTTTTTCTTTTTTCTTTTTCTTAAAGAAGCAGCTGTGGGTGGACTTTTCAGGACCCAATATTTTTCCTCTTTTTCACTCCCTTCTTTTTCCATTTTTTTCTCTTTTGTTTTAATCTTTCTCTCTCACTCTATTCCCCACCATTGCTCACACTCTTTGATCTTTCCACTGCCTTAACTGGTCAATGCTATAAAATCCCACTCTGTGATATTTTCTTAGCTAGTTTTATTGACCTTTTAAAATGAGTTACAACATGAACTTAAGCGAATGTTTTAAACCTGGACTAAACTTCCATTTTTTCATCCACATTTAATATTGTCTAAAGGACCACTCGCACATTATAGGGTTTTTGTGTGGTCAAAAACACGAGATGAGAGTCAGTGGAGTGGAAAAGAGTTGAACTTCTTTTAACTTTAAACCGCGTTTTTAGAACACTGTGTCATGCGTGAGACGCTGCAAAAGACGTGAGATGCGAGTGCAACAGTCAAACACGTCCGTCTACCGTGTTTAGATAGAAAAACAGTAGAAAAGTAGTGCTTTGGAATGGAAAAAACACGTTGTGTGTGTACGACCCCTAGTTCAGACTATGGCAGATTTTATGGAGAGAGAAGGGTCCAAAAGTCAAACGCAGGGCCCGCCATAGTTTGTCAGCAGTTAAACTGGGCTAAATATAGCCCACGGGACCAAATCCATCTATTTCAGGTCTTAATGAGCAGTCTAGTCATGTGACGCAAACTGGCAGAAATGACAAGCCCATCATTCACGACTCGTCCACTGACTCAAGTGTTCCCTCACTCCTCATCAGACTCCCACAATCCCTCACTCGCTCACACTTGCATGAGCTCTGACTTTTGTCCTCCATGGGTGTGCGTGACACAAACACACTCCTATTTACTGTAAAAGACAGAGTATCCCAAAAGCTTCTAGTGACTCAAACTGTCCTTGATAACATCCACTGGACATGAAATGCAAACTTGAGGTTGGAAATGCGTGTTGTTCATTCTTTCTGGGACAATAAGTGACTTTGACTTCCACTTCTTCTCTCTTTTTATTTATCTGTCCCCACACAGACTGATGCTGAGCGCTGCAGCCTCTTCTGTGGGACAGGACGACCCCTATGTGTCCCTGCTCAGAGACAGAGCTCCCATGAGACACGAGAGAGGATGAATACCTTCTCCTTGCCCCAGCCCACCCCTGTTTTCTCTCCATCGCCTGAACGGAGTCTGAGGCTACCACACTCGCTGGCTGCAATGGTAATTGGAACATAATGGAACATTTTTGCCGACTGAACTGAACCCTTTGCCCCTATCACCTTCTGAACCACTCGCAAAATAAGCCCACATTCCATGGCCTACTGCACGCGTACACACACCTCTCAGCGCTGATTGACCACTTTGGTCAGGCATCATACAAGCACATCTCACGCACTCTACCTTCATATACACACCAAATATGAGATACACACACACACACACATGCATGCTTATCAGACATTGTTTCTTAACTTTTTCCAAGAGATTCTAAGAAAGATCACAATATATATATATATATATATATATACAGTATATATATATATATATATATATACACACACACACACACACACAAACACTTATACATGTTAGGGGTGTCAAAAATAATGTTAATTTCTGCAATTAATATTCTCTGTTTAACATTACAAAAACGCATATATATATATATATATATATATATATATATATAACGCAATTAATGTAGCATCTGTTTTTTTATTAAATTCTTTATGATTGTGTCATACTGCACAAGATAAACAACTATTGCTGTTTTTAAAATATTATTAATGAATTGTCATAAAAAGCCACTAAGAGTTGAAGTTGTATATATGAATATGGAAGTGTATCATGACCTCTCCAAGCGTCCCACCAACCAGCCAGAGGTGACAGGAGACCAAGCCTCATCTGGCTCCACCCCTGCCCTCAATGTCAATTACCCATCACTGCCGGCTCATTCTGATATCCTACCACTCCCATCTCAAACCAAGGAACAGGGGTCCAAACTCAGCGGCCAAAATTGAGCCGGCCCTCAGTGTAATCCCCCATTACAGTCACTTCATTTGTAAATTGGCTTTTGCATGTAATGTATCCCAGCTGAGCCTCCCCCTGCCCATCTCCCTAAAGGACCCAGTCTCAGACTGGTCACTACAGCACTCAGAGAACCCACCAGGGACACCAAATCGCCTCTTTCTGTCTGTCTGTCTTTGTTTTGTTTGTTCTTTTTGCCTCATGGCACAAACAGACACACAGAAGGGCTTCAGCGTTTCACTGTTTTGACTCAAAGAGACCACTACAGTGTCCTGCATTTTGCCAAATCAGTTAGGCTTTTTCATATCTTTCGATCTAATGAACAAAATAAGCTCACGCAATTTACATATGAACGCGACCAGAGATGATCGAAAAACATACGGGGAGCAGCAGCTTTTGTTTCTGCTCTGCAAGACCACGCCGAACGTGGCTGCGACTGTGTGTTAGAAATCACAAAATGAGAGAACATTGTGCTTAGGACGTTTTTTGTCTTCAAACCAAACTTGGGTCTTCAGCCGATAAAGTTTAAATCCCGTCTGGCTAACAGCACAACTGTTTTCAACATTGATAATAAGAAGAAATGTTTCTTGAGCACTGAAGGATGATGTGACACCGAAGACTGGAGTAATGATGCTGAAAACTCAGCGTTGCCATCACAGGAATACATTACATTTTAAAATAGAAAACAGTTATTTTAAATTGCAATAATATTTCACAATATTACTGTATTTTTAAATCACATATATGCAACCTTGGTCATTTTTTTATAAATCTCACGACTGCAAACTTCTGAACAGTAGTGTATAAACTATTATTATACACTCACCTAAAGGATTATTAGGAACACCATACTAATAATGTGTTTGACCCCCTTTCGCCTTCAGAACTGCCTTAATTCTACGTGGCATTGATTCAACAAGGTGCTGAAAGCATTCTTTAGAAATGTTGGCCCATATTGATAGGATAGCATCTTGCAGTTGATGGAGATTTGTGGGATGCACATCCAGGGCACGAAGCTCCTGTTCCACCACATCCCAAAGATGCTCTATTGGGTTGAGATCTGGTGACTGTGGGGGCCATTTTAGTACAGTGAACTCATTGTCATGTTCAAGAAACCAATTTGAAATGATTCAAGCTTTGTGACATGGTGCATTATCCTGCTGGAAGTAGCCATCAGAGGATGGGTACATGGTGGCCATAAATGGATGGACATGGTCAGAAACAATGCTCAGGTAGGCCGTGGCATTTAAACGATGCCCAATTGGCACTAAGGGGCCTAAAGTGTGCCAAGAAAACATCCCCCACACCATTACACCACCACCACCAGCCTGCACAGTGGTAACAAGGCATGATGGTTCCATGTTCTCATTCTGTTTACGCCAAATTCTGACTCTAACATCTGAATGTCTCAACAGAAATCGAGACTCATCAGACCAGGCAACATTTTTCCAGTGTTCAACTGTTCAATTTTGGTGAGCTCTTGCAAATTGTAGCCTCTTTTTCCTATTTGTAGTGGAGATGAGTGGTACCCGGTGGGGTCTTCTGCTGTTGTAGCCCATCCGCCTCAAGGTTGTGCGTGTTGTGGCTTCACAAATGCTTTGCTGCATACCTCGGTTGTAACGAGTGGTTATTTCAGTCCAAGTTGCTCTTCTATCAGCTTGAATCAGTCGGCCCATTCTCCGCTGACCTCTAGCATCAACAAGGCATTTTTCGCCCACAGGACCGCCGCATACTGAATGTTTTTCCCTTTTCACACCGTTCTTTGTAAACCCTAGAAATGGTTGTGCGTGAAAATCCCAGTAACTGAGCAGGTTGTGAAATACTCAGACCGGCCCGTCTGGCACCAACAACCATGCCACGCTCAAAATTGCTTAAATCACCTTTCTTTCCCATTCTGACATCCAGTTTGGAGTTCAGGAGATTGTCTTGACCAGGACCACACCCCTAAATGCATTGAAGCAACTGCCATGTGATTGGTTGATTAGATAATTGCATTAATGAGAAATTGAACAGGTGTTCCTAATAATCCTTTAGGTGATTGTATATGGAAATACTCTTACACTTTAGACGCTGTCAATATGTTCAGATAACCAAAACAAAATCTAATCTACAAGTTCCTGAAAAATTCACAAACATCTCTTTTAAACAGCCTATTTATGGCCTCCTTTTCATTGTAGCAGGCAAAAAAATAACTTTTTTTAATTAAGTTGCAACTACAAGTAACATGGAAGTCATTGGAAGTTAAAGCTTTCATTGGCCTTAGAAGTAGCTCATCCAATCAAATTTTAGCAAGTGCATGTTTTAACTAAAACTGTAGTTTACACAATACACTGAATTACTGGTGCTATTATTAAGCTTTCAACATTTTATAGCTATTATTATATAACAGGGTCATAGGGTCCTCCCTATGATTACTAAAGTTGTGCTCAAACTATTCTTTCATATATTAACATGACACATTACTTGGAGTTGTGTTAATTTCTGAGTGGTACTAAAAATAGTAAATTTTATGAATCTATATATCTCTCTCACACGCACTCACACACTCACTCACACACACACACACACACACACAGGGTCTCTTTGTTGACAAGTACCATGTTAGAATATCTCTTTCAATCAAACGGTTCACCGGCAGCTATCATACTTTCTTATGGACAAATTCAAACACACCACATTGATTGTCCATCAAGTCATTCAGCCTTGGACAGTCTGGTTCCAGCTGAAGCCCTTAATAACCAAGAAGGCCAAAAACATGAGGGCCCGTTGACTGCAGCCGTACCCATCAGCCCCCTCCCACAGCCCCCCGGACTAACCCACAGGCCTTTCTGTCTGCTGCTGAGCTTTGGAAACAGCTGTGCAGTCATAACAGAGTGTGTGCCCAGACTCAACTCATGTTTTTTTGTTGCTTCAAAGGCAATCTGATACACTATCCCCTGAAACAAGCAGACACAGTCACACGCACATGCTTGCCCACATATTCACAGTGTGCACAAACAGTGCTAAGATGAAATGTTCAGGATACCACTCTTCTATCTTGCCAAAATCTAAAATCACATAATTAAGAGAAATTCACTTTATTCTAGAATTATTAAAAGTTTAAAGTGCATAACAGACTGGAAAACATTGTAAAAATGCGCCTTTACCTACATTTTTGACTGCAAAAATGTACTTATACATGCAATTCAGTGCAGTTTACAGCTGAAATAAACACTGTGGTAACAAGAACAACTTTTATTACTTTTCACACAGATTATCGATTAATGAAGACTTATTTTCAAGCAGATCCTTGTACGATACATGACCTCAAAACACATAGTGCATGATTTGTAAACTAATACAGTTGGACATTTTTCTGACGAAGTAAACTTGCTTAGTATACCACCTGGTACAGCACTGCACTTGCGATGAGGAGCGCTTGGATACGAGTCCCATGAAACATGAGTCACAGTAAAAGAGCTCAAAGACTTGTAGAAAGCAAGCTAAAATAGCATGGTTGCTTCAGCAAAAAACACTTTTAAAAACACTTGTTGCAAAATATGCAACAAGCAACAAAATATTTTACAGAACCTCAGTTGAAACTGGAACAGGACACATCCAAAGCTAGCATAAGAAATCTAACTTTGCATCAAGCTAATAAAAACATTACATTTAGAGACAGATTTTAGGCTATGTTATGTGCATGTGACTTTTTTTAAATTAGAAGAAAATTGAATGAAATTGGTGAGATTACTTTGTAGAGTGAATTGTAAGTGCACTTTAAAGGGTTGATTTATGCCTTTTACAGGCTTACAGGACTTCCAGAAGCTCACAATAATTTTCAATGTTTAATTGGTTTCCGTTGGCTCGAGTTCATTAACTGCAGGTAACTCATATTAGATAAGCTGGTGTGAGTTTCAAAGCCTTGACAGTTTCATTTAAATAAAGCCACCACTGACAATGAGAAAAGATACCAAAAGTCTGACGTTCCCCTCTGAGGGAAGGCACCCTGCTGTCTTTCTCTAAAACAGTTTTTTGTATGTTAGTGTGCTGAGAGAACAAGTACATTAACTTTCTGTGCATTTTACATTATGAGTAAATATGACAAGGAAAAGTAGATTAGACTATTTACTATAGAAGAAAAACTGCACCTAGGGGGCAGTATTTTCACTTACTACCTCATTGGGACTGAATAACATTTTGTTAAAGGAACACGCCGACTTTTCGGGACTTTAGCTTATTCACCGTATCCCCCAGAGTTAGATAAGTCCATATATACCATTTTCATCTCAGTGCGTGCCGTAACTCTGTCTGACGCACCCACCGCTAGCCTAGCTTAGCACAAAGACTGGAAGTAAATGGCTCCAGCTAAGATACTGCTCCCAATAAGTGACAAAATAACGCCAACATTTTCCATCTTCACAGTACAAATAACAAGGTCATATGAGACACAGGCATCTTTTAACCGTATACATACTATATTCTCAGAAGGCGAAGCACTGCTACTTGGGCGGAGTGATTATCGCAACACTCTGAGCGAACTCTCTGCACGCACGGAGTTACAGCAGGCACGGAGATGAAAAGGGTATGTATGGACTTATCTAACTCTGGGGGATACGGTGAATAAGCTAATGTCCCAAAAAGTCGACGTTTTCCTTTAACAGAATTCACTTGAAGGATGGCTTTGGCTTAATTCGACAATTTTACCTAATGTAAAACAAACGTGTCTTTAAACTCATTTCTTTTATGCTATTTTTAATTTCTATCGCTACATATGTGCAGAATTTATAAATAGGGAGGAAATAACGAAAACTTTTAGCTAGTACTACCCAGACAGTGATCTTGTATTGGTACGAATAGGAGAAACTGCAACGCGCAATATGGCAACTTCAGGGCAGCTCTTGTAATATTTTCTAAATAAAAGAGTCAATCAATATTTAAATGTGAGTTTGGCAACAGTTATTTCCCCTTTCAAATAGATAGCAGTTGGTCTTGCATGCCCAAAATAGCTGCCCGGAGGCACTTCAAATATGGCCGCCGAGTCAACTGACCTTCCTTGAAAGGGACTATGATTAAAAGTAGTTATATGATCATTAGTGTATCAATAACGTCACCTTCTACAATGAATTCACCTAATTCACAATGAAGCGGCTTTCTCAATTGGGGTCTAAAATTTAGGACACACTTCTTTTGTCTAACGGATGCATTAAACATGTGCAAACGCACTGAAATGTCAGCGTTAATCTCTAATGAACAACCCAAAGACAAACCGCTAGTTTAAACAAAGCGCTTGTAGAAGCAGCATGCTAGGCTTTCTTTTACCCGCTCCTTCCCTCCCTCCCTCCCCCAGCAAGTCGAACACGTAGGAAGAGAAAGGGAGAGATAGAGCGAAATACTGAGAACGCAGGCACACAAAGGCAGGCGCTAGCTTTCCATCGCTGGCTTACTAATCGGCTCCTTTGTTGTGCTCGATGCATGCCTGTCCCTGTCACATGACCGCGTTTCCATGGCTACCGAGGTCTGAGTAATCATTTGCGCAATGACCTTTATTCCCTTGAGGGAAGAGGAGGGGGAGGTTAGAATGAAAGCAGAGCCAGCGAAAGCAGGGAGAGGGAGGGAGAGGGAGGAAGGGAGGGTGGAGAACTGGTGAGCAGCGGAGCGAGGCAGTGGGGACCTAGACAAGAAAAAGAGGAGAAGGAAAAAAAGCAAACTGATTTTCTCTTAGCAGTACTGAGAAGAATCCGTTGGGTTTGGTTAGATAACGAACAGAGCGCGCAAAAACAGGCTGAGAGGGAGAGGAGGGAACGAGGGATGCAGCGGCACTAGAAGAGATAGCTAGAGATAGAGATGGGCCAACTGTAGGAAAAGAGGAATGAGCATTGCGCTCAAGCCGCTTGAATGAAAGAACCTTATAAACCCAAAGGCAGACTCTCTATGGTCTGACGGTTCCCACGTTGAAGAAAAACATGCGGGCAGCAAAAGCTATTGCAGATCTGATGCCAAACCAGCGCTGGATACGGCTTGAGCTTAAGACTAATAGTCTACCAATGACTGCACAAACCTGGTCACGATAATCACTTCTGAAATCTCCCACACATGAACGTTATGCCTCAGAGATGAATAATGATAATGGTGGAATACATGCTAAGTGGTTACTGCTGATGAGCACCTTTGTTTACATCTACTCCCCAGTTATGTTTTAGCCGTCACACAGAATGAGCCCGGCACAGATGACACATGCTGACAGTCTAAGCTCAGTCATGTTTGGGTCACTGAGTTTCTCATTTACTCTCTTTTTCGCTTAGTTGTTTCTACTTTGCCCTTTTCTGATGAGTATTATGCTAATTCTATTGTGAGAAAATTCAGTTTGCAGCTCTCTTCGCATACACTCACAGATTCAAGAGGACCTCCTATTGTTTCTCTGTAGTTTTCATATGTATACAGTATGGAGGGTTCATAAACAGTTTTATTTTATTTATTTTATTTTTTTGTGAGATAGAAGTGTTTATTTATTCCTAAGAGATCCCAGTTTTGCTTTGAGTGATCATTCCTTATAATTGAAGTTTCAATAACCTGAATGCTGCAACAATTCAAACTCCTTCCTTTAGGGGGCAGTAGTCCACTTTTCTGACAGCTTTCTTAATGGCTTTTTTGGGCCAGTGGAAAAGAGATACTATGATGTTGTAGTATTTTTTATGAAAATGCTGCCATGAGGGCTGTAGTTTCACTCTGATGTGATAAAGCTTTGCTATCAATTTGTATTTTGCTTTTACCTTTTAATAGATTTGAAGCCTAATACAGTTTAACATTGAAAATGCGAGTTTTCTTAAATTTATCTTCAAAAATAAATAAAAGAAGTAAAAAGTGAAAGATTATCAAAAGACAACTCATTCATTTTTATTGTAAATCTAATTTCGCTCTAGGACACAATATCATTCCCTTTGTTTATTACAACTAGGGTTTTACTCTTAAAGAGTTCACACAGAAATGAAAATGTTGTCATAATTTACTTATGGCGTGACCCCACTGACTTTCATTGTATGGACAATACAAATTATTCAAATTATCTTTTGTGTTCTGCAGAAGAAAGTCATACAGTTTTGATGTGACACAATGGTTAGTAAATGATGGTTTTGATTTTTTAGTAAACTATCCCTTTAAGGCAGTCAGTCATAAGTTAGTTTATCTTTCTAAAAATGTATGGAATTAGTTGTTGTTGTTTTTTCCAGAACAGAATACGAAGGCACTTTGTTGTCCCCTGTTGAGTTTTGACTGCTGATAGTAAGCAGACCATTGTGCCGTTCAGCCTTCGGCAAGGACATATTTTCTAAGATTATAGAAACATAAGGATTCACCATGCAGACCTCAAGAGATGAATAGCACCTTCCTTGAACACCATTCAGACACACTATGTATGGACACACCAAAACATATATACACACACACACACACACACACACACACACACACTCTTTCTTTCTTGCTCTCTATCATGTTCCTTGACAAACACATGCTCATTTTCTCCAAACACACAAGCATCCACTCTCTTCCATACAAATCACACAGACAGACAAGACAGACACACACGCACACCTCTACACACAGACTCTGCCTATCTAAAAAGACACACCAGCCAGCTGGGACACGCAGTAAAAAAGAGAGAGAGAGAGAGAGAGAGAGAGAGAGAGAGAGAGAGAGAGAGAGAGAGAGAGAGAGAGAGAGAGAGAGAGAGAGAGAGAGAGAGAGAGAGAGAGAGAGAGAGAGAGAGAGAGAGAGAGAGAGAGGAGGGGAGAATATTGGGCAGGAAGTAGCACGGTTGGGTGTTTGATGGGGTCGGCAAGACCGTTAATCACAGAAATGGTTCTGTTAGCCATGACAGCTGAATCCACGGCAAAGCACACAGGACGACGCTGGCACACACATGACGTCATCCTTCCTTCCAGATCCCCTGGATTAATATTCCAATAATAGGAGAGAAGGGCTGGCTGAAGGTTGAGACGACATCCCTCCATGCATTACTCACCGTTTCACCACATGACCTGGGCAACCCAGCACTCACATGATGGCTCGGAGTGCAACACAGTGACGGGCTTTTCATTTCCAGTATACACTATCTAATATAGACTCTACTGAAGTGTTATTTGTAGTGGTAAGATGCATCTTTATAGCTATCAGTATTGATTAGTAGCTTTTTCGGTGCATAGTATATGTAAGCCTTCCGTTATGACTTATATACAGCTAATTCACCAGGGAAGCTTGATTAATAATTTTTCCTAGTTATAACCACTCCTGCTCATATATCCACGAAGGTCTGAATAAGGAACCATTCATTTACATTGTTGAGGGTAAGCTCACCTGAAGGCCACCCCTCCTCCATCACATTTGCTGTGTTTCCCCCGTCCATGCTGCTCCTGCAGCTGTCGACCCCCTCTGACCTCTTGGTCCAATCAATAGCTCTCCTCTCAGGCCTTCTGCTGGAAGGTAATTGCTAGTCTAAGTTACCTCACCTAGACATAAGACAAACAGGAGAGATGAATATTTTAAAGAAGTACAAGTACATTAGTGAAAAAATAGTATATATATTATAAAGTGTATAGTTTATTACTGATTAATATAATACTGTATATATTTTACTTTATATATTTGTTTTGCTTTTACTAATACTTGTAATCAGGAAGGAAGCATACTTTGATCAAAGTAATGACAAGTAATGACATTAATAGTGCTACAAAAAAATTCAATTTCAAATACAAATTATTGTGGACATTTTTTTTTCCAGAATAACATTAAGTAGCACAACTGTTTTCAACTTTGATAATGACAGTGGTGGACAAAAAGTACACATATCAAGTACTTGAGTACAAAAGTAAAGATACCATAATAAAATATTCCTCCAGTACAAGTATTAGGCTAAGTACTCCTTTTTAAGTTTACTCGAGTAAAAGTATAAAAGCACAGACACTTAATAAGTACTGATCTGCAAGAAAACATTTTATTTTATTACCAAAACTTGTCATACACTGATAACTACTACTGACAATTACTGATAATTTAATTACAAAATAACAAGATACACCATAGCTAGCATATAAAAAAATGAGGAAAAACAAAATGTGTGTAAATGTGTGTTGACATATAAACATACAGTATAGAAACAGATAGGGTAAAAGAAAATGGCATGCAAACATACTAGTTTTTACATCATTTGAAACTGGCATGGCAGCAGAGGGTACATGGGCATTAATTTCCATATTTTAAAATTATGTTTAGTTTTTACCTAAAACCTACACCATTCAAATGGTATTACACAAATAGGGAAATGTCCACTTTCAAGCATTTCATTCAATGGGGATAAACAGCTCGCACTTTAAGTAAAAAAAGAAAAAGACCCGGCAGTCATGACCTAAATATGAATTCCATTTACAATTATAAATTGTAAAATTCTGCATCAGTCGTGAGCGCACTCGAGATCCTATAGGATCTACTGTTCTTGGCTCATTTTGAGTCAGTTTCTGAAGGATCATGTGACACTGAAGACTGGATTAAAGAAGTAATCACAGGAATAGCAGATATTTTAAATTTGAATAATATTGCACAATATTGCTGTTTATTCTGTTTTTTATATCAAATAAATGCAGCCTAAACACGCACACACATATATACGCATACACTCACATATTGGTCTGTTGGACCAGTTGCTCTTTGACACCAGACAAGGTCACAAGCATAAAAAACACAATATCCTTGACTCAGGGGATCCACTTTGAAGGCCTATGGGGAGCTGAGGAAACTTAATTGATTATGTGGGTTTGTGTTCATGAGAAAAAAAAAGAAAAAAAAGAGTACTTTGTATGTAAAGAGAGAGACAGAACTTATTCTGTGCCCTATGCTTTTTGGTTTAAAAACAGAGCCTCCATTGTGTCACTACAGCCTCTGGCAAGAGTTGGAGCTCAAGTCTAAGACTGACAATGAAAGGGCCTTAGAACCGAATGAAGTTCGAGCTGTAGCTCTGTGTATGTGTTCGTGCCTCCGCATGTGCGGGGGGAGGTGGTGGGGCTGGTTCAGACACCAGTGCTACATGATTCACTCCACAAGACATCTGGCAAAACTGAGCAATTTGGCTGTGTATGCCTGGTTTCCCAGCAACTCGCTCCCGAGTCCCAGCTCAAGAAGCCACAGCTAAAGGAGGAGGTGAAGGAGGCTTTTGGTTTTACTCCAGGAAGGGCACAGAGTGGAACTGGTCCTGAGATAGAGAGAAACGCTTATTATTATCTAAATTTAATTGAGGTTGAGGCTGTATCTGACAATATCAAGCCAATCTTATTATATGTATTTTCTTTTGAGATAAATCACTACCATACAAAACTAACCGAATATCACTGACAACAAATGCCGGTTACCAGCCTTGCTGGTCTTTCCACCAGACGTCCTGTTCCTTCCTCGCTTGTAGTATTGTTGGATATCAGCAAACATCTGTGTTTGAACATGATGTTGCAAACAAGCCGTTAGTGTTTTGTAAAGTTCAGACAACCAACAGTAACAAACATTTTGTTTCACAAGTGGTCTAGGCGGATGCAGGAAGAGTGCAGGTGTGATTGTTACGAGAATGATTGGCAGGATGAGATTAACATGCTCCTTCCAAACTCCAAACTCATGCCATTAAAGTTAACCATTTGCCTTTGAGATGATCAAAAATAATAATACACTTGTTAAAAGTATCTGGTCCCTAAGATTATTGTAAAATAAATTAATACTGTTTTTCAGCAAGGAAGCAATAAACTGATTAAAAGTGACATTATGACATTTATAAGGTTTTAAAAGATTTCTATTTTAAATAAGTGCTGTTCTCTATTCATCAAAAAATGTATCATAGTTTCCACAAAAAATATTAAGCAGCACAACTGTTTTGAACATTGATGATAAGAAATGTTTCATGAGCAGCAAATCAGATCATATTAGAATGATTTCTGAAGGACAGTGTGACACTGAAGACTGGAGTAATGATGCTGAAAATTCAGCTTTGCCATTACAGCAATAAGTTA
Source organism: Rhinichthys klamathensis goyatoka (assembly GCF_029890125.1). NCBI lineage: Eukaryota > Metazoa > Chordata > Actinopteri > Cypriniformes > Leuciscidae > Rhinichthys > Rhinichthys klamathensis. The sequence continues at coordinate 1,746,324 of NW_026606781.1, forward strand.
CATTTAAAATATTTTACAATACTACAGTTTTTACTGTATTTTCAGTCAAATAAATGCAGCTTGATTGAGCATAAGAGAATTCAAAAACATAAAAAATCCAAACCTTTCTGAATAGTGGTTTATATGACAAATAAAATGGAGGCCAAAAGTCTGAGATCACTTTCAGATTGTTCTGTTCTAAAGAGTATCGTGTGCTTTAATGGAAGCGAGAACATCGGACCGTCTGTAAAAAGAATCACATGATACACTACATGTAAATTTGATATCTAGAATCTCAAACATGTATTCATTTAACAACAAATAAAATTTGTTTCTGAAGTTTTCAAAATCTGAAGTTTCTTTATTTCCACTTTTAAACTAGATTCTTTCAATGTGGTCTCAGATTTTTGCACTCCACTGAAAATACCTGTGTAAAAAAAGTTTGCATTATCAAACTTATCTGCAAACTGAAACTGACACTGAAAGAGATTTGACCTCCACAAGACAGACAGAGAAAGAAAAGGGAAATGAAGAGAAAGGGGTTTAAAGAAAGAAATGGTCATCATCAGTCCATCCATCTGCCAATCTGGTACCTCCCTCTGTCCATTTTTTGACCACAGCTGTTTAATCCCCCCTTTCCAATCGCTCGCACACGCACACACAATAAGACCCCCCGTGTAGTCACCACCCAACGCTGTCTCAGTGAGATAAAGCAGTCATTGACAGCCACGTGTCTCAGTGTTGAAGCCTGTGTGCAGGCCAAGTGTCCAGACAGCTGACCAGACATGAGTCTGCCAAACCATATACATGCAGCTCAATGGGACACGATGAACCAAGATTAGCATTGGATTTCAGGCACACACTCGTATACACTCATACACATAGACTGGTGCCTAATCTAGACCTGCTATGTGCATTCCCATTGAAGAAGGTGGTTCTGATAGAAAATCTGTATCTATTTTTGTGACACTTTGTTAATGTTTGAACAGATCACAATCTGTTAAGTATGTTAAAATATGTTCTCAAAACTAGTAACACTCATAAACAAAGATAAATGTTTTTTTTTTTTTTGTGGCCAGGTTATATACTCAGACATCGTCCACCTCACACACACACGCCCCACAAATATTGACACCTTTGGTAAATATGACCAAAAATGACTTTATATATATATATATATATATATAAATACCTCCCTTTGCCAAGATAACAGCTCTGGATCTTCTTCTATAATACATAATAAGTGCTGGGCAACGATTAATCCAGGACCTCTGGATTCATGGATTCTGTATGGAGGAATGGTCTCAGATCTCTTGGCATATGTCCATCAACCTTATTACTAGTGCTGGGCACATCCAAAATAAAAGTTTGTGTTTACATAATATATGTGTGTGTACCGTGTATAATTATTTTGTATATAAATACACACATATGCATGTATATTTAAGAAATATTGTCATGTACTGTATATACTATATATATATATGTATTTATTTATACATAATTTATATTATATATAAATATAAATATTTTATAAATAAATAATACATTTTTCTCAAATTTATACATGCATGTGTGTGTGTGTAATATAAGGTTGATGGACATCTGAGACCATTCCTCCATACAGAATCTCCCCAGAGTCCATGCTTGTGGACTCTTTTCTTCAGCTCATCCCACAGGTTTTTTATGGGGTTTGGGTCAGGGGACTGCTATGTCCTAGCCTGACTACGTCAGACTTCGTACTTCCGCTCAATTTCAGTTCGCTTCTGTACTCAGTCTGAGATAGCGACCTATCTCTCAGTTTTCCTCCGGCCTGAAAACAGCCGGCCAATCAACGAACAGAGGGCGGGCTGAGAGCCGTGACGTAGACGCTAAGCGCCGAGTTTAAGATTCTATTTTAGGGAAATCGAAAACGACCGCGGATATGGAGATACGGGATGCAATTCGCTCTGTTGTGGAGAATATTCCCGGCATTTGCAAACTGAAGCCCGAACAAAAGAGTGTTTGTTAAACATTTTTAATGGAGGTGATGTTTAAGTTGGAGAGAGAGGTGATTGCGTTATGTGATTGGCTTACGGGTAACCAATGATTTTATACTTCAGACAAGCGCCCTGACTCCGAGACTTTTTGACTCCAACACCCAACTAACATCTGCAAGTCTACAACTCTGATCTTTGGAGTTTGTTTGAAAGAGAACATTTCTCAATTTGCACGCAATTGTGCGTGTGGGGCCAATACACGTCCTCTTCCAGGTAGATTGTTACCATCTTCAGTTGATTTAAACTTAACTATTACCCAGATAGTGGAAATGAGTATTCCAACAATTAATCTATTATCTATTATAAGTATAACTAAACTATTAAGTCTTCCTGATTATTAAAGATACAATATGTTTGTTTTTTTCACCGGTAGGGGTCGCTAACCTCTTACAATGACAAAGGCATAGGTTGATGACGCAAAATTCCAGTTGAATTATGGAACTTGTCGTCAAGCTTATGGATCTCATAATGCTTATGGATGAGTGAATACATTGATGTTTTTATCATGACTGTGGTGTGAAGCAGGGCTCGATTGCTAATGAGAGACAGACATCAGCGCCACACGCGAGTCCCGCGGATATAAAGGAATAAGGACATTTCATTCTACCAAACTACCCGCAAGTGCTGAATTACTCACACACGTCAGTTTATTAGATGAATGAAGCTTGTGAGGTAACGCAGCAGCGCTGTTTCACTTGGTCTACACTATCACACTAAACTGCATTTGAGTATGTTGAAAGTTATAATGTTATTCTATGTGTTAGTTTGTCTGTATGAGACTAGCAGTAAGCTAGATCAACATTAGAATGACTTACAGATCATATTCTAACATTTCATCATGTTGAACTATATAACATTGATTAGTTTAATGTACATTTGCGCACCTGTCTAATAAAGTACATGTAAGTGCTCTATCAAGTCGAAGTTTGTCGCAGAAACTAGCTCTCTTTTTTCACAAAGTCTGCTTGCCATGGTCCATCATGTTTGAACGAAACGCTGTTGTCCACGTCTGTCGCTAAAATAAAAAGATAAATAATTATTTTCTTAAAAAATCTTACTTACCCCAAACTTTTGAAAGGTAGCGCATAGTTAAAAAATCAATCAATCGTTAGTCAAACAACTTTAAGCAGATGTCTAAAGACATATGCATGACTGGTGCCAATCAAGTACAGACATGACAATTTACAAAACAAAATGAAAAAGTACTATGGGCCAATTTAGGTCTAATGGACAGCAGTTCACCTAAGTGTCCAAATTTAGAGCAGTTTCATTACCATATTTTTTTGTATAGTACCTATGGCCAAATAATGTCATTAGCACATAGGTCAAAGGTGAACCAATGTACCATACTATATTTCAGAAAGCAAAAACTCTCCTTCCCTCTCTTCCCTCTTGGTTGCACTGTGTACTCGCTCTTCTCCTTCTTTCTCTGGAACGTTCCACCCTCCCTCCCTGTCTCTGTCTCCTCTACATTCACTCCTCTTCCTCTCCTCTGTTTTCTCCAGGGTCATTGCAATTACTCCTCACTCCTTCTCTCTCTCTCTGTCTGTTTGACGCTTCTTTTTTATTCTCCTATCGTATACATGTTTGAGGTATACTAAAACACATCTCTCTTATTAAGTCTCTACATCTTTCACCTCCCGTACTCTAAATCTTTTTGGTTTGTTCTCGTCTCATTTCTGCTCACCTTGTCTCATTTACTCTCCTCTTTAATTGTAACCTCTATTCTAGTCTCTTCCCTCCTCTTCTCTGGACTTAAACTACTATAATTCTCACTTTTCCCTCGCCCATACTTTTCCTCCAATTATTTACCCTGCACCCCGTCCCTCGTTTCATCCGTTCTCTCTCTCTCTCTCTCTCTGGTACGGGGAGGAGAGCGCTGCTGCAGGACTGCAGGGCTCAGCAAAGCCACATTCTATTTTCTGCCACTTCCTCTTCCTCTTCCAACCGTTTCTATGGTTACAGCAGGAGCCCACAGAGGCCGCTCCCTCCTCAGTCATGGAAGAGGAGCCAGGGTTATCACTCTCCTTTCTCTAGAATTCTATTTCTTTTTCACTCTTATCTCTCACTCTCTCTATATTTATATCACTCCGTCCATCCATTTCTTGGTGTCTTCTCTAGTTACATTGCACTCTCTCGCTCTCCGTGTCCTTTGTGACTCCTCTCCCTCGCTCTCTTTTCTCTCCCGAACGTCCTCTATCCATAAGACTTTCTCCCATCCGTTTCATTGATTTGACATTTCATCCGCTCTTCTCCTTCACTCAATTTCCAATTTCAAAGTAAAAGTTCAAAGTATTTTATACATGCAATATTACCAAAGTATCAATATACAAAGAAAAACAGTGAGAGAAGACACAGTAACTGTCCTTTCACCTTCAGTTTTTTTTTGTTTCTGTCAGCTGTTTGAGGCCAACATACATAGGAAAGATGCTTTTTCAAGGGCGAGAAGGAAAAAAACGTGACCTCTATTGTGTTACTGAGACACACCAAACCAACCACCTGCTGAGTTACACTCACAAACATGGAGCGTGGTGACATTTCTTGGCGTTGACGGGGAGAGGCAACCAACACCGCTTGCAATGGATTTCAACAGGCATGACGTTCAATCTAAAACGGGGCCTGTGCAACAAGCCGCATGAGTCACTGGGCAAAGGTCAATGACAATGAGAAGGCATCAAATTCTTCTCCATCTTTGCAGCCATTAATGTGCATAGAGAAATAATTGCTTCATGTCTTCTCATGAGGGTCTCTTGCTCAATAGCGCCAGCTCCCTGAAGTAGTCCTATTTGAGCCAGATTGTAAGATGCTGTGTGGTTTCTTTCTTCTTGTACCACATGTACTTAATTTGTTGGTGCTTCTTTCTGTGTTGGGGTGGTGGGAAGTACTCAAGGTAGATCTCGTATGTAACTGTCAAGGTCCCCAAACAATATAGTGCTCATGCTATATGATCATGCATTGATTTTACAGCTAAAGATTTAAAACCTCAGATAGTGAGGTTTATTGGATAGTTAGGATACCGCCTCACATTAAAACGCTGAGTATTTTTCAAGGATATTTCAACTTCTTTGAAAAGCCTTTACGTAGTTCAATGGGTCATATTTACCCAGGAAAATCAACTGTTTGTGTCATTTTTTTGTAATTGACTCTTACAAAATCACAGGAAATAATTCTCAAAGGAAGTTATTTTGATCTTAATCAAAGGTCTATCAGTCAACTTGAACAAACCTATTTGGACTACAGCTGCTCATTTGGATATTGAGCATGACATTGTAAATCAAAGGCCACACGACAAAGCTCACAGGGAGGTGGGGTCGTGCCATTGGCTGCTCATTCACTCGACAACATTGGGTTTTTTAAGCACCGACGGTCATACTGTGTCACTCGGAGTCTTAATGATGTTACGAAACACCCCGCGTCAGGTGCTATTTGTTGATAGTTCTCTTCAACTCAAGTTAAAGGGATAGTACACCCAGAAATGTACTTACCTAATGTCATTTCAAATCTATATTAATTTCTTTTTTCACAAAACAAGTTTGTTTTGGACTCTTATTAACTTTAATTACAAGTACAAAAACAGTTTTTATCTAAAACATCTTTTGTGGACATAAGGAATTACATGGGGGTGGTTTAACAATGGCAGAATTTTCATTTTTGGGCAAACTATTCCCTTTAATCTCTTTTAAAAGTGTGTTTAAGATACATGACCATCCAGTGAGTCTCTGTTTGAACAGGAGAAGAAAAGTTAGTCTCACTTAGAGCAGTCAAAACCTGTTTTGGTTATATATTCACTCACAGTGCCAAACCAGTGACTGTGTGTTTCTGTTTGTCTAAGGTGGACACCTCTGTCAAACTCTTTCTCTCTTTTTTGCTCATGTTATATTTAATGACCATACAAAGCTGACTTGTGCTAGTTTTTCTCTTATTTACTCATTGGTTCAAATAAATATGCTCACCTCCAATACATTTTATTTTCTCTTTTTAAATGACACGGTAATGTATGTTACTAATTAGAAAATAAATGAATAGAAAGATATATGGGTCAGATATATGGGCCATATCGGACCCATTTTTCTATTTAAGTAGTTGTATATCCTACAAAATTACCATAATTACAGGTTTTATAGTTTTATTTTATTTTACAGTTTTTATATTTTTATAGTCTCATCAATATCTTTGTTTTGCTTTTCTCCTCCACTCTCTTCTTTGGGTTTAATCTCGTCATCCTGTTCATCTGTGCTGCTTTGAGGACACTCAGCTCAAGGTTGTATTTCATGTTGTGGTATGAGCTCTTTTGTCTCAAACGTCTGTAGGTCTGGTGTTTATGAGGAAAAGGTAAGGACTCCTAAATCAGTTTGCTTGCTGGTTTTACCAGTGGGAAAAATGACACAAAACAGTCTTCTACACTATCATTACTACTTCTAAAAAATACAGCACACTGCCAGATACAAATACAGCATCGTGATCTGAGAGGAGTATGATGTCTATAAAGGGCTAATTGTGAAACTTCTAATGGTCTGTTTTTTGAAATGCATTTTTTATATGAGAAAAATAGAAAATAGTGACAATATGATACACACTCACTCACTCATTCACTCACTCAATCATTCAAGTGGGTAAGATTTAATTGGGTGGGTTTTTGAAAGAAGTCTCTTCTGCTCACCAAAGCTGAATTTTTAAAATAAAAAATACAGTAAAAACAGTAATATTGTGAAATGTAACTTTAAAATGTTGCTTTGATGGCAAAACCATTTTTCCAGTCTTCAGTGATCATTCTTCATGATCCTTCAGAAATAATTATAATAAGCTGATTTGGAAATATTGATTTGAAAACAGTTGTGCTGCTTAATACAATTGATGATGTTTTGATTTTATCAGGATTTTTTTTTTAAATGAATGTTGATCTTACTGGCCCAAAACTTTTGAACAGTATACACTCTCAGAAAAAAAAAGGTACAAAAGCTGTCACTGGGGCGGTCCCCTTTTAAAAGATACACCTTTGTACCTGAGGAGTGCATATACCTCAAAGGTACATATTGGTACCAAAAGTGTAAATATTAGTACATAAATGGTACATCTTACTTAGAACCTTTTTAAAAGGGTACCGGTCCCAGTGACAGCTTTTGTACCATTTATTTCTGAGAGTACATAGTACAGTTGACTAAACTGATGACAAAAATATATAAAATAAACTACTCGCACACATGCTCAACCAACTCTAGTAAACACACTCAATATGATTGATAATGGATGAATCATTACATGTGCTAGTAGGTTCTCCATCTACCTGTCATCAGGTAGATAGTTAACAAGTGGTAAAAATTCAGCGCTTTTGTTACTCTCAGTTGACTCATGGAAGATAATGGCCAGTGCATGTGTAGAATTCTTACATGAGTGATCAAGAACCCGTGGGTAACAGCTTAAGGTCTGCAGGCAGCTCATGTACTTTACAACATCTGCATTCATGAACACAATCAAAGAGGAGCTAGTCACCACAGAGATACCCACTGCCAAAGTCTTATGGATTTGATACTGCACTATATTAATTGGTAATTGGTGTATAGAGACCATCCAGGATATACTTAGAACTAGGGTTGGGCGATATACCGGTAGACACGATTAACCGGTAGAGATTTTGGACTATTGTCTCTATCGCGGTTTCGCTCATGTGACGTTGCTGTGCTGCGCGGTCACGGACGATTATCATTTGCATGTGTTTTTAAGCATTGCGGTTTAAAAAACAGGTGATTTTAAACCGTTGACGAGCAATTAGCAGCGAAAGAGAACTAATTTAAGACTGTCAGCGCTGTCTGAGAGATGCGCGACATGAAGCTGCTCTTTATAGAGCTTTTGAGAACTGAACTGCTTTTTGCCACCTAATTGGGCTTAAACGGCTAAATATACATACCTATGTGTCAAAGTGACCATGTCTTTGCAAGTAAACACATTAATTTATGTCTTAAGTGAACATAAACAGTTAAGAAAGAAAAAGCATGAGTATATTGGATCAGTGCAGTCGGTCTTAAAGTGACAGCATCCACATTTACTTGCTGTTCATATTAATTATAATCAAACAACAAAAAAGACTGAATCCCTTCTTGACTGAATCCCTTTTGTAACTTTAATAAGAATAAATATATATTTAATTTACACAGTAAAAACTATGCATTGTTTTTTATTCTTTTGATTACTTTATACATTTTATATAGTATTAGGGGCTTTCGCACCGGAGGAACCTTTAAGTACGTACCCGGATTTTGCCGTGGATTTTGGCGTGTTTGGCGCCTTTTGAAACTCCTAGAAACTCCTTTTGGAGGAACTAATTTAGCTCCTACTTCAGAGTAGGGTCTAAACCAGCATTATAGGAACTATCCGTGATGTTAGTGTACGCTGATTGGCCGAACGCACGCGAAACACCAGCACCCGCCATTTTTAAAAAGGCTGTGTAAACACACAGATTATAGCCTATATATTTACTCCACAAACTATCTCTACGGACATGGAAAACAGTGATAGATTGGCCTCTTAACCTTTACGCTAAGAAGAAAATCCAACGCAACTTTGAGGGGACCAAGCGAAACATGATTATGTATTTCTGCTCAGCTAGAAACACTGGACATCAACCACACAGCACACGCTAATAACTTTTCATTACTGTCTACTTTCTATGTATAACAGTTCTATCTAATGACGTATTAGATAAGACTGTTAGACAGATCGTACACTAATGCACCCGAAGAATGCGAGCTCAGGCTCTGGCTGGCGTTCTCAGTGGCGTCAAAATAAAAGTTACAACAACAAGCGTGGCTTACGTCAGAGTTCCTACTGGCGGTGCAAATGCAACCAGGAAAACGTTCCTAGGGGAAACATTAGTTCTCGGGGAACTACCCTGGTGGCTAGTTCCTAGAACTAAGTTCCTAAAACTACCCGGTGTGAACGACCCTATTTATAGTACTTGAAGTTTTTCAGGTAGGTCTTTTTGTGTCCTTGTTCTATTGGAGTTTGTTTTCTTTGCTCTTTCTTTATCACTATTTACGTCAGTAAGATTGAGAGTCTTTTAGGCTAGTATTAGCTTTTTAAATGATATTGAAAATGGCGTAAAAAATTTATATCATAAAAACCTTATTTAAACTAAAAGTTACTATATTGTGATATATTTCGTTGTTATGAAATAAAATTACTCATATCGTGATATAAGATTTTGGTCATATCGCCCACCCCTACTTGCTAAACAAGACATTTCCACCAAAACACAACAAGGTAGACATGTCCTCCACAAAAACTCCCTAAACAAGAAACTCCTCCTACAAGAGAAACCGTGGAGACAGAATGCTAAAAGGACGCAATGGAGGTGTCAGGTGTGTCCTCCTCCCCCTCTCATCCTACTCAGACCCGGTGTGTGTTTGTTCAGCTGGGTCCCAAACACAACCAGCCGTCTGCTGCTTGCTGAGGAGAACCAGGGGAGGGGAGGACCGGGCAGGAACAAAAGGCAAGCGTGGCTGGAAAGGAGAGCCTCTCGCCGGGCACAAAGAGATGCTCGGGGTGGGGGTGGGTGGGCGGTTGTTGTTGGGGGTGTTGTTACCCGAGAGGTGGCAGCTGAAGGGGACAAGGGAGAATGAATGAATATGAATGAGAGAGGACGGCTGTCCTTCCACAGGACCCCCATGACCCAGCCAGGGGAACAGACCCTCTTCTTCTCTGTCTCTGTCTCCCTCTCGTACTCTTTGGCTGAGTGAATTGGCAGCAGGTGGGGGCACGAGAGCACATGCACATATGCATGCGAACACACACAAACACACAAACACATTCAGAGAGGCTTGTCTGGCACTTGTAGCCACTGTCTCCAATCGAGGCCACACGCTACAGTGAGTCAAGCCGGTAATGACGATTAGACATACGTGTGTGCGAGTGTGTATGCTGTGAGGGTGTAGGGGGGTGGGCACTCGAGGCTCGAAAAACCAATGCTTTCTATCTAATTTATGAGGTGAGGGGTGTGGGGAGAGGGAGAGAGACAGAGACAGAGACAGAGACAGAGACAGAGACAGAGAGAGAGAGAGAGAGAGAGAGAGAGAGAGAGAGAGAGAGAGAGAGAGAGAGAGAGAGAGAGAGAGAGTCTGACATAGGAGGGTCTGACAGTGGTTCCTCCGTCCAGGATTTCTGGATCGATTCTGTAGACATATAATCATTGATTCGTGGATGGTCTATGAAAGATGCGGGTGTGTGACAAGGATCCTCACAGCCTCACCTCCAAACAAAGACTTGAACATGAATCGTAAAGCTCATAGAAAAAAACACTCAACCCTCTTCATTTGGACCTGCATGAGATTTTCTACCTACTAAATCTTCTGAGTATGAAATCTGACAGACAGACACAATGGGGTCTAAAAATGTGAGACTACTATTGAGAATGATTTTATTATATTTTATTTTATATTTTCAGCATAAAAAAAATGAGTGAAACAAGTTCAACTTTAGCTTTTTTTTGTTATACACACACACGTATAATAATTTTAGATTCTATATTTCTATTTTTACTTATTTATTTTACTTAGTTAATTATATATAATTACATTAAATATATAAATAATTCTGTTATGTTATTATGTTATTTAATCTGACCTAAAAGAGTTAATACTAAGACCTCAGAGTTAATGTAAAACAAAGCATTTAAAGAAATATGTTGCATGGCTTTGCATTTTGGCATAAATGTTTTTGTTGTTCAAACTGTTATTTGTTTGCCCTATACCTATTATTGCTATACTGATGCTTGAACACTGGGACACAGAGAGAGAGTGTGTCAGTTGAACAAGAAAAGAATGAAATGATGGGGGACAGACGGATAATAAGGCTGCTGGTGCCACAAACACTTACACTTTTTCTTCCTCACACACACACACACACACACACACACACGCACGCATGACTGACTTATGTGTGGAACCCTTCGCATGTCTGTATGAGAGGCAGAAACCATGTAAAATGGGCTTCAGTCCATGTAAAACATGCAGCTTCAGGGAAAGGGAGAACGAAGCAGAGAGAGAGAGAGAACTGAAGACACTTTACTGCTTCTCTCAGCCACTATATCGGTCTTTCTCCCTTACACACACACTGGCCAGAAGGCTAATTACTCTGCCTACTGTCTATGTTCAACAACAAGACAGCAGCAGACACAGACCTGATCCAGCCAAAGGCCACACACACATCAACACACACAAGCACAGGCCCATCATCCACTAAGCGTTCTGCTCACCACTGCAGAAAATAAGACAAGCGGGGGAGATACTGAGCTCATGCTAATAAGTGTTCAAAATTCACATTTATTGGACAAATTGCACCAGCAAAGAATTTGACTTACTCCAAAAGACACATGCCATATCAAGTATATACACTACTGTTAACATTTTTGGAGTTAAGATTTTTTTAAGAAATTAATCATTTTATTCAGCAGCACAACTTTTTATCTTAGAATGATTTCTGAAGGATCATGTGACACTGACAACTGGAGTAACAGCAGCTGAAAATTCAGCTTTGCATCACAGGAATCTTTTTTTTATTATTATTATTTTGTTTGCCTTGGTGATCATAAGAGACTTCTTTTCAAAAACATTTAAAAGAAATCTTACCAACTCCAAACTTTTGAATGGTAGAGTAACATTACACACAATATTCAAAACATACACCGAATGTATGACATTGACCTCTTCTACCTCATTGCTTAAGTCTATCATGTATGTACTGAATGTTGATTTGTATCATTTTGTGAGTATATATCGGCAAAGCTGTTGCTATATTTTGGATTTTAGCTGGCTACCTGAATTAACAAATCAGAAGCAAGGACAAAAACCAAACCATTAAGGTCAATAATAAATTGAATAGAGTGAGTCTAGCAGCAATACATGAAGAATAAGTGACTAAAACAAGTGCAAAAAAGCATGAACAGATGCATCCAATGAGTTCTGTTTGAGTTTTGTTCACAATAGAAAAGAGTGAAAAAAAAGAAAAAAGCAAGTAATAAACTGGAGGCACACAAAAAGGAAACGGAAAGATAATTTACTTGGTCTTGATGCAAAACTTAATGTAACACAGGATAAGTCATTGTAGAGGCTTCATTAGCACAAAAGACACTGGTCTTTCTCAATTAGAAAGGCATTGTGGGTATGCAAGAAGGGTGGAGCAATACTGAATTAGAGTGATTTTTTTTTCAGAATCCAGTTTATTTTTCATGTATTCAAAAACATCACTGTGACATGAAAGTAATACAGGGCCTGTTCACTCAAATATTAAAATTTTCTCATCATTTACTTGTCATGTTGTCCTAAACCTATACTAATTAAGAGTGTTTTAAGAATGTTTTTTTGGAAGTCAGTGGGGTCCAAAACAACATGAACTTTTACTGTATGGACAAAATACACATAAAGAAGAAAGCAAGTCACAGATAAAAGCAAGTCATGCATGTTTTGAGTGACATAATTTTCATTTTTGGGTGAAATATGCAATTAAATTTGTGAGGGAGGCAGAACAACAACAACAACAACAACAGAAATACCCCCCCCCCCCCCCCATCACAACATTATTATCTACTATATTTAACAAAGTCTCTATATCCTAAACCCCTTGCTGACCTTGTCCCTAACATCTCAGACACACATCCTACTGCGCCAGAATCGTGATACAATACTGCTAGTCTTGGTAAATGCATGTCAATAGTCTTAACTGCAAAGTCATCAATTCGGTGTGGATACACACAGTAAAGCTTATATTTGAGAAGCCCTCCTGTGCACACATTCACAAACACACCCAATCCTTCGCTCTCGTCTCCACATATAAACACACATGCACCCTGCACACAAACACGCTGAGAAATTGTATGGCCCCGAGCCCTCATTTGCATGGATTTGCATGAGATGCCGTATGGGGATTATTTATTCATAAGCTATCGCTACATGCAGATTTCAAACAGACCGAGCAGTTCGCTGTCCTTCACCCTGACAGTACGAGAATAGTGTTTGCTTCTGGACAGTCCATGGTTTGCGTCAGTTCAAAATGAGTTCAATCCCATCCACGACATGCAATTCACAATACGCAAGAGCAGGAAAGCTATTTAAATGAGCCTTGAAAACAAAGGACCATATATTTACACAAAGGACCTCATTGTTACTATTTTAAGCCATATTTTAAAAACAATCTTTATTTCATTTTTTTCAGTTGGTTTTAAAATATATAATATTGTTGTACACAAGGCTCTCCGTGATTTCACATGAAATGACTGCCATTTTTAATAAAAATGTAAAAATAACAGAGACTGCTTCTTTCTGCTTTCGCTTCTAATATTGCATTTAAATGGTATGCCTAACAAAGGAGCGAGGAGCATGTTCATAACCATCAATCAAAACCATGTTAAGAAGGTATAAACTAGCCATGATGTTTTTAAGAACTTCAGACCTTCCAACATTTGTCCTTTCCCTCCTCCCCCCTGACTTTTCCACCGAGTGTGTTGGGGACCTTGACTAAGTTGAGGTGTAGAATTAAGGGTAACACTTTACAATAAGGTTTCATTAGTTAACTACAGTAGTTAACATGAAATAATAATAAACTGCACTTCTACAGCATTTATTATTCTTTGTTAACATTCATTTCTACATTTACCAATAAGTAAAATCAAAAGTTGTATTTGTTAAAGGGGCACTTGGCAACTATTTCAACTATTTCAACTTAATAAAACCGTTTAAAAATCATTTGAATGGTTCAATAACCTGTTCTGGAGAGAATGGTGACTTTCCTATAGTTCTATAGTTTCCACTTTGCATAAAATGACTTTATTTTGCTGGAGTTTATAGCGCTTTCTAAATCATATTCCTTTCTCCCGGGTGTCTATTAGATTACAGCACTGGAGTAGAGAGTGCTATGAATTGTTCTTCATGCGCACTGAAACTGAAATTTAAAACTATTAAAAGAAAAGGCTCAATAAACTGTTGCATAGATATAATACATTAAGCATAGATACATATAATCTCTTCGCTTTGTGCTTTGAACTTTTCAATGCGAAGCGCTGCGCGCTGTGACTTCGCGTTGCTTCAAGTGCATCATTCTGCGCACGCGATGCGCATAATCGCTTTGCCGCTCTTATTGGCGCCTTTCATATTATAATACTTAGGGGAGGTTTAAACACCAGGGGCAAGGGGGCGTGGCCAATGGGAATATCACTCATGGGCCACGCCCCCTGGGGAAATGGGCCTGCCACCACGGCTGGAAAAAATCCTAGAGGAAACACTGCATTATATGATGGTTGTGTACAGGCACTGCCAACACACATTTCAGTACAATCAACTTGAAAAAGTGCATGTACCATTACATGACCCCTTTAAGGCACTTACATGAACAAACAATGAACAGCTGTATTTGTATTAACTACATTAACAAAGATTAACAAATGTATTGGTCATGGTTAGTTCATGATAGTTAATACATTAATTAATGTTAACAAATGAAAGTGTTACCGAATAGATGAAAGGGAAATGTCTTTACACCAAACTTAAGAGACTGAATAATCCTTACCAACATTTTTTTATAAATGAAAATATACACAGTTCACAAGTTTGGGGACAGTACAATTTGTAAATGATTTCTAAAGAAGTCTCTTACGCTCACCAAGGCTGTGTTTCTTGAAAAAAGTAAAAACTGTTATATTGTGAAATATTATTACAATTTAAAACATCTGTTTTCTATTTGACTATATTTTAAAATGTAATTTATTCCTGTGATCAAAGCTGAATTTTCAGCAGCCATTACTCGTCTTTAGTGTCATGTTCCTTCAGAAATCATTCTCATATGCTGATTTGCTGCTCAAGGGACATTCATTATTATTATCAGTGTTGAAAACTGTTGTGCTGCTTAATAATTTTGTTAAAACCATCATGCATTTTTTTCAGGATTCTTTGATGTATATAAAGTTTAAAAAACAGCATTTATGTGAATTATATGATTTATGATTAACACAATGTAAAAGTACTGTATATTCTGTCAGTTATGTTCAATTTAATGCATTCTTGCCAAATAAAAATATTCATTTCTTTCAACAACAACAAAAAAAGACATCTTACTGATCCCAAAACTTTTGTGTGCATTAAAAGGATCATAAATTAACTTCTAAAAGACAAAATACATGTTTTACCAGTGTCATTAAGTCATTTATCTAAATAGCTGGAGCTCTGGCAGCAAAGCAAATGAAGCCAAAGCGAATATTAAAAAACACACACATTTTTTTAGTCCAAAAGAATAAGGATTTCTTGTTAATAATAATCCAAACCAAGCAAATAATCAATCTGCCTGGGACACATTCAAGTCAAAAATTCACCTAAAAAGTCCTGAGTAGGCCCTAAAACCATTTAAGGATAGCTAAATTCCCAGACAAGTTTTTTCCCCTGAGCAACTGGGGCTTTCCCAGTCTGACCTTTGTCATAATGGGCTTTCCCACACAAAGTTTGCATGCTAGTATGCTACTGAAAAATACTAACACTAGCACAAGCTACCGGTTTCAATTCTGCATTACCATAGCTGCACAGCCGTTTGCTTCTCTATTGCAATATTCTTTAAGGGATTCAAAAAATTATTGGCAGGTATTAAACCTGCTCTACATTCGAGAGGTCCTCAAAAGATAATTCACTCAGATGTTAACATCAGTCAGAATAAAATCTCCAAAGACAATACATACACTAATTTTAAAAGCTACAACTGTTGAAAGTGCTTTAAGAACTGTAAAACATGACCTCATTCAGCGCTCATTCAGAGAACTGTTTGGAGCAGCATTAATTTGAGATTTGAAAGTCAGAACACGAGACGGAAATACAGAGCAATAGGAGAAAGGGTGTAGATGAGAGGTGAAGCTGAAGCAGACCCAGTCAGTCCATATAAGGCCAGTCTGAAGGAGGAGAGCAGCCTCAGGAACGTAAGCAAGTGTTTAAGACCTCTACACCGTAAAACATTTTCCACTGTTCCCAACAGCTCGTTGATAATGCAGAGCAAAAGATGATACCTTTTTAGGCCCAAAATAACCACGTCCAACATTTTGCAGTAATGTTTAATAGTCAAGAGTTGCGTTGGAAACGCAATTGCTATGTGTTTGGCTGCTTGCTAGAGTGATCTGAATGTTTTAGCGATTTGCTATGTGGTCGCTAAACAGTGTTTATAAAGGATTGTGATGTGATTGCTAAGGAGTTCTAAGAGTTTTATTGTATTGTTATGTGATTGCTGAGGTGTTATGGTGGTTGCTAGCGTGTTGCTAGCTAGTTGGGTGCTAGTGGTTCTGGGAGTTTCCTTACTAGCTCAAGCTAAATAATGATTACTGGATCTTCATATGCCTCGGCTCATTCCTTAAAAAAATAAGTATACAATTTCTGCCTATTCTAGAAATTGTCCACACAAGACAAAAATCATTTGCGTAGCAACAACAGTATGAGACGAGTTGCAGTGGCCACTCGTGTTAAGCCTGCCTCAAAGCAAGCTCACGCACGTCTTTAGCGAGAATGCTAGTGATGGGACCTGAAAGAAGCACATGAAAGACTTGCCAGTCTTCTTAAAAATGAGTATAATTTCCCATCAGTTCTGCGTCCCCTGTACTTCTAAGTAAATACATGCACATACGCTCACCAAGACATATTTGATGGATTTACAAGACAGTCCAATAGCCTCCCTCGTTCCTGTAAAGGAGATGTGCAAATACTCGCATCCAGATACACACACATGGCAGCTATACAATTTAAATCAGCCTTCTCAGAAATTAGAGCGTGTTTCCTCTCTGAAGCAGAGCCTCTTTTTATTTCAGTATTAAAAAACAAATTCCAACCTGCTGTAAAGACTCCCTCCTTCTCTCTCCCCCAATAATCCCCCCACCCTTCAGTCTCTCTTCCTCTCTCCATCATCATCTCTCTCTCTCTAGCTTTCTCTCCACAGTATTTGCATAATTTCTCTGCCGTATTCTGATGTATGCGTGTGAATAATAAAGCTCATGGGCGCGGCGTGCCAGGCTGCCACTGTTCATTACGACCGCGCACAGCAAAGCTAGGCTCCGCAGGGCCCTCATTAGCTATTCCACTCAGAATAAAGGCTCACTCTCTCTCTCTCTCCCTAATACGCTCGCTCGCTCACTCACTCGCACCCGCAACTCTCTCTTTTACTCTTTCGCTCTCTCTCACACACACTTTTTTGCTGTCAGTCACTTTTTTCTCTATTTCGTATTTTACTCTTTCCCACAAACTGGAGTGTGTATCTAAGTTTATGGGCAGAATTTGGGAAAATACAACTATTTAGTAGTGTTGTCACTATACAGGAATTTCCAATTTCCATACGATACCTTGAAAAATATTGATAGTTGATATCATTTTCAATACCACAGGGAAAACTGCCCTGCCTGCCATACAGATGATTTGTTATTACTGTATATCATATTTTTTTTTGATAATTTGGCTGTAACAGCTTACACACAGAACAGAGAGGCTTTATTTGAATTGTTGAACTAAATTTACATATCAACATTTTTGACTACTACTATTTAGTATCACTTCAGAATAAAGTTATAGGGTAACATTAGTTTAAAGGCATAGTTCATCCCAAAATGAAAATTCTGCCATCACCCTCATGCCAAACCTGGATGATTTTTGTATTCTTTTGAAGAACAAAAGAACATATTTTAGGGGGGGAAAGTGTTTGTAATTTGTTGTTTTAGACCCCCCCACACTTTTCAAAACATATATTTTTGTGCACCACATTTGGAATGACAATGGAACAGAATTGTCATATTTCTATGAACTATTACTTTAATGCATTATGGTGTGAATTAACAATAAACAATAGGATATTTATAGATTAAGAAAAAATAATAAATGGTGATAAAATGTACAGTCACTGTGTATAAAAGCATCTGACAAAAAAAATGCATCAAGCTACATACAACTGTTTCAAATGGGGAAGAAATGCATTTAAATTATGTTATAATGGTTCAATAAAATTCAAGTTATAACTTTCTCATCAGTCAAAATCTGAATTTTATAACTTTAGCTTTAAAGTGAAAGACACCTCCAGGCCTGTAGATGGTGCTGTATTTGATTCAGAACATTTCCCCCCATTTCTTTCTAACTCTGTGGTCATATCTAGTTATAATGACCGTGTTAAGAGTCTTGCCCTCATCTGACCTCCATTGCCTTCAGAGTGAGACAACCCACTGTATGATCCTCCCACCGCTCCAATGTGCCACTTGACTACACACGCCCTTCCGCTCATACAGACTCACAGAATAAGCACCCAAAGACACACACTCTCTCTTTTCCTTCTCTATTTCAACCTTCCTCATTAACCACTGTTCTAGCTAATTAACACATCCAGAGAGCCATTAACATCTCCTCCCTGCACAGGGAGACGGAAAGGAGTGAGAGGGGAAGTCCCCTGAACACTGAAGGGCACACACACGGGCACACACACACACACACACAGTCCAGGTTCACCAGACAATGGAAGGACTGGATATTGTCCCCTCTATGAACTAAAATGTTGCTGAAACGAACTAGATATTTTTTTATCAAATCAAACTGCTTTTTGTTTCTTTGTTAAGGCACATTTTTTTATCCACAGTTTAAACAACTGTGTCTCTGGGCTTTGTAAAGCAATACTTTGTATCTGCCCACTATAGTCAGGTGGTAGCGTGAAGTTTTGGAGTGGTAGAACACATTTGATTCTGTTAGGAGGCGACCCATAATCTGAGTTTCAATAACGCTCAACCACCATTGTGACCTTAAATGAAGCACATTACCTTAATTAATGCATTGTAAACTCCTTGAATAGCTTATTTGAGTACATTTTACAATAGCAAATCTTATATATAACAAGGAAAAGGGGTAACATCTTACAATTAGTTAGTTCAGTAATAGGAATTCTGAACTAAAAATATGAACAATATTTCTTACAGCATTTATTAATCTTGGTTAATGTAAATTTCAGCATTCTAATAAACTAGTTATAAATTGTAGTTCAGTTGTATAAATGAACATGAATGTATTATGAATAAACATGATTTAACAATAAAAAAGGCATATTTATAAATTAACGTTAATCTAAATTAATGTTGTAATAAATGTTGATTGTGACACCTAGTCATGCATTTACTCATGTTAACAAATTTAACCTTATTGTAAAGTGTTAATGAAACATAGAATGCAGAAGACACTGTTTAGATCATTCAAGATTAATTAAATAAAAAAAATGAAAATATTCTGTATGCAACATTTATTGCAGTTAGCGATGTTATCATAGCATAGAACAAAATTAAATTCCTACTTGCTATACAATGGAAAAATGACCAAACAAACAAGCCAAATATATCGCATGTAAATTATAGTGGTTGTTTTCTTCTATTTTTTTATATGTGACATTGTGATAAAAATCATATTCATAATAGTTTTACTATATCAGATCTACTATGTTTTGATATGTCAGAACAGATAGATAGTCATAAAATAAAGTTAGAAAGATCACTCATAGTGACGGCATTTTCTACAAATGAATAGCTTGTATTTATCTACTCATTGTTGATCAGTCCTGGAAATGCAGTTACACCGAAAAGAAAATAAATTATACTAGTCCTCCACCCTTGTTCATTCCCATTGTAACTACTGCCTTCCCTCTTGCCTCTGTGTGTGTGTGTGTGTGTGTGTGTGTGTGTGTGTGTGTGTGTGTGTGTGTGTGTGTGTGTGTGTGTGTGTGTGTGTGTGTGTGTGTGTGTGTGTGTGTGTGTGTGTGTGTGTGTGTGTGTGTGTGTGTGTGTGTGTCTGGTTTTGGTAGCCTGTGCGTGCACACCCTCCAGTGACAGATGGCGTCAAAGGATCATGGCTCTCATTGTCCTCTGATGGCTATTTGTGCGTGTGGAGGACAGCCGTTACTGAAGGAAGAGACTGGAGCTGCTCCGCACACCACTGAGGCCCCCTTAGACAGTGGAGGAATCAGGAAACACCTGAGAGAAGGGCTAGCAATATGGCCGGCGATTCACATCTCTTCAGTATTTTAGTGATGGGAATGGTTTTTCCAGCAAGCACAGATCATTGTGCCATACAACAGTGTTTCTCTCAATAACAAAGAACTAATTTTGTTCCTAATGTTTTTGTTTTGTTTAAAGTTACAAGAAAGAACATTTAGGAATTATAATTAATAAAAATGTAAAAAGATTGAGCAAAGAAAAATAATACAATAATACTGGTCAACTGGACAGTTACTCAATTTTTGAGTACTTGCATTTGGTATCAGAGATCATTTTACTGGTCATATGAATATTGGACCTAAAGAGATAACACATTTTTTATTCCAATATAAATATAAACACAGTAAGAATTGTTTTGTTTTGTTTTGGACAAAAAAAAAAATCTTATGCTCACTAAAGCTTTATTTAAATACAGTAAAATCAGTAATAAATGCAATTTATTCCTTCATTTCACTCCAGTCTTCAGTGTCACCTGGACTTTCAGAAATCATTCTAATATGCTGATTTGCCGCTCAGGAAACATTTCTGATTATTATCATCAATGCTGAAAACACTTGTGCTGCTTAACATATGTGGAATCAGTAATACATTTTTTAAAGATTTTTTGATGAATAGAAAACTCAAAAGATCAGGAATTATCCAAAAAAAAAAATGTTTTAACAATCTTTACTGTGACTTTTGATCAATTTAATACACCCTTGCGGAATAAAAATATAAATTTCTAAAATTAATAAATAAAATCTCACTGACCCCAAACTTCTGAGGCCACGTACACACTGTTAAGTTTCTGGAGTGACAACCGCATTTAAATGAGGGAGTGAGTCCCCTAAATTACTGTTCCATGTGTGTACGGAACACGACTCTATCGCCAAACTGGGAAGACTGACACAGTGGTAACCATAGCAACATTCTGGCGTCTCGCATGTTTGGTATCCACTATTCTGATCAAAGAAATATTACAGTGACAAAAGACTTGTTATGTTCAGCAATTTTAACTAAAGCACAGTCGGAGGCATCGTGTTTCGCCTATGCTTGGAAAGGCTGCTTCACAGAGCGTGCTTTTGCAGTGTTGCCATGTCCACTTATTATAAGCGTGTTTGGGCTTGTTGATTAAGTTGGGCATATGAAGTGATCGAGTTTACGGAGTTATTAAAGTAAGCAGGGGTGAGTTGTGATGTTTTGGTTTTATTTTCAGCATAAAGCATTTGGATTTATTTTGGTTAATTGTGGGCTTGTTCTTGTTCGCTGTTTTTCTAGCAAGATGTGGCAACATGAATGAGTCAAGGCTCGTACCACTTCCCCCGTGATTTCTTGCACCACACTGTCCGCACACAAAGAAGAGAGAAATATTTCTTCTGATGTACATTAAAATATATAATTAATAACTAGTTGTTCAGTTCAGTTCCATACACACTGTGTAGAATTTTTGTAAATGCGATTGTTCGGGAGTTAATTCGGTTGTAGAATGCAGTTGTCACTCCCGTAAATTACTGAACTGTGTGTGTATAGAACAGGATTAAGCACTAAAAGCTGAACTGACTACTGATTTTAGCTGCAGTGTGTACGTTTAACAAAACAGAAAAACATTACATTTTAACATACTAAATTACATAAATGCAGACACTTCCAGCTATGCAAGCGCAATTTTGTAATGAAATGTGTAAGACTGCAATTCACAGCACTGCCATAAGGGGTGCTATAGTGGGAATTAGCAAAACAGTCTTATTTTACGGCCAGTTTTCTCTTTATTTCAACTCCTGTCAAGGCTTAGTAACTGTTTGAAAATCTTGCTAAGCAAAGTCAAAATCAATACATTCAATATATTTACAGCAACTTATTTGAATTTCAAGATCTGTTTAAATGAAACAGACATTTGAAGAGAACTCTATATCGCCCGCTTGAGAGCTGACGTTTGTTACAGACAGACCAACACAGTAAATAAGGGTGCTGTGATCAGGGTTTTTGGGGCCGATCACAGATTACGATCACTAGAAGCAGTATTGGCCGATACCAATCACCGATACCGATCATCGAAAACAATAATACTACATGATAAATTAAAGGCTACCAACTGGGGTTATTTAGCTATTCTTAACAATAAAATGTTTTTTGATTAACATTGAAAAAGACAGCAGCTGGTATATTAGGCGTGAACCCAAAGTTCACTTTGCTTCTCCGTGTTCCACTCAGTCTCAGACCACACGCACAGAAAGACGCTTGAGGAACAGTATAATGCAGTTTTAATAACTCTTTTTTATTATCGAGCATGTCCTGCAGTTTAGCAACAGATGACTATATGAATGTATGTATTTCACCCCAAATTGAAAATTCTTTCATTATTTACTTACCCTCATGTCGTTCCAAACCCATAAGACTCAGAACAAAAATGAAGATCTTTTTGATGAAATCTGAGAGCTTTCTACAAAACTGACACTTTGACGCTTCAAAAAGTTCATAAAGAGATCGTAAAACTAATCCATATAAATTGAGCGGTTTAGTCCAAGATCGCCTTATATGATAAACAGATTGAATTAGGCTTTTATTCACATATAAACATTCATCAACTCACACATCAGTTGTGGTAAACGGAAGCTCAAGCATGTTCGCTTGACGTGCGCAAACCAATGAGGTTTAGCTGTCAATGGAGGGACAGAAAGCTCTCAGATTTCATCAAAAAGATCTCCATTTGTGTTCCGAAGATGAACGAAAGTCTAACGGGTTTGGAACAACAGGAAGGTGAGAATTAATAACAGAATTTTAATTTTTGTGTGAACTATCCCTTTAAGTTTTGGCTTCTAGGGAGGAATGAAAGCGCATTGCTGTGAAGGAAAGAAATGCACCAAAAATCGCACAACTCTAGTTTCTTGCTGTCATCGCTCTAGGGTTGCTGTAGTTGCAATGTCTCCGCAAAGACGTTGCAAATGTATTGTCCTTTTCATAAACCTGGTAGAACTGCCAGACCAGATAATGTAGTGAAGCAATCTTAGCTGCGCATAGAAAAATTGTCTTGCAAGTTTTGCGTCATCTGATTGGCCTTTATAGAGACCACCAATCAAACTATATAAAGCTATTATCGTCCGATAACGATCGGCGCTCGATCAATCGGACCACCCTTAGAAGTAAGCAGAGGAAACTATGAATGGCTCAAAAAAGGCTGAACTGAAGGAGTGGCAGAGCAATGAGATGAGTGAATACCCCAAGGAAGATGTGATTAATGGTGAGAATGAGCAGGTATTTGAGGACAAATGAGTGAAACAGGTAGGCTGAAAGGATCCAACTGTATTCTGGGCCGAGTTTCTAATTTAATTGTGCATTATTAAGTCACTCCTTCGGTGTGTCTGCCTCCTGGTGCATGCTGATTAAAAATTTAAGGCTTTGCCATGCAGCCACTCAAAGACACTGCCTCTCTCGCTCTCTGTCGCTCACACACACACACACACACACACAGTTTCTCTCTGTCGCGTCCTCTGCTATTTGTTTCTATCTCTCCTTCGTCTGAGCCCCACAGTCCCGTTTTACGCGATCCCTCTGCATTCACTGTTTCCCTTTATAACGCACACCTTCTCTCCCTTCCTTCTCTTTCTCTCTGCTGCTGTCAGGGAGCACAGAACGCTTGAAGACCCGTGGGAATGTCGTCATGGTAACGCCTGCCACTCAATCCCATCTCAGATGTAAATGACCTCGAATTTTATTAGCGCACAATTTCAAGATCCTCTCATTGCTTTCTTCCCTCCCTCTCTCCCTCTCTCTCTCTCTCTAGAAACCGTCGCTCTTTCTCTCCCCCCTCTAGTTCGCTCTGCACCCCACAGCATTCTCCATTATTATTATGCTTATATGCAGATCTGAATTGTATTCAAACCCAAATGAGAGGAATATCACAAAAATCTACATGTTTTTCCATACTCATTCCTTTTACATAAGTAAAGAATAAGGGAAATGGCTGCATGTGCCAAGGATGATGTATAGCTAGTGGATGTGAAATGCTGCCACTTGTGATTGTACACCTACGTACATTGTTTTCTGTGATAAATATGTGAGACTGTATTATAAACTATAAACAGTTGTTTTTGGATATAAGGATGGTAAAATATGATTGACTGCTATGGTTCAGCATACAGTGGGACAATTTGAATCTTAAAAGTACATTTCAGTCCAGTATGTAAATATAATTATCCACAGATTTAAGCTACCTGATATTTCAGCAATTAGCTATTGATTTGTAGTTTAAGCGACCTATACCGTTGTTTTTGTTTTCCTACTAATTCATAAAAAAAATTTGTATGCAAGTAAATAAATAAAATATTATAAATAAGTCATCTACTATACACTGTAAACTATGTACACTCCAAAAATGTACTTAATTAAATTTTATAAATAAAACATTTTTGTCACAAAGCACTCAAATGATTTGTTCAATGAACTCAATTAAATAGAAGAAAATAATTAAATTAAAGATTAATTTATCCAATTAAAGACTGGAACACACTACACGACTTTAAAAATCTGAACAAATTCAAAAACACTAGGCATCATACACTTGGCGACTTTGTAAATGGTTACAAAGAAAAACGGCATCACACACTAAACGAACGTACACTACTTTCAAATTGTTCCAAACAAACTCACTAAGAAACAAGCGCCTTGTTGCTAGGAGACGGATGAGAAAAATGAAAACAATGTGTTCTAAAATCGGCTCAAAATGTCAAACATGTCTTATATCTTCCGAATGGATGATATCATAGTCTGAAGCTTAAAAAAAATTGTACCCCATCATATACTATGCGCTTTTCTGTGATATCAGTCAGCTCTGAATGCCCAAAATCTGCAGACTGGCTCTGACTTCGGCAACTAGAGTCGACTCCTCCAGACTGAAAATGGAGGCAAAAATCATAGGCAAAATTTGTGTAGTGAATTCCAGCCTTAATTTAAGTTTGTAAAACAAGACTAACAGGTACATTTAAACAAATAACTCATAATTAAAGTTCTTAGTGGAACTGGAAACAGAAACCGAAAGCAACAATAAATGCTAGCATGCTAAATATATATATTTTTTACTCTATGTACTGTATAAGATGAGCAAGGAAGAAGTGACTGTGCTATCAGTAACAGCTATTGCTCAATGAGTAAAGCTTTATCAGTCACCCTCAACCTAAGCACACACTTGAGCAGCACAATGGTAACCACAAAAACTTCAAAATAACAGAACCTCTTTTAAAATTTCAACAACTGAACATTAAACACTAACAAGTATTTCCCTTCATTCAAAAACATAATAACACTTAATTTCAACATTTACTCCTCCAGTCCACTCCCATGCAAAGCATGCTGTGAACTAAATATCCACTGGCCAGTTTCAGTTTTAGGATTGATTCAACTTCAGTTTAGGAATGTTCGTGGACTAAATGTAATGGAATTAGGTTGTGACAAAATGTTTCAAATTTTACTTTAGCATTTAACATGATTTTACGCTATTACGCGCTTTACGGCATTATTCAAGAGTGAATTTGGTAGCAGAATGCAGTTGTCACTCGTGTAAATATCCAAACTCTGTGTGAACAAAATGCGATCAAGCACTCAAGAGTGACAACCACATTTCGCTGCAGTGTGCATGTGGTCTCAGACTAAGTGAATCTGTGCAGTGTAGTAAATTAGCAGATGCAGAGCAGGCCTGCATTCACCGCTCAATGCACTGAACTCCACTCCCACTACTCTTACGCATTTCTGTGCTTTGCGACAGCTGAGTATCTCACCCAAGAATGAACTGTCTAGCTGCACTCCCACACAGCTCCACTTTGTGTGAAATGATAGTTTTCTTTTTTATTTGGCTTCTGTGTTGGTCTCTCTATGATTAAACACGTGTTTGTTCCTCCAATGTGAAAGAGGGTGGTGAGTGGTGAGCAGTACTGGTAATTGCAGGATCAGAGAAAGTAGTCAGTGATCAAAATTATGATTTTCTTTTTCTTTTGATAAATTGATTACATTTTGTCTAATTGTCTTTGCACTGTTCACCTGCTTGGATGCAGACGTACATGTACATGTAAATGTAATTCTGGTGCTCACTGCAGATTATTCTTGTGAAGAACCGCCCACTTAGACAGGAGGAGACCATCTGAGTGACACATAAAGCCAGCCAATCATATTGGAGATGTTGATTTAAGCCAGCTTTTGCTATTTCTGTATGTATCAGATGGTCAGTAAACAGACTGGGCGGTCCATAGACTTGCCATCTAATGCTCGGTATGCCAGGCTGAAACAATGCTATTGCTTGGTTAAATATGTGTTAACCAAGACATAATGTATTGACAAGCCCAGCTTAAACAGTTCATAAAAGGCCAGCTAAATAGCCAAGAGCCTAATACTGTGTGAGGAAGAAATGTGGCTTTCCTTTCAACACATGAAAGGTGAGACTTTCACGGGTATTCTGGGTTAGAATTATTCCTGCAGGATTTTATTTATTTATTTATTTATTTTAAAGTACAAGGCCCTTTTAAGTAATTTTAATGATTAAAATGTAGGTAATTTAAACTCACAATTTAGCCACAAAAGAGCATCTTGCGGTTTCGCACAGGAAACTATAGACTAAGTGGGCTAATTTTGTATACCGTAATCTTACGTTTCTGTCACTAGACACTAGAAGTGGTTTATTTAGAGAGAAAAAAAGTAGCCTATGTCTTTAGAATAGTTAAAAATGTTTCTTTTTAAAGCCCCAAGTTGTATATATAGTTTTTCTGAGTTATAAATCTAAAAGAGATCATGTGTTATGATCAAATACACTTCTGTCTATATTCAGTTGCGTCAATGTATATTATAAGGGATAATTCACCCAAAAAGTGAAAACTGTCACCATTATTCACTGTTGTTTCAACCCTGCATGACTTTCTTTCTTCTAAATAACACAAAAGAAGATATTTTGAAGAATGTTGGTAACCCAAAAATTGTGACAATTGACTTCGATTGTACGGAAACTAAAAAACAACAGTGTTTCTCAAAATATCTCTTTTTAATGGTCCACAGAAGAAAGAAAGTAATGCAGGTTTGGAATGACATGAAGGTGAGGATTTTCATTTTTAGATGAACTATCCCTTTAAGTGAATTTCTAAACTACTTTTCATTCAAATATATATAGGGAATGCTAGAGAGGAAAAGATCTGACCCTGGCTAAAGAGCCTGTAGTGTGATGATCACATGTTTGCTCATCATCACTAAGAAAGCATGTGAGAATGACCTCATCATTGCTGCACAGCCTTATTCCCATCAACCAGAGTGTGTCATCATTCTGTTAAGCAGTGGAATGGAGCTGCTCGTATGCTGCAGCGACTCTTCTGATAAGGACTAACGGAAGCTATTTTGTACCTTACCATTTACTTTTGCGAGGGGGATGTCATGAACGAGAATAAGACTCAAGCGAGAATATACCACAGAGGAAGGAGGAAAAGGAAGCAAAAAAGAAACCCAAATGAAGAAGTAGCGTAAAAAGTGTAAAGTTTCAGTTGTTTTTTTAGGCTTCGTAGTGGAGCTTGTTGCAAGTCTTCTCCTCACAGAAGCTGAAGTGGAGCAATAGAGAGCTCATGAAATATTGATAACTCAGATATTTACTTGGACCCCCCCAAACAGAGAAGAGAAAAAGGCACATGCCAATTCATAAATTATTAAGTCTCCACTTCTCACTGCGATCCTGACAGACATAACCTTCACTGTTTGACTTAAGTAGGTCAATTAATCAGAATATTTTACCATTATTATTGCTGCTGTTTTGAAGGATTCCACTTTCTTTACAGTAACTATAATGATATTGGAAGTACTGTTAGTTATATTAATTAATACATTTTTTACATAAATGGAAATAACATAAGTTGACTTGCATTCTATACTACTTATACAATGAGAGTTTTTTGAGAAAATAATTAAGAGCATTTAGGATTGAACACAAAATACACACTAAATGAGACCATATACAGTCAGCTTATTCTCAGAAGATTGTGCCACTTCTCTCCCCATAACTTACTACTGATATTATTTTCAATAACACACATGGACACTGAACTTAAAGGGTTAGTTCACCCAAAAATGAAAATTCTGTCAGCAATTACTAAATCACATGTTGTTCCAACCCCGTAAGACTTTCGTTCATCTTCGGAACACAAATTAAGATATTTTTGATGAAATCTGAGAGCCGTCATCTTCTCAGTTCTCGCGCGTGCGTCGTGGCGCTGTCGTGAACTCGAATGAATAGTTGAATAAAGTCGCTATTTTTGTTTGTTTTTGCGCACAAAACCTATTCTCGTCGCTTGATAAACTTAAGGTTGAGCCACTGTAGTCACTTGGACTATTTTAACGATGTCTTTAATAACTTTTCTGGGCTGACAGATATCAATTACTAGCAGCCTATGAAGGAGTGAGACAGCTCTCAGATTTCATCAAAAATATCTTAATTTGTGTTCCGAAGATGAACGAAAGTCTTACGGGGTTGGAACAACATGAGTAATTACTGACAGAATTTTAATTTTTGGGTGAACTAACCCTATAGTATGAAACAATATTCAAATTATGATTTTTCATCTGAATATCAATCAATTTCCTCATTAATTTCCCATAATATCCCAATTAATCACATTACATTTAGATGGATTACACATAATAAATAAAAAAATGCATATAAATGTATCGTTTATCGAAATAAATTATTAAAATTATTTTTTCTAAAATCCTTTTTACATGTTATGGATACACTGATTTTATCAAGATTAATATTTAAAATTTGTAATAATAATAATAATAATGGTTATTTTATTTCTTAAAAAATAGCGTTTTTTGCTACTTTAGGTTGCTATTAGACATTTTGGCACTGACCTTTAACCCTGAAACATTCAACCCCAATATTCATGATAGCTACAACTCTGTAACATTCAACATTTACATTTGAATGTAACAGAACATCCTGAAAACTGCCTTAAATCACTTAAAATAATTGAATCTGAAAAATAAAAAGTTATATTTACTGAAATTCTATGAATGCATATGTATACTTTTGACATTGTTCTAACCTGTTTCACTTTGCCCCAGTTCCACTGAAATCTTATGTGACATATCCAGATGATTCCCAGCATCATCATCACAGTTAACTTCAGAGATGGATTTTAGAGTTAGATTTGAATTGGTCCTTATTTTCAAGTTAATATATATATTGCAAACGGATCCTATGCCGGTTGAACTGAACTGTTCATATTGCACATAGAAGGGTCGTAATGGAGACATGATCATCGCATAATGTCGAGCTATGGGCCCTCAATTGGAAGATCAGAAGCAGTGAACGTTATAATCTCATCATTAGTGTTAGAAAATTACTCTTATGAGAACAGCTGCAAAAGAGGAAGTGATGTGAGCTCAGCTTATCTGAGAATATTACTTCATACAGAGAGAGAGAGAGAGAGAGAGAGAGAGAGAGAGAGAGAGAGAGAGAGAGAGAGAGAGAGAGACCATTGTGACTGTACTCAGAGGTCCAGATGGCTGTGAGATTTACTCAATCTACCAGATTAACATAGGATAGAATAACTCCCCTGTTTTCCTTCACTCATGGAATTGCCTGACCACTTCTTTTATTCTATGAAACCATTTTTACCTCCATTTTTAGAATACAAGTTCCTTTTTACTTTAGAACATCAGTTCTGCAATTAAGTTTTATTAAATCGGACAGTAATAAAGATACACCAGATAGGCCAGAGCAGTGGCTCCATCTTATACTGTAGATATTTAAATAGCTTAAATTAGATGCATTTAAAGGAGTTTAGTTAGTACCAAATGTAGTTGTTCTAGTTGCAGTGTAGTTGTAAGCTTTAAAAGTTCATACTAATAAATGAATTAACTAGTTAAATGTCAAATTTATTTAGAATTCATATTTATAGCATTTAAAGACTCTTACGTTTTGTGAAAATATGTATAAATCTTTAAAACAGACTGATATTTTTTACACGTTACTATTATATTACACTTCTGTTCAAAATTCTTAAAAAAAAAAAAAAAAGGCATCATAGTTTCCACAAAAATATTAAGCAGCACAACTGTTTTCAACATTGATAATATTGTTTCTTGAGCAGCAAATTAGCATATTAGAGTTATTTCAGAAGGATCATGTGACACTGAAGACTGGAGTAATGATGATGGAAATTCAGCTTTGCCATCACGGAAACAAAATACATTTCAAAATGTATTAACCTTTTAGAATGTTACTGTTTTTCTGTATTTTTGACCAAATAAATGTAGCCTTGGTGAACATAAAAAACACCTTTCCAAAAGATTTAAAAAATCTTACAGTCCCCACATTTTTTTACGTTTTTCATACTGTCGTGTCAGTAAATGTTTTTGTACATAGGGAAAATTCACTAATACTTAACTTAAAACTTAACTGTTAACTTCCACTGATAGCAGAAGTGCTTTATGACTAAAAGGTGAAACAACGAATGTCGTTCAACTGCCATGTCATTTCCTGGTGTAAGCATTTACCGTATGTCCTCTGTCACGTACTTCAGCTAATGCCTTTAAACAGCAATGATGTTCTTCCCTCTCGGTGCTGACTGGTAGAAACAAGCGGAACATGTTCACTTTGTAAGAGAAATTCTCATAATAAAAAGTGGGAAAGTACAGATGAAGTATTTGAGATCTAAAGTGACTGAGGAATGAGGAAGAAACTTGCACAACTAATCAGTTTTAATTTTCTAGTAAAAAATCAAACCATAAGATATTCTGTGAAAACAATCCTTATTAATATCATACACAATTTTGCTTGTAGAAGTAGATGTATGTTATCTTAAGGGTGTTTAGATCAATATATGAGATCAATCTAAAATTAAGATATGCATATGGGATTTTTTTCTTTTTGCCACTGACAGAGAAAGAGATATGTGTGGGTGGGTACAAAGCTCATTATTCTAGTCACTCATTCTCCAGAACCGTTCCCCCTTTATACCAAAAGGTGGAGAGAAAGACTACTGACAGAGATTGCCCTACAAAATCTCCCCCCTCCATCTCTCTTATGCCAATATTTCACAGCACCTGGTAATGCTCTCCGAGACCATTAGGGGAGTGCTATACAGACACTTCATCGTCTATCCGTTAAAAATACATTTACTCTTGAGCTTCTCTTCTTCTCTGATGTAAAGGTTGGTTGTCAAAACATACAGATCAAGAATGACTAAAATGGATTGAGAGTTATAGAGGTTTAACTTCTATTTTTCCCAACTCATTCACAATGCGATACTGAAGAGAAATATACGTGAAATAGTCTAAAGGTACGAACTTTGGGTTGAATGAGTTAAAATGCAGAAATTTTAGTACACCGGAAAAGTGTGTCTGACTGTCCACCATACGGATACGGATGAAATGAATTCAGCTCGGCAAGCAGAGCAAAAGGGGAAAGCTAGCAGCATCTAGTGAGAGAACCGGACAAAAGCACATGCCACAAAATGCCTCTCTCATCACACTCACACACACACACACACGCTCGCTCGCTCGCTCCTCTTCCCTCTGATCACTCTCTCCCTCCCTCGTTTCTTTGCTTGTGCCCCCCCCCCCCTCCCCCCTCCCCCCTCCCTCCGTCTAATGTGCAGCGCTACAGAGGAAACTGAAAACTTTTCCAACTTTGCCTGCTCTTTCTTTTTTCCTCCTCAGAACAGGAAACCAAGCATAAACTGTTTAGCAAGAACCCTTCTTATAAACCTATTTGGAGACTATCAAATTCCAGTCCCCAGTCCTATCCTACTTTCTGATGAAAATGTTTATACATACATACATACATAGTACATAAATACGTGTACTGTACATGCGCATGTACATGAACTGTAAATACATACATACATATATATCTTAATTGCACTACATATAAATACAGAGCAAATGATAACCTTTACTTGAATAAAACACTTTTGCTTGTCATATTTTTATCCTGAGCAAAAGATCCTGACCTGAGAACATGTGAAGTTTTAAAAGATATTTCAACAATGTCAGACTAAGTTTTGCCATGAGACTAAAAACTCAATTCAAAAGCCTCATATTTTAATATGACTGCAAACTTTTATAATACAATTCAGTATTATTGCTGTAAAACAGTTTGAAGTATGTTTGTATGGTATAAATAATACTGTATGCATATACCATGTAATCAATACAAAATTGTATAAAATATGGATTTTTCTCACTAGAATGAGGATTGGTGTGGATGATTGTCTTTGCTGTTGTCAGATTTTGAAAAACCAACCTAATCTCAAAATTTTACATGCAGTTTAGCTGTAAATAGTCTATAGTATCATTCAGAACATTGTAGATTAAAAACAAATCCAAAAGCGATGTTTACCCTACTTTAGATTTACTTTTTGGATGTACTACCATTTAAAATGCAAAGATAAAGCTAACCTGTCCACAACCTTAACATCTAATATGAATATCTAATAATAAAATCTAACCAGTTTCCTCCATGTAACTTCCTATGAATTGGTGTGCCAAGTTTCTTAAAGTGGTCATATGATGCTATTTTAAAAGTTCATTATTTTGTGTATTGGATGTAAAAGAATAGGTTGACATGCTTTAATGTTCAAAAAATGTCAGAAATGAAAAGACCCTTTGAGACCCAAGCAATTGTAAACACAGTTAATAATGATATCAGTATTACTGTATCAGTTTGAGCCAGAGTCAGATTCTGAAAATGCGGATGAGCAAGCAGATAGACCAGAACCAATTTTGCAAGCACAACTTGAGCAGAAGGTTTCACAGTATTAAGTTTTTATTTTTTAACTCTCTTACCTTTCAGATTCAATGTTTTAATGGTATAATTTGTCTTCTTCACTGTATCCCACATTTCTGGGATAGATTACATTGAGGAATTTCCTATTAATTACCAAATGTTGTCAATTACCTTTGTTGAGAACGCATAAATTATAATGATGTTTTTTATTTGACTTAACCCATCCAAATGTGCTTACCTATCTTGTGGATCATGCTGGTCCAAGGGCCTTATTATTATTATTATTATTATTATGTGACACTGGACAATAATTTAGGATTTTGCATTTAAAACAATGATCACTTCAGATTATGGCTGCAAGATATATCGAAATTATTGAAATATAGCAAATGTTTATATCGCAATATGCATTTTGCAACGGCTTGTAATAACTGAATGATTTTAATACTTCAAAAAGTTATGAAAAGTCAAAGTTTTAGGTTGACGCAGATAGCAGAAAATAGAATGGACACGACTGTTTCATACGTGTGACATGCTTAATGTTAAAAGGAGTTATTTGCACAATAAGCCGCGAAAAAAGAACTCAACGTGGTACTCGCGCGCAGGGAAAGCTGCCTCTCAGACAGCATGCAATCTTGAAATCAGTTATCTTACTGCAGCTTATATGACCAAATATATATTAAATAGTGTAAAAATGCCTTGGCTAATATTTATGACATATTATGGCTATGTCTTAAGTGAACGTAAACAGTTGAGAAAGTAAACACATCAGTATATTGGATCCATGCAGCACTTAAAATGACAGCAGCCTAATATACCAGCTGCTGTCTGTGTCCTTAATAGTAAACAACAAAAAAACAGAAAAATCACTCACTACTATTGACTGAATAACTTGTGTAGCTTTAATAAGAATCGGTTTATATTTAATTCCTACAGTGAAGACTAAGCAGTGTTTTATTTGTATATTTGATTATTC
Organism: Rhinichthys klamathensis goyatoka; assembly: GCF_029890125.1. Taxonomy (NCBI): domain Eukaryota; kingdom Metazoa; phylum Chordata; class Actinopteri; order Cypriniformes; family Leuciscidae; genus Rhinichthys; species Rhinichthys klamathensis. Next base: position 1,780,070 of record NW_026606781.1, read on the forward strand.
AATCAATTTCGGTTTTATTTCTTACTTGAGTGCTACTGTTAAGTAAACCTAACTTATGCCTACCTGAAAAACTTAAAGGAGAACTCCGGCGCAAAATGAACCTTTGGTCTAATTACCTAGTCAACCGTTATCTGAGATTTGTTTTCATGATTATCGAATGTAAATAGTTTTATCTCTACAAACAGTTTAGCCTATAAAGCTAGTATAACGCTAGTATGTTGGGCATAGTGTAATGACAAATAAAAATCGATTGTTAATACCACTAACAAGGCTCAAAATAGCCCCACACTAGCACGGTAGCATGATGAGGGTCCCTACCTTCAAACCGAAGCATTGAGAACTTTGTCAGTGTCCAGACAGTTTAATAAGAAGATATTTTATAGCCTACATACAGTCAACTTCGCGTATACAGACAGGAGCCATCTTTGAAATACAGTCTTTACCAGTCGATCTACGAACGCTGATCCAAGCCTGCTGTTCGCGCTCACCTTATCACAACTTATAGCTCGTTCACATTCTCACCAGCGCACGTGGATCGGCGTTCGTCGATCGACTGGTAAAGACTGTATTTCAAAGATGGCTTCTGCCTGTATACGCGAAGTTGACTGTATGTTTAAAATATCTTCTTATTAAACTGTCTGTACACTGACAAAGTTCTCAATGCTACGGTTTGAAGGTAGGGACCCTCATCATGCTACCGTGCTAGTGTGGGGCTATTTTGAGCCTTGTTAGTGGTATTAACAATCGATTTTTATTTGTCATTACACTATGCCCAATATACTAGCGTTATACTAGCTTTATAGGCTAAACTGTTTTTAGAGATAAAACCAGGGATGTAGTGGAGGCTAAACGCACGTAAACGCCGTTTACGCACCTCCCAATATTCGGAAATAGCGTTTACCCACCTCCAAAGTGCGTTTATCCACCTCTAAATTGCGTTTATCCACCTCTAAATAGCTATAAATTAAGCTTATGTCGTTTTAGTTTCATATTGTTAATTATTAGTTAGTTTCTTAGGTTGTTAAACCTAAGACGAACTCTTTCATATTGCGCTGCATTACTGTCAGTGTTGTTGACTATTACTGACGGTGGTTGCGCTGTTGACGCTCGCGCAGCCTCTCGAGGAGAAATCTACACAAATGAGCGCACACACACACTCAGTTAACAACATACTGCCTATAAAAAATCTTAATGTGGAGTTTTTATATTTTTAACATATGTTAAGCAACCTCAATTATTTTTCCTGAACACCATCACGATTGAAAATGTGACATTGATTTCCTACAACAGTTCAATAAACAGTTACAATTAAGTCACTTACATTTTAGATGCAATATTGGCTGTTTTTGTTCTGTTTCAGCAGCGAAAATAATTCCAAACAAAAATCACAGCAGAACCACGGCGCATCTCACAGGAACACTCAACCTGTTTTCATTACTGAATGATTCAGCATTTTGAACGAATCGATTGAGTCAAAGATTCAATGACCCATTCATAAACATCTGTCTCAATCTTGAATGAATCAGCCGTTTGAACAAATCGTTTGAATCATGAATGAATCAATGACTCACTCATTAAGACGGTCGCCTGCCGCCACCTACTGGCGGTTTCGTGTTATGTTTAAAAGTAGATCATTCTTTCCAACGTTTCTTATTTGTAAATTTAAATCAATTTCATAACATTATTTTATGCAATTGTAATTTTTCAGTGTAAATGATTTAATTTGATCAGCCCTGTAGTGTCTTATTATTCGAAATAATTGAATTTATTGATCAAATTTAGGAATTTAAAATGAAAGATGAAGCATACATTTAATAATATTGGGGAGGGGATGCCCTTTAAAGGTGCAAATATTACAATATGCCGATTTAAATATCAAAGCTAATTGAACACTGATGAGAATGTTGTTTCAGAATAAAAAAATAAAAAAATAAAAAATCCTGACGAGAAACTTTTTTACTCGGACAAGTGAATGACAGGTTTACTTGTCCTAAGGTCAGGACAAGCGTATGAAAAGGCTTAATGTCGAGCCCTGCCTAATAGCAATGTCATCAGGACATCAGGATACACATACGCAGTGGCCCACCTTACCGGGTGACCACGTCGTGGTCCACCAGAATTTATAGTTTACCCACCTCTTTTTTTACCACTGCACCTCTGGATAAAACTATTTACATTCGATAATCATGAAAACAAATCTCAGATAACGGTTGACTAGGTAACAATGTGTAATTAGACCAAAGGTTCATTTTGCGCCGGAGTTCTCCTTTACAGCACTGTTTATTTCATTTATTTGTTTTATTGTATTTGTCCTATTGTCATATTGTATATATCATAAACATATACAAATCATCCACCCCTAGTTTGAGGTTGTTTTGTTTACTTGGATGTTTTTGATGTCAAGCTTTCAGGTTGATATAACTATGGCCCTGTTTACAGCTGGTATTAAGATGCATTTTGGTCGATCAGATCATAAGTAGACGAGGGAGACAGTCCCGTTTACAAATGGTGTTTTAATCCGTCTCTTTAGTCCACTTTTAACCACTTCTGTCCATATTTCTTTGAGGAGAGGGTCTATGGGTGAGTAAATGTATGGGCTTTTTCAGATCTTTAGATCTAATGGACAAAATAAGCTTGCGCAATTTATATATGAACTCGCCCAGAGATGATAAAAAAACACACACACGGAGAGCAGCATCTTTCGTTTCTGCCGTGATAGCTGCAAGACCACACCAAACACTGAGTGTGTGTTAGAAATCACGAATGGTGAGAGAACATTGTGCTCAGTGTGTTTTTCATCTTCAAACCAAACTCGGGTCTTCAGTCGACAAAGTTTAAATCCCGTCTGGCTAGCGCACTTCCCATAATGTTTACGCATTAGGTCAGTATGCGGAGAGCAGGCGGTCTTTTGTGGCTGTTTGACCGCATTCAATCACATGACCGTTTACACTATGAAAGCAATCTGGTCGAATGCATTTTCGACAACCTATAAAAATGTTCGAAATTGGACAACCTCAATACGTTTTAGACCCTGTTTACCCCTGTATTTAGCATTATCCACTTGTGATCCGATCGACCAAAACGCATCTTAATAAACACAGGGCCTATATATAACCAAGCTGAGCTGGGAAAAGAGTTAGGGTGGTATTTGAATGTTTTTATTTATTTATTTGTATTTGGGGGGGGGGGGGTCAAACTGTTCAAGGAGCCTCTCCAGCACTGGACAGGCTAAGCCACACCCTAGAATGTAGATTGACCAATCATAGCGCAGCCAAGAACGAGCTCCCACAGTGGTCCGACACTTTTTCACAGCGCTCCATTGACTTTAACACAGGCGTCTCATATTTTTGGTCTCGGCAGGCTATTATCGTCGTAGTTTTATCAAAAATATGGTTAAATGTTGTGCCTGGGGCATTTGTAACACAGATACGCGTTTCCCAGAGAGGTTGGAGGGGGGTATCCGTTTTTTTCCCTTCCCAAAACCGAAATCAAATCCTGACAAGTGTCGTCTAGCACACGCTGCTAATAAATACAACGTTATACTCGCGTAGTCCGTTTGCTTTGTAATAACGATTATAGAACTGAATAGAGACCTATACCCAGCTTTGCATGAACAGTGTTGCTCCTTGATATTGTTAGTCCCAGCCTCCGTCTCGATTAGTAGGATATGCGGTGGTTCATTTTTTGACTGTGACCGGTATGCTTTTGCCTCTATTTGGATGCCTTGTTGTTCCTTGCGTTTCACCTGTATGTCGTAAATATAGCCTTCGAACGTATATTGCAGTCCTTTTTGCCTACTTCTATCGGACACTTTATTTGCTGCTTTATAAAAGTTTGATAAAATTTTAGCAGGAAGAGCTGTCACAGCATAAGCCATGTTGATACCAGAGCCCAGATGAAGTTTGTTTGTCGGACGTAGCAACAGTAACTAAGGGGGGCGGGGCTTAGCCAAAGGCGAATTAAAGGTAACTGATCAGCTGTGGATCAACTCATCAGCTGATTAGTAAAACTGCATGACCTGAGCTGAGACATCCAAAATGTGCAGTGCTGAGAGGCTCCAGGAACAGTTTGAGTACCTCTGGTTTACACTGATGTTAAAATGACAATTACTTTTTATGTAATGCTACAGAAAAAAACACTGCAGTTCACTTTCAGAAAACATTCTTAAGAACGTGAAACATGTATGTCGGTTATATCATTTTCCATTTTTAAATATATTTAAATGTCATTTAAATTGATTCTACACACTTAAAGCATTACCGTATCACATAATGCATTTTTCTTCAAAAACATGGAGCCCTACTTCAGATTAATACCTTGATACACATATCAGGGGCCGGTTTCACAAAGCTATTTTAGACCGGTCTATAGTGTTAGACAAGTCTAAATTTTGCTCATAGACTAGTCTAGTGCAAGTTAGACTGTTTCACAAAGATAAAGACTGACTTAATTTAGACCAAACAAATGAGACACCTTACCCCCAGGCTAACTTGGGTCTAAGACTCTGTTACCTTGGCAACCAGCAGTAACAATCAGTTACTTTACAAACAGCCAAAAGATAAGGGAAAATGGCTCATAGTTTGTGGTTTGCTGACGACGTTATGGAGAGAGCTATGAGAAGAAGGGTACGGGTTTTTAGGGACCGCAGTAACCTACTTGTCTTGTACCATGTTTTTGTATCTTTTCTGTACGTCTTTAACGCTCCGCTCAACGGTCGGATTAACACTGTTAACTGTCATAGCAATCTTTTTCCAAATGAAACATTTCTTCTTGTTACTACATTCTCCGCTAAATTTCCCAAGTAAAATGTCCTTGTGACTGTTATACTCCTCCAACAAACACATATTTTGCACTGAGCGGTTGAATGCGCTTACTCGATCCGCCATGTTTTTTGTTTTGAAAAGTGTCTTATTTTACCCAGAATGCATTGCAGTGTAGATAGTCAGAGTCTTACGTGCTTTGTGCAACGGGATGTCTATCTGAAGTCTGACTATCTACTATATTTAAGCCATAGTCAAAGTCTATCTTTGTGAAACCGGACCCAGTGCATTATATTAGATAAATTGATCTCAGTGTGTAAACTCTGACATAGTTTACAGTATGCTTACTGGTTTTAAAGGGCTGCCTGCTGGCACGTCACTGATCCGAGGCTAGACTGAGAGCGATGATGTCACTGGGGAGAGGGATTGTCAGAATGAGAGAGTTCTCATTCGGTGGAGGGTGAACGGGTTCACCGAAACCTGCATCTTTTTACTGAAGTAACTGATAGACCCAGTGATGTGTGGCCTTAGAAAACTGTATTGATACGTACAGTCAACACAGAAACATCCATTCATGCATGACCAGAAACATGAGTGTTCATAAGTGATAGTTAAAAATAGTAGACTAGAAAAGTAGACATTTGTCAACATTTACAATGAATATCTATATATTTAGAACAACAATAGATGCCAGGTTGACGAGTGCTTGTGTAAGGGGGTTGAAGAACATTTATATTAGGGATGTGTGAGATGTGCTAGTTGACTCGGAACTAATCGTTTACCTTTTATTTTATTTTATTTTTTATTAGATTTAATATTTTGCTTTATATTTTTACAAAGGCTACGTTTAAATTACTATCATGTTAATGTTACATTTTAAAATTAATATATTGTTTTGAAAAGTCTATATCTGGACCGGAAAACTAAATCATTTCATTTTACCTCAGATTTTGCATGCGTTTGAACGATCGTTTTCTCTGCGTAACTACGAATCGTGGCAGGTTCACAGAAATGTCCACTCTGAGATGTATTTTGAAAGATTACACAAAACTTTCCTAATTTCTTCTGTCATGCTAAACTAGCATATAACAATTAAGCTTGCTATATAAGCTTGTTATATAGGCTTGTTATACTACCAGTTATGAGGGACAATACGGTATGAAATTTTATCTCGGATTACAGGAGAAACATTATGAATGAAACTTTCTGGACAATTTAATATTTGCAATATCAATACGCTTAAGTAATATATTTGTCAGTACACATCAAGCTTTTCTTGCGATTTTGCAGCCTGTCTTGTGTACAGATACTTTTCATACATGAGAAACACGTTAAGGTTAAAACCCGGACACGCAAGTGGTTGCCGTGGTAACGAACAACAATACTTTAATAACTTTTGAGGAATCTGTTTATAATAGGCTATACGCTGATTTCACGCAGCCGCCATTTTGAAATCGAAAGCGAGGCTCCGGTGGGAAGAACCCCGGAAGTACAGATAAACAACCAACCTGAAGCTGCTGCCGCGATTTACACTATTGGATGTTAATATCCAATATATGATATGTATATAGTTCGTTCCTGCTTCTTTTTTTACGTTCTGAATTATATATAAAAAAATAATTGTATTTATAAATGAATTTCACTGTATATAGTCTAAAGTATGAAAGAAATGTACATTTTTAGAATAACTCATTTCTACATTAAAAACAACAATACGCCATCGCATTCGAGACTCTCCTATGATTAAAAGCGACACTTCCGGTTTTCTTCCCACCAAAGCCATTTCAAAATGACGGCTGCGTGAAATCAGCGTATTGAACTTATTGGTCCTGCTATTGATTCCTATTGATTCAGTTGATTTGAATAAATATGCTTAATGGCTAACGTTGCTTAGGTAAATGCTTAAGTTTAATATACAATGATCATAATACAAGGCAAGCACATTGCATAACTGAACTATTTTCAGCTGCATTCAGTATGGGATTTGTCTGTTCATAGATTAAATAGTCTAATTCATAGCATACGGATAGCATACAGACTGTTTTACTGGGGGGTGGGAGTTTAGACCAGACGACTAGACGGTTGCACAATTTCCATTTAAACGTTTATGAAATTAGTCGTTACGAACATCCCTAATTTTTATCGGTTATAACTTCTGGAGAAAAATAGCACACAAAGATGAAACTTTCTAGTCCGCATGTGTCAACCGCCCATGTTCCCGCACACTATTAAAGGGAGTAAACTTTTTTTAAGGCTATGTGCAGGGATGTAAGAACATATCGGCACACGTGATTCTCAAAAACACTGTATCGATATTTATTTGTTGACATCCAAGATTTGTGTCAGTGGCTTTATGTTCGGTTTAAACTCGACCACTAGATGGTAGAGTTATCTCAGAACGTAAACTGTGACATGAAAAAGCGCAAGGTTGCATCACTAGCATTAGCCAACCCAGCTCACAAAATGATAGAATTATACCAACTCCCACCACAGTGTACAGAGCTCAAGTGTGGACTCATTTTGGCTTCCACTATAAAGAAACCACTAAGGAAGTCGACAAGAATCATGTTGTTTGCAAAAAAAGCCATGTTAAAATCCAATACCCGGGAAACACATTGAATCTGAGAGCTCACTTAACATCCCGACGCCATCCGTGCTGTTGAGAGTGGCGTTTCGATACAATATGTAAATATGTGCTGCACACTTTCCTCTCAATAAAGTAAACACAACTAAAATGACAGCGGTGAGAAAACATCAGCAAGAAAGCATATAGCAATGTGGATATGTTTGTAAGAGCTCTGCAATTCAGCACTCCAGTGAAGTATTGGGTAGGATTAAAGGATGTAAAATATAGTCATGCAGAATAAGGCATTAATATGTGCTTTATAAGTATTAATAAACCGTCAATATCTATGCATGATAATAAGCAACTAGTTAATAGTGAGAATTGGACCCTAAACTAAAGTGTTACTGGAAAAACAACAAATCCATAATACTAGGTTTCTTTTCATTTTTTATGAACAGACCGTAGTGCAAAAACAAAAAAACCTGAGGTAGTTGGTACAGTACAGCCTCCTTTAGTGTATTAAGCACTAAGCAGTAAACCGAATGCACTCTTGCATAGGTCTTTTTTTTTTTTTTTTTTTTGCATGGCTGATAAAAACAAAAGGTATTTGGTCACAATCAGCTACAAAATTGAAAAGCTTTGTATTATAAAAGTACACAATATAATAATGAAAAATAAAACTTGTGCATTAGGAGTGTTACAATTTGCTTAAACATATTTAAACATCAAAGCTTAACCCCAACCCTACTATACGAAATATTTTGCATTCTGCTCCGTTTCGCACACAGTTGAGCCTGCAAGCCTTTCAAAGTATACTCGCATTTGGCGTGCGCACAACTAGGCTTTGCACCGACTAGTTGATTTTAATGCTCTGCCATGACACTTTAAGCTTGACATCGACTAGTCACTGGTCATGGCCTATAGAGGGCGCAACAGGATAAGAAATCTTGGAAGTCCACTTTAATTTAAACGCAATTCAAATTAATTAATTTAAATTAATTCACACGCAATCGCTCTCTCACTAATACATTCATATCTGACTGTTCTCTTACGAGAGGTTCTCTCGTTTTGCGTAAGTTTAGCTTACGCTACGGGTAAAGTTCATCTTTGCTCGAGATACTGAAGCCAAAATTATCCTTAATTTTGTATATATTGTCAACGCAGTGCAGCAGCTGCAGACCTAGAGCAGGCTGCCTAGCGTGCTCATTGGCTGCCTTGCGGCAACTGCATCACCCTACCAGTGAGCCTGGCGTGACGTCACGCCCAATGGTGGCACTTCGCGCCCACTACGCGTCACAGCCCGCGCAAAGGGGTGTGGCTTAGCGTATAAAAGCGGGGCTCAGAGGCTGCTTCCCTGATTTTTCATCTCTTCAGCGAAGCTCTTCATTTCCGCTGGATCTGAGAGAAGCCGCCGCCGTTGAAACCAGCGACTGCCAGCAGAGGAAAGCGCCTGAGGAAGCCGGTCGACTTCTCGCCGCCTTCAGCCTTCCGTGCCAGCAACGCTATCCGGCGACAATATCCTTTTTACTGCTCTTGTCTGTTTCTGTGTACTGTGTGTGCTCGCCGCTGCGACACACACTTCTACTAAAAGAGCGCGAGCGTTCTTTTAAGAATGCCTCGCACGTCCTGTGGCTCGTGCCGAGCCCCGCTCAGCGCCGGAGACCGCCACGTGATTTGCGTTCTCTGCCTGGGCCAGGACCACGCAGCCCTCGCACTTTCGTCGGGAGGCTGCATCCACTGCGAAGAGCTGTCCATGGCGACCCTGCGGGCTCGTCTGGAGCTCTTCAACGCTGAAGCTGTCACTCCGCCCTCCATTTCACCGCGCAAGAAGAAGCGCCGTGCTCAGAGGATGCCGGGGCCCGACGCTCACGTGACAAGCCGCCTGCTAGAAGCTCCACTCAGCGTCCAGCCAAGCCTGCCGCTTCGCAGCGTCGACAGGGCGGCCGCCCTAGATCGTGCTCGGACAGCCGCCGCAGGCCGCCTCCCCCGCGGGGACCCCGGCCGAGGATTGTGTTGAAGCCCGAGCAAGCGAAGCCCTCCTAACATCAGGGGAGAAAAGACGGTTAAGTCCCGCTGCGGCCGGACCACCGTCAAAACGCCATGCCTTGTCAGTCCCCCCACAGAGGGCTACTGCAGGAGATTATTTAGCAGCCAACGAGCCGGCTATAATGCCCTCTCGCCTGCACACAAACACCATTTTTACGGCGACCCACAAAGATCCCATAAAGAGTGTAATTTCTGTTTATCCGGCTCACGCCGCTGGTGTTTTAAGTGTAGGAAATGTGCCCACGCCCCAGTGTTCACCCCTACACACAAGCACTCAAAAACATGTGTCCCTCTGGCCCACAGAGCCCACTCTCATAAAGCTGGCAAATGCCGCTCGAGTGTTAGATGTAAACATCTCATGCCCGCTCTGTCACAAGGCCATTTCAACCTCAAGTTAGTCAGGTTATGAGTGTAAGTCACGTGCCCGCTCACAAGCGCTCACTCTTACTAACAGACACACTGTCTCCGGCGCTGCTCGCGCGTCACAGAATGTTCATGGCATGCTCCCCGTTCACTGTAACCGGGTCGCCTCATGTAAAACAGCCAGCTGTTGCTGTCAGCGAGCCGCGGCATACAGACACCAATATGAGTCAGGCTGCGATTGTAAGTCACGTGCCCGCCCCAGCGCGCTCACGCTTGCTAATAAATGCCTCGCCTCCGGCGTCGCTCACTCGCTACAAAGCTCTCAGAAAACGTTCCCCGCTCAAAGTAACCGGGACGTCACATATGAAACAGCGTGCCATCGCTGCCAGCGAGCCGCCGTGTCTAAGCACTCATACCGGTCAGACTGTGAATGTATGCTACGAGCCTGCTCACGAGAGCTCGCGTGTACTATCAGTCGCTCCGCCTCAAGCGCCGCTCGCGCTTCAGAAAGCCATTGTAAAACGCTCCCCATTCAATGTAATCGGGTCGTTATGTGCGAACCAGCCCAAAGCGGCTGTCAGCGAGCCGCTTCGTCCAAGCACCGAGGGCGCGCGCGCCGCACCCACATCTCCGTTTCAGTTCCCGAGGCCCACAGTGTGTGGCGACTGGAACCCGGAGGCCATTCTCCCCCTGGCCACACATGCACAAGCATGGGGAGCCATTCCAGGGGTTTCAGAGTGGGTGCTGAGCACAATAAGACAGGGCTATGCACTACAGTTCGCTCGCCATCCCCCGCGTTTTCACGCTCGGACCGAGTCGACAGTGAGCGCGAAAGTAGCACATCTACTCCGCGCAGAAATAGCCAAACTGCTGTGCAAAGGAGCTATAGAACCGGTGCCGCCTTCTCTGAGCGAGTCAGGCTTTTATAGACGTTATTTTCTCGTACCGAAGAAGGACGGAGGCCTGAGGCCTATATTAGATCTGAGATTTTTGAACAAAGCTCTCATGAGGAGACCGTTCAAAATGATTACAACCAGGCAGATCCTCGCGCAAATTCGCCCGAGGGACTGGTTTATATCTCTCGATCTGAAAGACGCATATTTTCAGATACAGATTATACCCCGTCACCGGCCATTCTTGAGATTCGCCTTCGACGGCCAGGTATATCAGTACACCGTCCTCCCGTTCGGCCTGTCCCTGGCACCCCGTACATTTACGAAGTGCATGGACGCGGCGCTCGCCCCCCTCAGATGTCAGGGTGTGCGAATTCTGAACTATTTGGACGATTGGCTGATTCGTATCTCTACGAGAGATAGAGCTCGTATCTCACAGAACTATGCTTCTCAGTCACTTGGAAAGATTGGGTCTCACGGTCAACTGGACCAAGAGCTCATTACAGCCCAGCCAGGCAATCCCCTTTTTAGGGATGGAACTGGACTCCGTGGCTATGAAGGCTCAGCTGTCGACAGAGCGCGCGCGCCGTGTTCGACACCTGGCCGCATCTTTCCAGAAGGGCAGAACCGCCTCCCTGAAGAAATTTCAGAGGATGCTGGGCTGTATGGCCTCAGCTGCAGCAGTGCTTCAGCTGGGCTTACTGCGCATGCGCCCGCTACATTGGTGGTTGAACGCCCGCGTACCCCATCAGGGGTGGACATGCGGCTACAACCGGATCAGGATATCTCAGAGCTGCATTTCAGCTCTGCAGCCCTGGTTAGCGGCCAATTGGTACCAGCAGGGGGCGAGGATGGGAGCAATTTCCCACCGAAAAATCATCTTCGACAGACGCCTCCAACTCAGGTTGGGGCGGCCTTTTCGAGGGCAGACCGGTCTTTGGCCTGTGGTCAGGCCGAGAGAAATGCCTTCACATAAACTGTCTGGAGATGTTGGCGGTCGAGAACGCGCTGAAGCGCTTCCTCCCGTTCATACAGGACCAACACGTTCTAGTCCGCTCAGACAACATGTCGGTTGTGTCGGTTGACATGATCACGTGCCAGGGATCCTGAACGAGGGACCGGACAGATTGTCCAGTGGTCGTTACACCCCCGAACAGTCCAGCTGTTGTGGCGCCTCTTTGGCAGAGCGGAAGTCGACCTATTCGCGTCAAAGGACAACGCTCATTGCCCAGTGTTCTTTTCAAAGAACAAGGATGTGCTGGCCCAACTCTGGCCCAGCCGCCCGCTATATGCCTTCCCTCCGATCTCGATGTTACCACAGGTAATCAAGAGAATCAAGGAATCACACAGCCCGGTGCTCCTCATAGCCCCGCGATGGGAGAACCAAACCTGGTTCCCGGAACTAACACGGCTGTCATTCACAGCCCCGTGGCCGATTCCGGTGAGGAGGGACCTCCTCTCTCAAGCCTGCGGCTCGATCTGGCATCCCCACCCAGAGCGCTGGTCTCTGCATGTGTGGTTGATCAACGGATACCCGTTATCCTGCAAGGAGTTATGAACACGATCACGCAATCTAGAGCCCCCTCTACGAGACGGCTATATGCGTCTAAATAGTCTGTGTTCTCCAAATGGTGCACCGACAAAAATCTGGACCCCAGAACGGGTGAGGTTTCGCAGGTGCTCAGTTTCCTTCAAGAGCTGCTGGATAAGGGCAGGTCCCCATCCACGCTCAAAGTTTACTTGGCGGCCGTCGCAGCCTTCGCTGAGTCGAAGCAAGGCCGGTCGCTAGGAAGGAATGAGCTGGTCATCCGCTTCTTGAGAGGAGCCAGAAGGATGAACCCTCCGCGCCCACCTTCGGTTCCTATTTGGGATCTCTCCATGGTCCTAGAGGCCCTAAAGATGCATCCCTTCGAACCATTAGAATCAACGAATCTAAAATACCTCTCGCTCAAAACCGTTTTTCTTTTGGCTCTGTCATCAGTTAAACGTGTGGGGGACTTACACGCGCTATCTGTTAGCGCAGCATGCCTTGAGTTTGGCCCGAATGACTCTAAAGTCATCCTCAAACCGAGACATGGTTTTGTCCCGAAGGTGATTGGCACTCCCTTCAGAGCGCAGGTCATTTATCTGTCGGATTTCTGCTGCCTATGCGTCAAAATGTCTGTAATGGCATCAGGGCTCATTCCACAAGAGGCATGGCCTCGTCGTGGGCATGGTCCAGTGGAATTTCCATTCACGACATCTGTATGGTGGCGGGCTGGGCCTCCCCGTCTACATTTGTGAGATTCTATAATCTGGAAGTTCCCGCCTTGCAGGCCAGACTTCTATCAGTCTAATGTGTGTATGATCTGCCCACGTCACTGGTGCGCAGGCTACCTCAACGTTAGCTCTGCACTAATATGGGTTGAGCTGCACTAATATGGGGTGATTTACATGTACATGCAGCCCGGCGCCGCCGCTCTGCATTCCCCATGGGTGCTTATGCTTATACATGTGTCGGCCCACTTGCTGGCCGCCTGAATTTCCCACTTTCACTGTTCCCCGGGTTGGGACTCATAGAGTGGATGCTGGGCACGCACGGCGTTGACAAAGTGTTCCCGTAGCGTAAGCTAAACTTACGCAATACAAGAGAACCTCTCGTAAGAGAACGTACTCGGTTACCTAACGTAACCTCGGTTCTCTCTAGAGAGGGAACGAGTATTGCGTAACCGGCCGTGCTAAGCGCCACGAGCGATTTTCGCTTCAGATCATGAAAACCAGGGAAGCAGCCTCTGAGCCCCGCTTTTATACGCTAAGCCACACCTCTTTGCGCGGGCTGTGACGCGTAATGGGCGCGAAGCGCCACCATTGGGCGTGACGTCACGCCAGGCTCACTGGTAGACTGCTGCAGTTGCCGCAAGGCAGCCAATGAGCACGCTAGGCAGCCTGCTCTAGGTCTGCAGCTGCTGCACTGCGTTGACAATATATACAAAATTAAGGATAATTTTGGCTTCAGTATCTCGAGCAAAGATGAACTTTACCCGTACCGTAAGCTAAACTTACGCAATACTCGTTCCCTCTCTAGAGAGAACCGAGGTTACGTTAGGTAACCGAGTACGTTTGCACTGAACCTTGACATCCATACCATGAGAGTTTGGGACAAATACATGCAGTTACACATAGTATTAGTCGTAAATTTTAATGTGAATCGAATGTGAATTAATTTATGAATTGAATAGAAAATTCAAATTTTCGAACGTGTTACAAATGTGAATTAAATCGAATGGGAATCTAATGTAAATCGAATGTCTAAAAACTAGCGATTCTGTTTTGAAAAAGTAGCGATTTATTTTTTTAAGTAGCAATTTATTTTTAAAGTAGTGATTCCTTTTTGAAAACGTAGCAATTCTTTTTAAAATAGCGATTCTTCTTTGAAAAAGTAACGATTCTTTTTTTTAAGTAGCGATTCTTTTTTTTTTAGCGATTCTTTTTTAAAGTAGCGATTCTTTTTAAAGTAGTGATTCTTCTTTAAAAAAGTAGCGATTCTTTTTTAAAAGTAACGATTCTTTTTTTTTAAGTGGCGATTTTTTTTTTTTAAGTAACGATTCTTTTTTTTAAAGTAATAATTCTTTTTTAAAAAAAGTAACGATTCTTTTTTTGAAAAAGTAGCGATTCTTTTCGAAAAAGTAGCGATTCTTTTTTAAGTAGTGATTCTTCTTTAAAAAAGTAACAATTCTTTTTTAAAAGTAACGATTGTTTTTTTTTTAAGTGGCGATTCTTTTTTTTTAAAAGTAGTGATCCTTTTGTAAAGAAGTAGCGATGATTCTTGTGTTTTAAAGTAGCGATTCTTTTTTGAAAAAGTAGCAATTCTTTTTTGAAAAAGTAGCGATTTATTTGCTTTAAAGTAGCTATTCTTTTTTGAAAAAGTAGCGATTTTCTAAAATGTAGCGATTCTTTTCTAAAATGTAGCGATTCTTTTTTTAAATGTAGTGATTCTTTTTTGAGAACAGTAACGATTCTTTTCGAAAATGTAGCGATTCTTTGAAAAGTAGTGATTCTTTTAATAAAAGTAGCAATTCTTTTTTTTTTGCAATTTTTTTTTTAAAGTAGCGATTCTTTTTTGAAAAAGTACTCTTGGAATGCTTGCTGTCAAGGCCAACTCAAGCATTACCATAATGACCTTAATAGGCTTTATGCACAGCTTCACTACTTCCTGAACTTTAGCCAGCTCCTTTGTTTCCTGTCTGCCATTATTGGACAAACTGATTAATCCAGGTGTGCCTGATTATTGTTACTGAGGCCAGGCACATCTGGATTAATCAGTTTGTCCAATAATGGCAGACAGGAAACAGGAGCTGGCTAAAGTTCAGGAAGTAGTACAGCTGTGCATAAAGCCAATTCAAATGTGAATTAAATCCAATATGAATCGAATCTTAATCGAATCAAATTTTCAATTCAAATCGAGTCTAATGTGAACTGAAAATATGAATCGAATGTGAATTGAATTGAATGTGAATCGAATATAAATTAAATCGAATGTGAATCGAATGTGAATCGTATATGTATCAAATGTGAATCAAATCGAATGTGAACTGAATCTTAATCAAATCGAATATTCGATAAGAATCAAATGTGAACTGAAATAGTGTTAATCGACTGTGAATCGAATAGAATGTGAATTCAATCAAATCTGAATTGAAAGTGATTTGATTCTGAATCATATATTTGTATTGATTTGAATATGAATCGAATCGTAATCTATTCGAATCGAATATTCGAATCTGTTTGAATTGAATCTAATAAAATTTGAATCGAATCTGAGTCAAATCAAATAAGAATCTGAATCAAATCGAATAATCGAATCACATTTGAATCGATTCAAATATTCTATTCGAATGTGAATTCAGTCAAATGTGAATCGAATGTCAATCAAATGTAAATCGAATGTAAATCGTATGTAAATCAAATGTGAATTAAATTGAATGTGAATCAAATGTAAATCAAATGTAAATCAAATGTGAATCGAATCGAATGAGAACCGTGTTTTTAATTTTAATCAAACAAAAGACAAGGAAATCACTCACAAATCTAGATTGAATATGGTGGTGTTTTTATAACTGTTTTTCTAAAATTAGATCCTCTTCCTAAAAGAAATAATAAATATTGCAATATACTGTATATCGCCTTTCTTACGGTATCGCAAATATCATATCGTAACCCAACCAGTGTCGTGATACAGATCGCATCACCAGATTCTTGGTGATACATAGCCCTAGCGATGCGTTCAGCTGTATGCAAGTGCTAATCGTTCACATCAAAACTGAAGTATACTTTAGGCTAAAGGGGTAATTCTCCCAAAATGAAAATTGTCATTTACTCACCCTTATTGTCATTCTAAACCTATGACTTCCTTTCTTTTGTGGAACACAAAACAATTTATTTTGAAGAATAACCAAAAAGTTAACACTGACTTCCACTGTATTTATAAAAAAAAACACTTGTTCCACAATAAACAAGAAATAGAAATAAAGAAGAAATAAAGTGGTTTGGAAAGACACGATAGAGTAAATGACAAAACTTTCATTTTTGGATTAACTAATCCAAGTTTTATTATACAGCAGTGTCTGTGTTAAGTGTACATGGAAGAGCATGTAAAAAATAAAGATAAATAGGAACAATTTAAATCACAGGTTTCCTCTTAGATACAGACCAAACTATTGGAGTTTTAAGGTTTCTAGACCACCAGTGATGATCCCCAAAATGGCTCTGTTATTACAATGTTCCATTCCACTAAACTGCACAGCGCTGCTATTGGTTTTTCTGCTTTAATGTGTGCAGGTGGTGCTCCATAACCGTTTTTTATGATGGCAGGGATCTGCAGTCAAGTGGACACAAATCGATGTCTGCCTTTTCTCCTTTCACACTCTGTTATGTACACACACATGCACAGGCACACAAACAGTAACTGGAGTGCCTTATAAACAAAATCTTCCAGACATCACCAAACCACTACACAACAGATTCCTGACTTAATGCCATATCAGTCCCTCTTTTATGACAGCACCAGATCCCTGTCTCCTGAGAAATCCAAGAAAGTGGATCAATACATTTTTTCCACCCCAGCTAATTAACAAATAGACAGAGGCAGTTGTAAACAAAGTATGCTGTGGTTTGATTGGTTGATTTTCTTGTTTATCAGTGAAACCCTCTGGTCATGTGACGACAGTTTGCCGATCTGACTTGCAGCGTTTTCCAATTAGTGATTCTAGAGAGACAGTGAAGTCTTCACAAGGCACATGGTGGAGCCAGTAGCTTTGGCTTCAGGAGAACAGATCTGTGAGGCTTGTGCTTTAAACGTGTGGAGGAATTCATTTGAATGCAATGAAAGTACTGAAGGGTTGGCGGTAAAGCTAATCAGGGAGATGACTTGTGTTGGCGATGTATAGCCTGTGTTAGACTGATACATTTCTAATGCAGTCAATGGTTCGCACACAAGACAATACTTATATAAAATCTAAAAATATAGTAAATCCAAATATATAAATATCAAAATATATTGGCTAATTATAAAGCTGATTGTGTAAACAAAATTCCTGAATATGCACTTATATATTTGAATAATATATAAATGTACTTCTGAATATATTTGTATAACTTTAAGATCTAGCTAAACTGACTGACAGACACTTGTTTTTCATATTTCATTTAAATTAGATATTATGTAAGGGACAATTCAATCTATGAATTCTATAATGACGTACTAACTTCCAGTCTATTGCAAGATTTACATTTTTAAAACAAAACAAAATACTTGCATAACTTGCTCATCATGGCCTTTATAGTGTCTTACAAAAAAACTAAAAGCATACCAGCTTGCTTAGATGAAATAAAAACCACGTATTGCCATAAACCTCAATTTATGAAATAAATTGTATACTTATAAACAGATTAGAAGTGCGGTTCCGCTATCTTTTAAATAAATGCCACTTGGTTTGAACACATTCCTCAAATTAACTTGAAATTAACTTGATTAACTGTGATTAGTAGGGGTGGCATACCAGAAGCAGGTGATTGGAGGAAAGGGGTGGAAAAGTAGGTGGATTCATTATGTCAGCCAAAAAAAGGCTAATAGTTTTAGAGGCAAAGCAACTAAGTACATTTTGATGAAAGCCACCGAAATACACAGCATTTAATATATTTGATAATGCCATAGAAATATCTCCCCGTTTTCCATACTACTTCAGGGAAACGTCTACTTGTATAAAATTCCATAAGTTCAGAGCAACCATACAAAATGACAACAAACTCATTCAGTTTGTACATCCTTTTGTTACTTATAAACTCATTCAGTTGGTACAGACACCAGAAAATATAAACAAAGTGTATACATATAATGTAGCACATGGCATTTTACTATGCACAACAGACGATTTAAAGCATTCATTTTATCTCCCGTTCAGAAAAAAAACAAAAAACTAAACTTTCAACCATTAACTAATTTAAACCTATCAGGTAAAATACCGAACAAACTAATCTAAATTAACAAAGTAAAGCTCAAATGTAAATGTGTAACATTGTAACTCTGGACTGCTCAGAGAAATGCACGAACCCTTGAATTTAACCCCTAAGAGCACCTGTAATAAGTGTAGTGAAACTGCCAGGATCAGAGCCGGACAGTAACGGAGTACATTTACTTGAGTACAGTACTTGAGTACAATTTTGAGGGATCTGTACTTTACTCGAGTATCATTTTTGGGGATTACTCATGACTTTACTCAAGTACATTTGAGAGGCAAATATTATACTCTTTACTCCACTACATTTCTATCCATAACCGTGAGTACCCGTTGCTTCTAAAAAAAAATCTTAAAAAAGGAAAAAAGAAAAATTTCGGAAACCCTCAATTTGTTGTTTCCCTCTCAAACGTGATTGGATTGTGCAGGCGCCACTGATTGGGACAGCCTATCAGCAAATCACCTTCACCTTCAGCTCTGAACTGACGCCAAAGTAAACTCCATAGTCAGATTTAGATAAGAGACGAAACCATGGACGAAACAGGTTCAAATGTGGGTGCAAAAAATCCATTAAAACTCTAGCAGAGGTTTGTCAGAGCGTTGCCATTGTGCATTGCCTTGTGGGCAAGTGAGAAATGTTAAATAAAGCAACATGGTAAAAAGATGAAAATGACTTGAATTAACTTTCAATTCCTTTTAGATTATCAAAGGTATTAACATTAACATTTTTCATAACTCCATGTAGGACGTTTCTGTACATGTAAGCACGGTTCACGTACCTACCCCGAAGTGATCAAATAAAATTCTGTATCAAATTTATAGGCAAAGACAAGTAGTTTGTTTAGGCATGGTTTGTAGGGAATTACAAACCTGCACACATATATTCAAACACACATAACTATAGAATCAATTCTTAATGCGCATGTGAACGCCATCAGCGTTAATCACAGGTTCAGTTAAAGTCTATTTAGAGAGAACGGTGTCGTCTTAGCGGCCCCTAATTTAATAACAAATGATCATTTCGCCGGAAGTGAATCAATCAAAACTAACTTTAGCTGGAAATAACATTATTCAAGAATCGCTATAAAGCCAAAACAATCTATGTTACCTTAAATTATGTTTATCTCTGTAAAGCTGCTTTGAAACAATCTACATTGTTAAAAGCGCTATATAAATGAAGATGACTTGACTTGACACTGTGGCAGTAGTAATGCAATATTTAGAAAATTTACTCTTGTACTCTTGATACTCAAGTACTTTTAAAAACAAGTACTTCAGTACTTTTACTTAAGTGGACATCTGACTGTAGTACTTTTACTTGAGTAAAATTTAGCAAGGGGTATCTGTACTTTTACTCAAGTAACGAAGCTGTGTACTAACCGCCTCTGGCCAGGATAAATATCATCTGCTAAATTTTGGATTTTACATGAACTAACTAAAGTCTTCTAATGATCACAAGGAACGCTTCAGGTTATAGCTGCAGTGATCATCATATGTTACCAGTGTAATGACCACAGAAAAAGAGACTGATGATTAGCAGCACTGCCATTACGTAGGAGGCTACTTTACTGAAAGTCATAAAAATATAGCATTAGATTCAAAAGGGTACTTTTGCCACTCAAGTGCTGAACTGACACACTGCGCACTGATTTTCAAAACTATAGTCAGGTCTTAACGGAGTGAGAAATGGTAACGAAGACGCGTGCTCAACAACATATTTCTTAGAGCACATCAATGTTGCTCATAACCACACACACAGAGCCTCTTTTCCAGCGCAACCAATCAATGAAACGTTGCCTAGGAAACAACCTCTACCCTTGGGAGGCTTTTCATAGATTTCTCTCTTTCTTGATGTTCCCTCTCATTCCCAGAATACAGCAGGGTAGAGTGAAGGCAGAACCGAAAGCCGTTTTTTAACATTTGAAGCCCAATGTTCTTAAAAGAGCTTAGTGAACGAACTACATATTCAAGATGCCACTTAAAATGGAATGACATGTGAAATGCATGTAGTCATTGTGTCCTGTGGTTGTTGGTTGCATCTTATAGAAGGAAACCATATTAAGGTGTCCAAAAAGCAAAGCAAATGAAACAATGTGTCTTGCTCCTCTAGCTTGCAGACCAATTGTGATAAAATAATCTAGTTCTTGCCCGCAAAAAGTATTCATGTTCATAATAGTCACTGACCTTACTGAAAGCATTTCAAATGTCCTGTGAAATAGTTTTTTTGTTACATATTGATGAAAGATAATGATGGCATGCACCAAAATATGCATTTTGTTGAAGCAGTACACATGCAAACAGTTTGCCATTTATTTGTCAATTAAATTACATGCATTATGTCTGATGTATGTTTGTGGATTGCATTATGAGCTTTCAAAACTGTGTATAATCTATTTGTGCATTTTGTTAAGTGCAACTGAACATTTGTGAGAGGTCTTGATACCATTAAACCAATAAAAGCGAAATAAAACTGACTGGACTGCAGAATGTTGTGCTCTGCCCTCATCCTCTCTGCAGCTTTTCACACCTACTTCTGTAGCATTTTTCTAAATTGTGCAGAGGACAAACCCATGCTGGAAATGAGGGTTTCATCACACTACAGGTCTGATTTTAATTTTAATTTTTTCAAGATAATTTGACAAAAAAGATTTGCACGATTTCTTGCATTGTTTTTAGGCACTGGTGTATTGGCATCAAACTGGCACACTAACAGATAATACTTGAGTGATTTTGATCAGTTTGTTGGAAAAACACCTGATTGGGCCAGAAGTAGTCTTACGTGACTAACAGATTCTGTGGCCATTGGGGGCTGTCATTTTAACACATTTACTTAATGTGATTTTAAACAAAAAGAAAGAAATAATGGCTTTAAAAATTTAAAGGAATTAATCATGAACCATGACCAAAGGCAAAGACCTCACTAAACCACAAAGACAGCAGGCAACACAGAATACTTTAAAACTCAATACAACATTTTAAAAATCTAACACACATGGCTGCATATGTTCAATGGTATGGAAAGAAAACATTACAAACATTATAATGACTTCTAAATCCACTTTTGTGATGTTTATTCAATCCTTCACTCATCTACCACAACCTTGTAATGTCTTTGTATACATTTTATTTCAGGGCTTTTGACTTTAAATATTAATATAGACAAATAATTGTGGTAAATGTGATTACTGTAATCAAAATGATTGACTACAATTTATAACCAAATGCCACCTACTGAAAATTAATACAAAACAAAGTTTGAACAGAGTCCGTAAATAAGCGGCCTGGGGTGAATTAATTGCAGCAATTTGTGGAGAGCTAAAATAATAAAAGGTTGTAAAACGATTTAATACAGTGCTCAGCTGTAATGACTGTAAAGCATACTCACACAAACCATCACTATCCGAAAACAAGAAAACAGATTTGAAGAAAAACACAGATATGTTCATTTACATCCAAATGCCTGATTGACACAAGCACACCCCCCTCACCCCACCTGTCAAACACTCTCCTTTGTTATCCGTCTCCCATCATTTTAATAAGATTCGTAGGGTTTGCTATACGTTTGTGAAGTTACAGTGCACAACACTCTGACACATTAATTGACTGGAGCTACGATTCTTCTCTTTACCCTACATTTCCATACTCTTTCCATATGACACCATATTATTCTACAGTGTCAGTACCTTCTGGCAATTATTGAATGTGAGATACTGAATATCCAATTGGCCAGAACAAATAGACACAGTGAAATGGCAACTATGCTTTTTCAAAAAAAAGTCAAATATTAATTTCTGTAAAAAGTGTGCACAGATGTTTTGAATGAAACTTTGGAGCCCAGTGAAAGGACACTCTGGTTCTATTTCAGCACACAAAAAAAACAAGTTCTAAACAAATGTTAAAACAGAAAAATTGCTTAGCAAAATGCCAAAACAGTATACTCTTCCAGAAACAACATGCTATGAAGTGTTCAAGACACTTCAACATCACAAACATAATCAATGATAAATACATATTTGCCACACAGGGCACTATTATTTAAGCATTTGGACCCTTTTCACAGACTGTGATGATGCGTTTTAATGGTCATCAACATCGTAAATCCTGCAAAAAAATGTTTATATTTTCTTTTGCATCAAATTACAAAAAAAAATAGTTAACGTTGCTGTGATGGTGTTTAGAGCAACCGTGGGAGTGACGGTAAAATTTACGTCTTTCTTTCCTCTGAGTGCCGTTCTCAATCTCTCTCTATTTTTTTCTCTCTTTTTAAAAGTTGTGAAAACACTATTGTGGAGGTTTTCTTTTGCTATTTGAGCAAATAGGAACACATAAAATATTTAACATATTCTCTCATTAAGTTTACCCAACTATGATGACTTCCGCTTCTGAGAAAGCATTCACATTTATTTATTTAAACATGTCTATTATAGTATAATCAAGAACAAACTCAACTTATGCGGACTGATTTCTTTTAGTTGTTTTTAGTGATTTATCAAACCTACATAAATCTATACAAATGTCAAAACTTTTTACTTTTATTATTTTCTTCAATCCTTATGAAAAGAAAACACAGTTTCAGTTTCCTTTCACCACCTTCTCCTCTTTCAGGAGAAACAAAAATAGTTGCTGACAGATGTATTTATGGTAAATCTTGCTGTCGAAATCAGCAATGTATTATCAAGTAGGTGGCATGTACCTACATTGTAGAAAATCGCCTTTAACATCCTCTCAAGGTTATGCGTGTTTGGAGTGCTTGCATGTTGCAGCTGCAGTGGATCACGTGAGATCTGAAGCTCACAGGTTTCAGTTGGATTGTAGCGTAGTAGCATGACCACCACAAGCTAAGTTGCCTGGCATGTCTAAGCCACTGAAAATAGCAATAGGCTATGGCAGATTAGTGCCAAGATTGTGCCAATTTAGTAAAGAATTTGCAGTTGCATATTAGGAGAGAAGTAAAAGGGTAATTGTATTGTTTAATAGTACTTTCACTTCATGTCTCATTTTCTATCATATCCTAATCACAGTCATCTAATTGAACCCCAACCGTTCTAGAAATCACAAATCTCTCGTTTCTGAATACAACACAATTTATTCCAAACAGAGCCCCGATATGGGCAGTTATACATGTTAGCTAAAGGGTAAATGCACTTTCAGAGCCATTTTCGGCTTTTACTGTGTACGCTTATCAAAGTGACAGAATGGCGTAACCCTGCCATTGCTTTTTGAGCTCAGGTGCAGGTTTGGTGATTCTGCCAGCAGAGGCTAGTGAGGAGAGTGGAGGCACTGTAAAACACAAACACACACACACACACACACACTCTGACTGCTGGAAGCCAGACAATTAAGGGGATGGAGGACGGGCACATTTGCATACATATTAAAGTGAGACCGTTATAGAAGAGAAAAGAGGGAGCAGGCGAAAGATTGAGGCGGGGTGGTGGGGGGTTTGTAGCGACAGAGAGAAGGAGAGAGAGAGAGAAAGAGAGAGAGGGAGTGACTAGAAGCATATGAGCGAGCCTTTCTCATAGATCTCTTTCATCAAAACGCACAGGGCCCCGCCTTTGCTTGCGCATAAATCTGCATCTCTTTAACAGGAGGCTTTCTGGTCCTCTCAGTCTGGGCAGCAGAGTAAGTAAGGGCGGTCTGGCACAGTAATGGTAAGAGTAGAGATGGCACTGCGGAGCTGTGCTTAAGATCAGCAAAAGCACCTGATAACCACGCCATATATTCAACACATGGTATATCCTTGTTGGATATACTATTTCTATTTCTTGTCAGAAATCAAGTTTCTGCACAATTTTAGCCTTCTGGTGCCAGTGATGTAATGCAGAAAGTGCCCATTGAATTCTTGACTTAGTGTTCACTGGTTCACAGTCACTGGTTTGATTTCAAGTCTCAGACTAGTACACTTGGATAGAAGAGAACAGAAGAGGATTTCAGAAAAAAGACACCCCAAAAAAATCCACTGGGAGTAAACGAAACAATAAGTTGCTTTTAATTTCATCATTTTCCCTTATAATAATACTTTTCGGTGGGTGGATGTGTAATTAAGTTTTACGGCATGATGGAAGATTTACAATTGTTTTTTGGTGAAAATGAAAATCTGAGCAAATTCTGAGCAGAGGATTGTTATCTCTACAACAAAGCTAAAACTTTTCCCTGGTAAAGATCAAAATAAGTTGTCCACTCTGGCTGTAAACTCAACCATTGTTCAGAGCACATGGTAAGTATTTGTAAAGTATTTTTCAGCATCAAGCTTTAATAGATATGCCCCAAAAGTTATTTTTATTAAATATAAACACAACTTCCTTTATTTCAAACTGTTATAAAAAAAAAAATTACTTTATTACTTTAATGTACTAATATAAAGGGATAGTTATTTTTAAAAAGATGACCCATATGTCATTCCAAACCCATAAGCCACTTGATTCATATGGATTCGTTTTAGGATGCCTCTATGACCTTACAGGGTCATCAAAGTTGGATGGAAAGTGCATGGACTTTCAGTGGAGTTTCCATAAAATATCTTAATTTGTGTTTCGAAGATTAACAAAAGTCTTATGAGTTTGATACGACGTGTGGGTGAATAAATGATGACAATTTTCATTTTTGTGTGAACTAACCATTTAAAGTCACAAAGAAATATAAGACGCACACTATATTGTGATGTAAATCCAGTGTAATGAATAATCTAAAAAGAAACAGAGTGTGGGGACTTTGTTTTATACATCAGTTGTTGATTGGAAATTAAGCGTTGCACACAAAAATGTAGGTAGATGATCGCAAGCTTGCAGGGGCGGGGATTAAGCACACTAATGATTGGAGAAGTCCTGCAAAGGTCACCGGTTTGTCAACTTGACCGGAACAGTTATTAAAATCACAATTTTTAAAAAAGAAACATACATGGATGAATAATCTGAAATAAGATCTATAACATGAATTTAGAAAAAAAGATAGGTTGGATATTTTAATAACATCAAACCGTTAGGGGTAGATAAGTTACAAAGGTGCCCATTTTGATGGAACAGGCTTTTTGTACCCCTAAAGGTGCATATTTTGTACTTTGTTTCCTGACAGAGCAGTTTTGTGAAACTTTTGACACTATATCTATGAAGCAACAGAGAAGGCATAATCACTTTGTAATTGTCTTGAACCATGTAACTAAGGTAGGGTCTGCGGTATGGAGTGCTGTTGCCGTGTTCTCTCCTCCACAGTAACGGTTGCCGTGGAGGCTGCAGTTGATGGCTATAACAGCAGCTGTCGCTGCAATGCACTCTGCAGCCCATGAGGAGCGAGAGAGAGAGAGAGAGAGAGAGAGAGAGAGAGAGAGAGAGAGAGAGAGAGAGAGAGAGAGAGAGAGAGAGAGAGAGAGAGAGAGAGAGAGTGGCAGAACTGGTGAGAGAGAGGGGAGAGTGAGTGATATTTAAAGAGAGCTGGGAGAGATATACCAAGGGAGGGAGGATAGGAGATAGAGAGCGAAAGAAGTCTAAAAAAATAGGGTTAGAAATAGCAAGCAAAAGAGAACTGCAGGCAGAAAGAGCAGAGAGGGACTGCAAGGGAGAGAGAGGGACAGAAAAATGCAGTGGGAGCTGGTTTAGATTGTAATGAGAGAGGCCCTGCTTCGCTCTGTCAAGCTGAACTTGCTCCACCACCTCCAAACTCCACATTCACACACCACACACTTTCCAGCCTAACCTCATAGGATGGAGCATGTGTACACGTGTGAGCATTCGTCCATGGTGGTATACACTTTTTGTGAGCATTTGTGAAATCCATAGCAGATAGAACGACACTGAGGTTTCTCCTGTCCAAGCGCATAGGGATACGGAGAAAATGTAGACAAAACAGGATG
Source organism: Rhinichthys klamathensis goyatoka (assembly GCF_029890125.1). Classification (NCBI taxonomy): domain Eukaryota; kingdom Metazoa; phylum Chordata; class Actinopteri; order Cypriniformes; family Leuciscidae; genus Rhinichthys; species Rhinichthys klamathensis. The sequence continues at coordinate 1,806,040 of NW_026606781.1, forward strand.
AGTATGAAGCTCGGTTTCAACTGTTCTACCTCAGATTTCAGAGCTTGTCTCTGCCGTGCATCTGTTAGCGTGCATGTATTTCCAGCACTAAACTGAGCCGGGCATTGAGGAAGACTGACGCAAACGAGCAGTGACTAACTATGTAAACACTGCAAAAATAGTCACAGCAATAGTCAGGGACACAAGTACGAAGAAACTTATAAACAGAAAATATACAGACGTGACCATATACCCAACAACACACACGGAGATTTAAAAGAAGAGCAAACTTTTATAATGCAAATTCATACTTTCATATGCAATCCTGTGTAAAATAAAAACATACACTGGCAATAGATGGGTGAAACAGGATGTTTCATACTTTTATGTAGTACAAAATACACACACACACACACACACACAGAGAGAGTGTGAGAGGGAGGGGTAAGTCTCCGGCAGAGTTTCCTGCCACAGGATTTGAAACTAGAGCTCCTTCAGCTGTGGTCTCCCGTTTCCTCTCCCCATTTCCAAACACATTCATTCATTGGGATGTAGTTCCGTAGCTATATCTGTTAGGATCCACGCTTATTAAAAATGAGACTTCATATGTTCATTCGAATTTTGGGACAGCAAGAAATGGTGAGAAATAGTGTAGTTAGTAATATATTCACGGTCATTACAAATAACCATGAGTTTTCTTTTCTTGGCCTATACCAATGCTTATCTGAACCAGACAGTGGCAGGGTCCAGAGCACAAGGACAAATATAAAGACATCAGGCAGATGGGCATCCCACAACAGCAGAGGTCAGACGAAGTACACTAATGAGAATCTTCTTCCATTTGTAGCACTATAGATGTTATTCGATCTGCGTCATCAATGTTTGCGGCGGCCATATTGTTGACATAGAACCACGACAATCGAGGCAGCGTCGGTATTATCCATGGTATTATCACTGTATTTTTTTTTTTTAACAGCGTGATGGTGTGTTGTGTAATACACGGCTGTTCTAACAACAGCAATAAGAACCCCGGAGTTAGTTTTTATGATTGCGATAAGTTACCGACTGTCAGAAAACGTGAAGGGAAGGAGACAGAGTTGAGCCAGCGCAGGAGAGGCTAGCTAGGCTAAAATTTCAGCCAACTCCCCTCAGAAAAGTCTGCTCCCATCATTTTACCACAGGTTTCACACATAATCCGCATGCAATGCGTGTGCGGTGCGTATACGGTACAGAAGCAGGACGCGCTATAGTGCTTTATATGCTGTGTTTGCGGTGCGTAACTGATCCGCGGCTGCACCACAAACACCCCGGTACTCACTATTTTTCTTTTAACACATACTCACTATTTTAACAACGTAAGCCAATTAATTCCATGCATTACTTCTATATATTAAGTTGCTCAAGCAAGTGGTCAAATATGTAACCATGTACTTATATTAAAATCGCAAACATTTTAAATGAAAACTTTAAATTGACAAAAACAACCGACTCTCATGCCTTTTCTTTTGCATTTATATTTTAATACAACAAATCTTGCATGTCACAAATAACTTGTTTTTCCACCTCCACGAATGAGACGAGTGTCGTTCATTATGTTGCCTTGTTGAGGTAAATTGTAGTCTGTTTACGGATACTGTATGAACGAGATATCCGGATAAGTTACGGCTGGCAATAAGGACGGATCTTTACTTAATGCTATTGGGTCTATTTGATGTGAGTCCACAACAATCAAGCTTATATTCTCTTGATACCGACGAGATGAAGCCATTAGGCTACTGCTCCCCTCAACTCAAATCTGCACGCGGCTAGGGGCAGCAGGACAGATGTCATGTCAACAATATGGCCGCGGTTAGCTACTTCCGGTGTTTGCGAATAAGGTCTATTCAGTTACAAAACAGTGCTTTTCCATGGCACAACCATGGTACTAAAACCATGATATTGAATCATTACCATAATATTCATACAAATGTTTGTGGTAAGCATGTTGTTGTTGTTTTTTGTTGTTTTTTGACAGAAAGATATTAATACTAATTAATAACTAACTAATTAATATATATTAATCCATCATTGCTGCAAAAATTGATCGAAAGTGATAGTAAATATTTTTACATTTTAAGAAGGTTCCTTTGTCTATATTATACTTGATACGCATTAAGCTCTTAGTCAGTGTTTCACTAGCTCCTTCAACACGCACTACTGAATGAGGACTAGACCATGTAAATTGCCCTACCTAGAGAAGTATGATAAAAGAAATTATTCGCAAAAAGAATCCACTGCAAATTGTGGAATAGAAGGGCTCACGTTACTATAAACCATAAAATTAGCATTAATCCATAACCATCTACAATTTTTTTTTTTCCATAACTTATCCCCCATTGTAACAAGTTTATTTTTGAACTCAAGGGTTCATGTACCTTTACAGTAGATTCCACTTACTTAGCTGTCGACTGCGTGAGAATTAGGGGGGCTAAAATTTCACTAGATTCGGAACACCACTGATGCTTTTGACTAAACTTTAACATTTCTGTATGCCTTGAAATCCTTGGAACGGGATTGTTGCCTCCAGCTTGCATATTAGTGTCATGGCACATGATTGCAGCACTGAATGGATTCTAACACCTCATTTCTCTTCACGGGTTTCACCAAACCATCCAACGTTTGAAAATTTGAAACCTCCACAAGAATAAAATGGTGGTTTGGAGCAACAGTATTATTGCCACTGTATCATCCCAGCAGAGAAAATTGTGTTACGGGACCCCTATACATAAAACAACTCTACACTGCTCAACTCAACTCAGTCTATTTAAATACAACAACATCTATTCATTTCAGTAGCCCTGACAGAGTAACAACTGGCTCAAGCAATGACTTTGAAATGGGGCTATCTGTTTTTTCTGAGCCTGGGAGGAAAGGGGGCGTGTTTAAGAAACCTGTTTGAAAACAAGCAATTCTATTTGATGGCTCTAATCCACAAATTATACACTTCATCTTTACATTAACTATGTAACTACCAGCGCAATAGCTGTTATTTATACATTTAGCTAAGTTGTTGGAAAATGAAGAGCAGATAAAAGATACAGGATGGGTAGAAACTGGGTTCTCATAGTCCCAAGTGGTTTGGTCTTTTTAACTGTTATGCCAACCATCACATTAGTTAATCAGAATTTAACTCAAATTTAAGGATTAATTCACCCAATTTACTCACACATATGTAGTGAGGGTGATGACTGACTTTCTTCTGTGGAACATAAACAAATATATTTTAAAATATGTTGATAGCCAAACCTTTGAGAATTACGCACAATATCTTCTTTTGTGTTCCACAGAAGTCAGTCAGTCATACAGGTTTGTAACGACATGAGGGTGAGTAAATAATTACAGAATTTGCATTATTTTAAGTAAGCTATCATTTGAAACAAGTAAACTTCCCAAGCTGTTCCTAGTATTTGTGGTAACAATAAAAGAAATGCACACATTATACATTCTTAATGCAAGAAATTAAGGGAGAGAGAATTCAATCAGAACTCAGCTGAAATCAGTCACTCTCTTTCAGCCTAGTCAGATACAGAGGAGCTTTGTGAGACCTGCGTCACTTAACAAGGCAGACAGAAGGGAACCTTGTTTGTGTCTTATGTGAAAGGTCTAGGGTCATCACAGGCCAAAAGGACAGGGAGAAAAGGTATTTTCCAGAACTCTGGTTGATTTGCATTCTCTGTAAAATATTCTGCAAATTGGAACCACACTGAATATGGGGGGCAGCACAAACTGCCTGTCCTTTAATTTTGCAATCAAGTTTGATATGCAAAGAATAATAAGTATTTTTCTACTGTGCTAAATACGTAGGTTTCAAATTTGTAGAACAACAGATTAGTCTCTTTTCTTAAATCATGTTCACTAATGCTATAACAGAAGCTTATCATGCTTGGGTCCTTGCCTGAACTCATTTTATATTACAATGGACAAGTTTAAATGGCTGATCATGGCTATCACATTTATCTTCATGGGTCTATGTTTTTAGTGCTTCAGAATGAACTGCTTGTCTGTCCTGTGCATCCCATAATAAGTCCTACAGGCTATGCCACAGAAAGCAGGAGGCCCCTTCTTTCCACTCACTTTAACTGGAGCTGAAGAACCAAGGGACCCTCATCCTTCTTTGTTTCTCTCAGAAAAAAGAAGGAAATAGAAAGAAAAAAAATGGAAATGGAAGCAGCATGTGGAAAAAAACGTCAGAATTTTCTGATGACTATACGTAGGGAGAGGTATACAGGAACAAGAACATTCAAATAAAGGAAGGGTAATGTAGAAATTAAACAAAGAGTCGAGTTCCAGGGTTAAAAAAGTGGCGTTGAACTTTATAATTAAAAGCTTGTTCGTGCTTATTCATGGAACAAAAATAATATCATTACTACAACAATACTTACAATGTTAACACCACTATAAGAATGCTTAAAAACTCAGAATTTCTGAACTATTGTTTAAAAACCTTGATTAATTTATCCATATTTGTGGGATGATGGTTTAAAATAAATGAGACAAATTTATTTTTTCAACTAAGTTTCCTACAGCAAAAGATATAAAAGGCCTTTCCAACAGAAATCAACAATTTCACCAACTTAAGGCGTCCATGTTCTGCTCTCTCTCTCTCTCTCTCTCTCTCTATATATATATATATATATATATATATATATATCCATATGTTTCCAGTTAAACATATGCACTTAGTGTGTTCCTTGTTACATACATCTGCTGGGCATATTATGAACAGGCCTGGGCCCACAACAACCATGGCTGTTTGCCATACAGTCAATCTTCAACTCAGATTAAGGACAAGTGACAAGTTTTCTAGCTTAGTGGCAGCAAATCTTTTTGATATGTTGGAGACATTTAAAGGCATTTTAACTAGATTTCCATGAGAATAATTGTATATTCTGCTTTGTTTTCTGAATCATATATGTGAAATAATCAGTTCTACATGGGGCTGATTGATTTACATGTCAGTCAGACGGTCTCTTCCTCTTTAAGTGGGCGGTTCTTGACCTGAATAAGCTGCAATGAGGACCAGACTTTACAGTCTAAGATCTGGTTATGTAAAAGTATTGTTATGGAGATTATTATGCAATAGAATTGTTTTTGTCATTTATCTAAAAACAGTTGTCCATTTAGATTTTGCCTATTTTTTTCAATCTCTAAATCAATCATAAATAACGACAATAAAAGAGACACATTAAATGCTCATGTTTCTTAACAAAATATAAAGAAAAGTATAAATAGTTCACCCAAGAAAAATTATGTAATTATTTGCTCATGTCCAAGCTGCTGTTTCCTATACATTAAAACTGTACAGGGACCAGAAACGGCTTTCACTTTCATTCATGCACTTATCCACATTCATGGAAAACAGCAGCTTGGACATTCTTCTAGATGATTCATTTTAGTGTTCCACAGAAGACAGAAAGTCATATGGGTTTGGAAAGACACAAGAATGAGTAAACAATGACAGAAATGTATTTTTTGAGTGAACTATTCCTTTAACATCTTTGAACTTTAAATCAAACATTGCCTTAACAATTCACAGTTTTTATCCCCTCATTTCGAGTGATTTTTTTTATTCTGTCCTCCTGCTGTCGGCAATAAATCTGCATGTTGAGCGTTTAAAGATTAATGTTTCTCTCTCTCTGCATCTCTCCCTCTCCCTCCCGCCATCTCTCTATCCGTCCCTGCATTCTTTCTTCCTTTCAACACCCCGGCAGTACCCTCACGTATGCATATGTAAATGGCTCTGCCTCTGAGCCGGTGGAAGTAATTGTATGCATTTTTAACTGGCCAATCGACTGACAGATAGGCATAGATTGTCTCGTCTTCCTCTCTCTTTCTATCTCATTCTCCCTCACGCAAACACACACACACACACGCTCAGTGATTTTTTTTATTTTATTTTTTATTTTTAGCTCTGTGCCTCCCCCTCCAGATGCACAGGAATCATTATGTGGTGGTGGTCTGCTATAGGGCGATTAGAAACTAGAAATCTCTCGCTCTCTTTCCCCACTAGTGCGATATTCTTAATCCATCTATTTGTGTTCTTCCATGACTTATGAGTTTGCCTGGTTTTGATCAACTTTCTTAAATGTTTAAATATAAGAAAGACATCAAGTGATCAGAAAGACCTTTTTAACAAATAGTTCACTTTATGATATTAATCATGTCGTTCTGAAAATGTATCTTTCTTTTTTCTGCAGAACACAAAGGGAGAAATTCTGAAGACTGTGCCGATTGCTCTTTTCCATGAAGCCGTACAGCCTTGTGAGAGAAATAGATTACATTTTACATTGTTATTGTCTAAATCTTCCCTAAATTAGTGAACAAATAATGCAGTCCAGCTTAGTGATCCAGATCAACAGTTTAAATGAAAACAAATCTCAAATTGTATTTTAAAAAGTTTGGGACAGCATGAAAGTGAGTAAATAATGACAGATTTGGATGAACTATCACTTTAAAGTTTCCTACCACACATAAAATATGTGTTTGCATCAAACTCTGCATTCTAACATTCAATTGACCTGCTGGTCGGTCACTAAATAAACACTTGGTTTAGGTACACTGTCAAAGAATTCATTTTTCTTCATTTAGTAAAAATGTATTTATTTATTAAAAACTATTTACTGTTGAATTTTCTAAGTTAAAAGTGGTGGAGCCTCTGGAACTTAATTAACGTTAAGCCTTGTGCTGTGTTGAAAACACTATAACACTTGTAATGTTCCCGGTCAAAAATGACCGGCCTGCAAAAAAATTGCTTAAAAATCTCTCGTTATGCTCTATTTTCACCAAATATTGGATTAAATCTTTGTGTCAGCATGTTTTCTTTCAATAAGGACAAGTTTTGTATTTATTTTTGGAACTACGAATTGAAAGAAAAGAGGTTGACAAAAAGATTGAATCTAATATTTGGTGATGATGTTGTAGCATAAAGAGAGATTTATAAGCAATTTTTTGTAGGCAGGTCATTTTTGACCGGGAACATCACAAGTGTTACACTGTGGAGAAAAAAAAAACATAAAAAAAATTGGGGAAATTGTTAGACTCTGGGTGAGTAAAGTCAGTAAATCAAATGCACTAACTACATTCGTGTACGGGAAAATCCTCTCTGAGTCAAAATGACCCGAACACAACCTGAGGGTTGTACGATTTGATCAAACTTGTATCATTGCCTCACAACATTAGGATTCAGATTAGGATTATGCATTCGGTTGCAGCTCTGCCTTATGATGTTAACCTAGAATTATAAAGTACTATGCTTGTTAACATAATATACATGCATTTACGACTACTTGCTTGTAGTCATCTTTTGGAATAATTCATTACACTCACACTGTGTGGTTAAGAAGGTTGTGTCATTAGCTACTTTTGAGAGTAATGTGGACCCTGAATGAAAATTAATAGCATAACAATAAACTAACTTTGGTTATATGGCACACCAAATCTGGATACAACTCAAATACATTGGTGCTTTTCAGCTCTCTTAAAATTTTGAGCTGTTTATTTCTCTACTTCCATTAAATCAGTTTCTAACTATTAGTAGATTAACAGCAGATGAATTTGATTCAGCAGAAAATGACTATAACAATGCGCTGCAATTTTCTGTTCCTACAATGCTGTTGTAATTTTTAGTTTGTGACACAAACAATGTCAACTTCCATGACAACAGAAGACATGTTGTAACGCTCCTTTATGTAATTATTGTTTTCCAGTTTATTTGTCAAATTAACATCTTTTTGTGGAAGACGACTGCATTCAGAAGAATTCTTCTGATTATAGGGATGGATATGATATAAAAGACAGATTAGAAAACTTTGGTAACTTACTAAACCTAACTTTAAGAAACTAGGAGGTATCAAATATGTTACTGAATGAGATATCAGATTAATATGCATTTTTTTAATGCAAGTTGGCTGTGTACATTGTTTAAATTGTACATTGTTTTCTCAAGAGAACACTCTTAATAACACTTTTCTACTCCTTTTCAATTTTCTTAAGATGTTCCCTGGAAAAAAAGTGACAGGACCAGTTTTGTTTAGGAGGATATGCAGGAGAAGTCAAAGATGACTCCACTCAGACTATCAGAATCACTTCATGTCCCAGTGCACTGTCATGGCTGACGTTGCTTTAGGACATTTACTGATAATCTCTCCTGTTCAAAATCTAAGATAATGTCAGTAAATTGTGGAGTGCCGCAAGAATCTGTGTTAGGCCCTCTGCTATTTTCAATATATATGCTGCCACCTGGTAATATTATAAGAAAACATGGAATTCGTTTTCATTGTTATGCTGAGTGTCTTAAAGATATCAAATATTGGATGACCTGTAATTTTCTTCTATTAAATTCAGCTAAGACTGAGGTATTACTTATTGGACCAAAAACCTGTACAATACAATTTGCATCTAGAAGGGCGTACTGTTATTTCATCCTCTACAGGTAAAGACCTGGGAGTTATATTGGACAGCAACTTTTTCTTCCGAACAAAAACAGCCTGTTTCCACCTCAGAAACATCGCTAAGCTCCGGAACATGCCACATTTGGCTCCTAAACTCTGGAATAGCCTTCCTGATAATGTGCAGGGCTCAGACTCGCTCTCCCAGTTTAAATCTAGATTAAAGACACATTTCTTTAGCCAAGCATTCATATAATGCATATCATAACCTTATACTCCAGTTATATCAGATTGAATGCACATGATTATCTTTGCTTAATGTTATGAACAGCAGCTATGCTAATTATTTTCTATTTGCTTCTCTGTTTTATCTCGGGATGCCCATCCTGAGGTAACTAGAGAGTACGTCAGCTCCAGTTTGGATCAAGCCTATTATGAAGACTTCAGATGCCCCTGTGAAGAGAGAGCGCCAACTAAACTCTTGCGAGGACTTCAGATGAAGCAAACTCTGAATCAACTTGCACCAATGCTACAATTTTCTATATGTCATAATCATTTGTTAACAAACAAGTAGGCCTATTCATTACTTCATTGTTTCTGCCTTAAATTATTACAGTGTTTAAATTAGTAATTTTTTAGCTAACTGTGATTTGAAATACATAACTTAGACCGTTACCTCTGATAACAGGTCACTCTAAATTGTAATGTGGACTCATGCATTTTTGAAATTAAAAATTTGAAATTATTTGTATTGTGAAAAGCACTATACAAATAAATGTGAATTGAATTGAATGAAATACAGCAAAACATTTTTCCACAGAATTCGCATTGAGGCTAAAAACAAAGCTTTACAGGTATAAAAAGGGGAGGACTTCACCTGGAATAATTAGAACAATTTGTTGTTGCACTTCAACTAGCGGCCTGCTGGTTGCAGCAATTCTAGACTATTTATCAGGGTAATTTCACAGAGAATTGCTCACTATTCTAAACTTGCACAAAATAATTTGTATACAGCATATAGAATGCCATCTGTTTGATATTGCTTCACAGACACTGATAAAAAACATTTAGGAATAAAATCGAAAAATACTGTTGGCTGTGGTCCAAATGTGATTATAATGTAATCTGTACACATCCCAGAGGAAGTGCACATTGCAAGTCTAATTCACAGAAAATGATTTGGACAAGTTGCATATGTTGTATGGGCAATTGTGGTGCTCAGTGACAAAAGTTCATCACCTTAACTAGTCTGGTTATCAGGGTATCAGACACTCTAAATGAATTACCGCTTAGTAGTCAATATATGACTTCTAATCCACTCAGCCTTAAACAGCTGTTCCCAGATTGATGTAAATTGATAATCTCACTCTATATTACATGTAAATGCTATAATGCAACATACTTGTTTAAAAAAAAATTTATAAATATATAAATAAATAAATATATTGTGTAAATATAAATGCAGCATCCTTTGGCTACATTAGTTCAGAAATATATTAAGAATATAGGGTTAAATAATTGGCTCCTTTTAAGTGAAACGACAAGAAAATGGAATTTGCTGAATTCAAAGTCTAATGGCATTCTGGTAGTGTTCTTCCACATTGTTCCTTAAAATGAAAATAAGTGGATGAAATATAAAGTAGTACATAAATCAAGTACAAATTTCTAAGTGACATTTCAAACAAATCTATATAAGGCCTATAAAATCTGCAAACTTAAACTTACAAATTACACTCATTGTAATTAGCCTATATGAATTTCTCATTTTAATTCTACTTCCTTAAATTAAAATGGCAATGATGCATCCTGTTTGGTACAACAACTCAAATTTAATTCAAATTCAGGAACTGAACTGTCATTTTAAAAAGCATTATAAATGAATCTCTGATTGATGCAGACCTCTGAACTTCATTGACAAACTGATTACTCATTACAGAGACCTGATGTCATTTTTTAATGACAACACTTTTATCACAGATGATTTTCACAATAAGGTTTGAATAGGGTCTTAAAAAAAGGTATGACCCTATATGTCCACCAACTCAAAATGCAGCACAAACCAGAAGAGCAAATGCAACAAAATACAGAAAATCAACTGACTTGAATGCATCTGTAGATCTAATGGATTTAAGCAGGACTGCGTCAACTTCTAGACATTCTAGATACAGATTTCATGAGACGTTAGATTACATTCACTCACACTGAAAGATTTTGTGCAGTTTTGCACTGAGAGAAACAACATAGCAAGCACATAAGACATATACAATTGTCTGGTTTGCATGTTACATTATGAGGTAGGCTTATTGAGGAACAAATTTGAGAGAGGTCTGGTTATTTCTTTCCTTTCTACTATTAGTGCATTTTTTCATTGTCAAATAATGTCACGTCTTTAATTTTCAATGGTTAATGTTAATATAAATGGAACATCACTACCTAAACATCTTTCTAGAGCTTCCCGACAAATGTTTTTTAACCCATTGTAAGGTGTCAGAAATTTTGCAGCAATGTGGCACTGTACATGCTTACATCTTTATTGCTGCAAGTGTGGGAAAATGAACTTAAATCTACATGTTTCCGAATATACACAAATGTATTTCAGTTCAGAAAGGATTCACACAAACATAGCCACTAGATCTGTGTAAATCAAGCAGATATTCCTCTTTCTCCTCATGTCAACACGACCATGCAGCCCTGCTGTGGAGCATTTTAAGTGCCGCAGCAATGTACAGGCACCAGCGACACACAAGGTGTCATCACGACCACAAATCACTTCCTTGTGAGTGTTTCTTCCACCCCTCCACCCCCAACTCTTTTTCTCTTCCTCTCTCCTTCTTTTTCCTCTCTCCAGCACACCATATAGGACGGAGTTAGTATATATCTCAATTAGAGAGCAGGGGTTGGAGTTGGAGAGGGGGAGGGCTTCTGTCCATGCTGACTCCTCCCCCCCGGTGCCCCACACCAGCCCACTTAAAGTGGAAGCAGCAGCAGCGCAGTGCCGTCTGGAGCCCTGTCAGTCAAAAGCCCTGCGGCCCTTTATGCAAATCAGTCTGTCTGTGGTGGACCGGGAGGGGAGGGGGAAACATGTCTAGATTTGTTTGTCATCCGTTATGCCCTCCCCTTCAATTCTTCCACTTCATCTGCTCTCTCACACACACACACACACACACATACACTCTCCTATATTCTGTATTTCCCTCTTCTTCACCTTCCCTCATGGTATGCCTTGACACATTTATTCCTCCTCCTTCTTCTCTACTTCTCTCTCAGGTCCCATAACCTGTCCACTTCTACAGCCTTGAGATGAGAAATTGTGACATAGCCGTGAAACTGGGAACCAGTGAGGTGAAGCATGCAATGCTACTGGGCTCTAGAAACTGGGTCGCATACAAATTGAGCCTAGACGTGTGTGTGTGTGTGTGTGTGTGTGTGTGTGTGTGTGTGTGTGTGTGTGTGTGTGTGTGTGTGTGTGTGTGTGTGTGTGTGTGTGTGTGTGTGTGTGTGTGTGTGTGTGTGTGTGTGTGTGTGTGTGTGTGTGTGTGTGAATGTCTGTGCACATGTAGTAACATTGTAATTGAGAGATTTGAAAAAAAGGTGCAGACTGAACTTGATTGTATAGAAGATATTAATACATACTTCACTTAAACGGGTTGGAATTCATTCACAAAAACAGGAACGTAAATAAAATGTCTTTCAGCAAACGTGCTCTTACATGGCTCAACTTTACAACTGATAATGCACCTAGTTTTGGAGTTCTTTGAAAAAGCAGAAAGACTATTTAAAAATTCCTCTAGGAGGATCACCATTATTCCTCCATCCCCTCCCCAAAAATATCCCCACTTTCAAAACTTTCAGAAAAGCGTCAGGTTTGAGAAAACAAGACGTCTCAGTGAATCCCTTTGAATACCCCCTGTGGTGAAATTCCTTGAGATATCCAACTAAGACAGACAACTGAGACAAGAGCTGCGGTGATCTTTAAAACTGGTGACCAAACATCACCCGTCACCAAAAAAGCAGCATCTTCATCTGCACAAATAAAAACAGCAGGCAAGATTTAAACTAAATAAACACACAAATAGTTCAGTCAAATCATCTGCTTGTCAAATCCAAATAAGCATCTTCAAAAGAAATGTTAAGACTACATTGTACTTCAAGCTATGACAGGATTATTGGATGTTGCCGTAGTAAAGTATAGCACAAAATAACCTGAATTTAATTAAGTAGAAATAACTTTATTTAACATGCTGTTGTCATTCATTGACGGGATCCTGATATCATGTCATATTATATATTGAACTGTATTTTAAAAAAAAAATTAAAAGTATAAAAGCAAAAAAAATTAGCAAATTCTCAATTTACTCAAGGAGTCCATACTGAAACATGTAAAAAACACTTTAAAGTTAGTTTGAGGTGTACTCGATTGCAGGATCCTTCAATCTTTTTTGTTTACGCATTGTAAAGACCAATACACAAGGGTTAATGTGTTTGAGGAAGCAATAACGAAAAAACTTGCTCAAATGACATGCTGAAACTAGATCTGAAAAGAGGTGTGTGTTTGGTAGTAACAGTACTCACCTGTAGAGACCTGTAGTCTTTCTCTTTTCTTGTCTGAAGACGTGCATGTGAGAACGGCACATGGCTTGTTTCCACACTTCTGAAAGACCACATTATCATAACTGTTAATCATAACTTCAGTCTGACAAACTCTACGAGTGTAACAAAGTAATGTTTTATGAATAAGTCCTAAAAATCCTCTCTTCACCAGGGCCATGTGTGCACACATCAGAATACAGTTGTCAGTACTATTTTAGGAGCCGTTCACACAGAACATGTACTTGTGTTTTAAAAGCGGGATGAAAAAGAACGCAGGAATGATCTCAAGACAACTTTTAGAACTTTTTTTTAACTTAACATGGCGTCAATGCAATGCTCATGTGTGAGACGCTGAAAAAGCAGCAAGACGTGGAACAACTGTCAAAGGTGTCGATCTAGACTAGTACGTTTATACAGAAAACAGTTAAGTTGTAAAACAATTAAAGGATTAGTTCACCCAAAAATGAAAATTCTGTCAGTAATTACTCCCCCTCATGTCATTCCAAACCCGTAAGACTTTCGTTCATCTTCGGAACACAAATGAAGATCTTTTTGATGAAATCTAAGAGCTTTCTGTCCCCCCATTGACAGCTACGCAACTGACACTTTGACGCTTCAAAAAGAGATTGTAAAACTAATCCATATGAATTGAGCGGTTTAGTCCAAAATGTTCTGAAGAGACACGATCACTTTATATGATGAACGGATTGAATTTAGGCTTTTATTCACATATAGACATTCATTAACTCACACATCAGCTGTGGTAAACAGAAGCTCAAGCATGTTCGCTTGATGAACCAATGAGGTTCATTCTCATGTGTTGTGCAGCACTTTTGAGCTTCAGCAAGAGGTTTGTTCTCACACATCAAGCAGGTTCGGTAAAAGCCTAAATTCAATCTGTTCATCATATAAAGGGATCGTGTCTCTTCAGAAAATTCGGACTAAACCGCTCAATTCATATGGATTACTTTTACAATCTCTTTATGAACTTTTTGAAGCATCCAAGTTTCAGTCGCGTAGCTGTCTATGGAGGGACATAAATCTCTCAGATTTCATCAAAAAGATCTTCATTTGTGCTCCAAAGATGAACGAAAGTCTTACGGGTTTGGAACGAAAGAATTTTCATTTTTGGGTGAACTATCCCTTTAACAATTAAAGGTACACAATAGCCCGGTTTCACAGACAGGATTTAGATTAAGCCAGGATTAGGCCTTAGTTCAATTTGGCTATTTAATTAAATTCAATTCACATTTATTTGCATAGCGCTTTTCACAATATAAATAATTTCAAAGCAGCTTTACAGAAAATGAACATTACAATTTAGAGTGATCTGTTATCAGAGGTAACTGTCTAAGTTATGTATTTCAGAAATGTATATACAAAATCACAGTTTTGGGAAAAATGTATTAATTTAAACAATGTAATAATTTAAGTAGCTTTTATAAACATGCCTCTTACGTCTCACATTACTGGTGCGCATCTTGAGACAAAACAATGGCACTGACATACTTTTAGATATGTCAAGTTGCTTTCAGTTAAAACAGCTCAAACATGCATTCTAGTCTGGGACTAGGCTTAAGCCTTGTCTGTGAAAATGGGGGTATGTAACTAAAACTAGAACAACATTGTTTTGTTTGTGGTTCGGCTGCGAATAATATAGGCTACATGGTTCTTTTAAAAAAAATAGAGAGAGAGGGGGGGGGGGGGGGGGGGTTATCTTACTGCTAATCAAACATTCACTACTAGGCTTAAGAGATAACCAGTTTGGATCTCAAGCTGACTAGCTGAAGATGCTACTGTATCGAATAGACATGGTTACTTACTTACTTGAAAATAAATTCCAGCACAGGGCTACAACGAAATGACCCTTCACAAATTACAATACATAGGCTAATGCTTTACAGTGAACTCAGTCAAAGAGCTACATATGGCAATTTATCAATAAAATACCTTTCTCACCTGTAGAGAGATAACACCATCTCCGCAACATTTCAAATCCCTCAGTTCTCTCTCTGAAAAAGCCACGCTAATGTTGATTCTCGTTTTATTACGAGCTCTCTCTGTTCATTTTGCCAGCAGACTCTCCTCTGTTCTGTTCGTTCAATTGCGGCGTTTCCCTGGAGGTTCGAGATTCCCCCTCGCTGTCATTATGACAACTAACCTATGCCACTCCCACCACACACGCTTCAAGGCATATGCATACTTATCTATGCTTCAAAGTAACAGGAGAAACTTCTCCATTTATGGATGTAGCAAACCATAGACTGTAAACACGCACGGGCGAGTGACATACGCAGTTTCTCAACCCATCACGCCCGACCATACGCTTACCATATAAATCAGGGTAAGGGGCCGTTCACATATCGCGTCGGCCGTGCTGCTTTCTCCTTCTTTTTTTTTTTACATGTAATAATACAATAGATACAAATGTTTCACATATAATACTCTGAATTATTCCATAGCATCATAAGCCATGAAGAACATTAAAGGTAACATTCATATCAAAAATATTAAAGAAAACCGATTCACACATTAAGGGGAAAAGAAGAAAAAAGAATAGAAAACAACGGAAAGAGCCTATATAACTTACGTGTATAATCAAAATAAAGAAGAGGCCATTAATTATTTGTAGATGTCCGTAGTTCTAGTTGCTTTGTGGTTTTAAAGTCCTTGCAATGTTTGATGTTTCAAAGTAAATCTTCATGTCAGCCTTAAAATGGTAGATTTTGGGTATCCTTTCAGACCATTTACGCCGCTTTCTCCTTTCCACCATGCTTTCCACAAGCGCTTGCGCTCCCATGGCGTCTGTCGTCGCTATGCAACCATGAACCGAGCTCTCCATGACGAAGTATCAGCTTTACTACAAGATATATTTATAGAGATGAGATATAAAAACCCGCCGCTTTCGATGTTGTTTCGACGGAAAGGCCGAAGCTGATCGATCGGTTGGTTTTTGTCACATGACCTGCGGTGCGCTTGCAGCATTCTGAAAAGTTGAGTGCTCCTTGCCGCGCGCCTACATTTGAAATAACGAACTTGAGCGCGCAAAAGACGCGATATGTGAACTGCCCCTAAGACAAAAACACGTTTTAGAAGAAGAATTTGTGATGTATTGACTCGGTAAAAGTACCTTAAATTATGTTAATTTTGATCAAAAATGTACATAGTGTACCTTTAGTATAAATTAAGTTTGTTGTCTTTCAAGTCATACGGTGGGAGAATCTGATGTGTTGCATCGGTTGCATCTTTCAGTTTCGGTAACTTACAGAAGGTTACAGAAGGTCATCACAAGGTTTCAGATCCAGTCTTTCACTGGAGCTTCTCCCGTCAGTTTTGTGGTCCAAATGCTGCACTTCAAACTCCGTAAAATGCATTCAAAGCCGCTTTCCGTTTATCAAGATTTGACAGATGAACTCGCGCCGTTGTTATGGAGGCCGCCATCTTTGATATGTACATTTGTCACTGTTACCGGTAATTTTGTCGCTGACATCGGTTATTTATTTATCGATGTATGTATTTATTTATTTAGAAATTTGTGTTGTGTTATCAGCATTTTATGAAATTGGTGTAGAAATGTAATGAAAATGTAAATAAAGGCAGCAAATTTTAATAACACAATTACACAATTATTATGGTAACCTGCATGCAATTATGTATTAGCTAAAAAATGTAATATAGATTAGTTAATATTTTAACCAATCACCCTAGCAAGAGTGTTGTTTTACCGAATATTAGCACAGCTGTAATTTGGCCATGAACATGGTGAGTTTATTTTTATTATTTAAATAAATAAATAAACAAGAACTGATAATTAGCACATTCATTTGGTACTAAAACAAGTAGCCTACAGTGCAGGCTTGTGCAAATTTCAGAATTGGCCTCCATTTAATTCATGAATTTGAATTTGAATTGAATTGACCATTCGCAAAAGCCACGCCCCCTAGTTATTGTTACTACGCCCGTCAAACAAATGGTCAAACATGACCGGCGCGACAGATTGCCATGACGGTAAGAGGTATACCCGTGCGTGTCAGTGACCTTTTTTGGAGCAATACCTCAGCGATATCCTCCAGATCGAGGCAAAATGGGTTACAGTTAGCCTGGTTAAAACCAGACCATTCTCAGTTGTAACTGAGTTATGGTCTGGCAAAGCATCATAGACAAATCATTTCCAGAGGGGCGTCACCAACGGACGTCGCGGGTAGACCTAAAACCAATCAGAGCGATGAAGGAGATGACGTATGCAGAGCGGCGGCCGGCGGAGGAAGTGTTGTTCTTTGCTCGGTTTTTAACAAAAAGGAAACGTTCAAATCGCTTAAAACAGACGCGATAGCTAATTCGAACGAGTGATGTTCGACGGCGGCATCCATCTTTGTAATGTAGGCTACAAAATAATCTGCTTCAAAATCCCAGCGCTGTCGTCATCGTGTAAAGCCCGCCCCCAACGTTTCTGATTGGTGCCTCGATTTCGACGGATTGGAAATGGGCTTGAATGAGCTCTTTGCCAGACTAACTTTCAGAGCAAATCTAAATTTGCCGGAAGTTGTCTGGGTTTTCCCAGGCTAGGTTACAGTATGCAGTGGAGGAATATATTCAAAATATAAAAATACGCAATGAAGGAGACACGACTACTATCGAGGCTAATGCTTATACCGGTCTCAAGCGAAATCTGAGAAACCCCATGACCTGTACCTCAAATGCAACCAGCACAGCCTTGAAGAAGATTTTATAAGCTGGTTCAGTGGCTAATTGTTTGGAGTTAGAAATATATAACTTGCGCTGCATATTTAGTAATTTTGCCTGAGATACAGTAGCCTGACTACGTCAGACTTCCTACTTCCGCTAATTTCATTTCGCTCCTGTAGTCAGTCTGAGATAGCAGCCTATCTTTCTGTTTTCCACCGGCCTGAAAACAGCCTGGCCAATCAACGAACAGAGGGCGGGCTGAAAGCCGTGACGTAGTCGGTAAGCGCCGTGTTTAAGATTAGGTCAGGGAAATCGAAAACGACCGCTGATATGGAGACGCGGATGCAATTCGCTCTGTTGTGGAGAATATTCCCGGCATTAGCAAACTGAAGCCCGAACACGAAGAGTGTGTATTAAACATTTTGAATGGAGGTGATGTTGTGGCCCTACTCCCTTTGGGAAAAGTTTAATTTATCAACTATTACCGATCGTCAGCGAGAAACTGGGGAGCCTTTTGACAGGTCAGTGTCTCTTTTCTTTTCCAGGTCTTAAATACCGTAAAACTTCAAATAATAGCCCGGGCTTTTATTTGCCCAAATCGTCGAACTGCACCGGCTTGTACTTGAGATAGGCGTCTAACTTATATGAGACAGGCCTTTATAGTTGAGATGTTGTTCATTGAGATGTTGTTCCTAGAGTCTATTATCTCTAAAAATCTCCAAATGCTCCACGTGAAACCGCGGTCTTCCGACCTCTTACTATCTTGTCGATTGATTTTTATGAATATGCGCGAGGGAGAGAGAGCAAGACAGCGCTCGTGTTGTTTGTAGACGTGGGAGTGCGCGCGCGCGGCCGGGGCTCTCTCTCTCTCTCTCTCTGCTCGTTTGTGCCCTGTCAAGCGCAGCAGTCATTCTATTAGCTGCTACATCACTCACAGATCAAAAAAGTCGTTTACAGCCATGTTCACTCGGGTATTTCGCTCGCATCATCAAGTGTTTACAGTGGAAGTTCGATCATAGATTTGAGTTCGATGCATGATGTCTGTGGTTCGATGCGGCTGTGTCGGCGCATAACATACGTCATAAACAAACTTATCTGATTGGCTTACGGGTAACCAATGATTTTAAACTTCAGTACGCGCCCCCTAGCGAGAGAGAAAACACTTCTCTATTATGCTATCCCAGACTCTGTGTACGAAGCAAAGTGAAGTAGCAGAGTCTGGTATTACCAGGCTAGAGATACAGGATTATACATCCGCTTTAACAAGCAGGTTGTTCATTACCACGGCAACCGCTTGCGTGTCATACTGAATGCGATTTTTGTGTTTAAAAAGTAACTATACATAAGAGAACTATACATAACTATCTGCTTTTCTTTGATCTGCTTTCTCCATGTTTCTTTGACTAATCTCAGTGTCTCAGTCTCACGCACGCTGCACGCGAGTTAACCATGTTCGACGCATTTAACTGGGAGTGGGGCCGTCCACACTGTTTTATCCATTGTAGGCACCGCTCACGCTCACCGCTCCGCTCAATCTCTCGGGGTACCTAGTGTCCGATTTACAAACGCCGTGGGCGCACCGCTTCACCATCTTGCTTGGAGTCAATGTTTTACCAAAGTCCTTTTAGGCAAGTCATGCCACTCGGCCGCCATCTTGGCAATGCCTCCGGGCAGCTATTTCGGACTAACAAGACCAGGCTCCTATCTAAATGAATGGGCAGAGAGTCAGAACTGCACTTTCACTGGTCACCGGGACATAAAAACTGCTTGTATAGAAACAGCAGTAAAATATGATAAAAATCGCTGAAAAAGTTTGATGACTTTGCCCCAAAATAAGGTTTAAAAGGTATTTTTCCTCACAGGTTATACGTTTACTACGCATGCGCAAGGGTTCTCGTCTCCGCTGTCGCAAACCTCAACTGTGCGTATGCGTCAGTGGAACCAGATGATAGGCTTACATGTTTCCCGGCTTGACTGTTAAAAGCAGACGATTGGCTTTCCAGCGGGAGGGGCGGGGCATGTGCATACAACCGCCATCTTTGGCGTTACGGGTTTTCCCTATATAGTTGTATTGAGGATTGAGGAAGTGGCATGTCTCTATATAAATTGTCTCTGGTTTTACGGACCTGCTCACATAGTAACGGTTGCCATGATGTGTGATTGGACAATGGCCGTTTTGGGGGAGGGGCCGGCGAAAGGTCAATTGACCCCGCTCCACAGGAAGTTGAATTGGAATGGGAATTGGAATGACAGGAAGTGGAATTAAATTCATGGCAATTAAAAGAAATTCCACAGTCACACAACAGAAAGAATGTGTTGAATCTCACATACATTCAGTGTTAGGAAACTTACTTTGGAAATGTAATTGCTTACTGTTATAAGTTACCCATTATAAATGTGGTTTGGATTACTTTATTTGGATTACTTTATCAATGTATAGCAATTTCCTTTTAATTTGATTAGTTACTAATTGAATTACACATTTTACCTCAGTAATACAATTAAATACAATTACATTAATTTTGTAATTTAATAACAATTTCATTACATGTAACGGTAACACTTTACAATAAGGTTCATTAGTTAACATTAGTTAATGTATTAACTAACATGAACTAACCCTGAGCAATACATTTGTTACTGTATTTGTTCAATGAGAGTGTCCTGGAGCGCCCTTGATGACCAGCCGCATCATGCAGACCATGAAGCACTTTTTGTTTTATAGCATCTGGGACACTGAATTGATGCAACTTTTTGTTTATTTGATTGTCTCTTTTGACTTTAAAAAACATGCCATCTCTGATGATAAATTTTGTCCAATGCTTAAGAAGTCTCAGGACAGTACGAGGCTCACTAGCACGTTCATGCTTGTCAGGACGTCGGTGTCTCTGAACGTAAAAGAGTGCTCTACTCACAGCGGCATCCTGTTCTTGTGCAGCTGAAAGTGTGCTCACATTGAGTGCAGCAGTCTGGTCCACATCGAGGAATTGTGGAATGGATTCCACGCCCATGAATTGTCCTACACCACCAGAACCATGTGCGTCCAATACTGCAGCTACATCCTGTGAACTCAAAGCATCTGTAGACATCTGACATCGACTGCCAACTCCAGCTGCACCAGAAGAATCATCAGCAGGACTCAGTACTTGACAGTTAGTGGTAAGATGGAAGGAAGGAATCTTGGACGACTTGATCTACAACTCCATCAACCTGATTGAGCAAAGACTGGTAAGGTTCTGTCACGAGTCGATGACTTACACTGGATTGGACAAAAGGTTCCCTGCTCAACGCGTCTGCGACTATGTTTTTAGAACCGGGTACATATTTCAGGTCGAAGCTGAAGGAGGCTAGCTTAGCAACCCAACGTTGCTCGCAAGCATCGAGTCTTGGCTTGGTGAGTATGTAGGTGAGGGGATTATTATCCATCCAAGCTGTAAAATGACACCCCTTTAACCAATAATGGAACTTGTCGCACATCTCCCACTTAAGTGACAGTGTCTTGCTAGCAAATGCCACCGGCCTGGCCATAGTGCTACCCTCTGGGATCTGAGAAAGAACAGCACCCAATCCATCAAACAAGGCATCTACAGCCAGTATGAAGGCACGTTCGAAGTCTGGGTGTGCAAGCGTTACACTTGTGAGAAGGTCCTCCTTCAAAGTGTCAAATGCTTTCTGGCATTTGTCCGTCCAGTCTGTTGGTGAGAGTTTAACTCACACAGCCTTTGAGGTGAGTTTCCTCCTTCTGCCTCTGGAGCCCTTAGTGTCTGTCTTCGAGATAAGATCGAACAAGGGTTTGGTTTTAACAGAACATCTCTCTATAAAATGTTGGTAGTATAATACCATACCTTACGATCTGATTTTCTTGTGGCATGGAGTGATTCCATCAGAGTCCATTAAGTCCACTGCTTGAACATTCGTAATGGCCTTTACTTTCTCGGAGTCTGTCTTAACACCATCTTCACAAATGAAATGTCCAAGAAACTTTACTGACTTTCTCAAGAAATGGCATTTTTTTAGGGGAAAGCTTGAGATTGTGGCCCTTGAGTCTTGAGAACACCATCTCCAGGCTGTTAAGTGCAACCTGCTCGTTGGGAGCAAAGACCATGAGATCATCAAGATCGCACAGTAAACTTGTGAAGTTCTTGTCACCAAAGATTGACATCATCATGTGATGAATGTAGCTGGACTATTGCAGAGGCCCTGAGGCATCCTGTTATATTCATGCAGTCCAAATGGCGACAAGAAAGCAGTATATTTCTTATCGTCCTTGTGTAACGGAACATTATAGAAGCCTGAGGTAAGGTCCATAGTGGAGAAGAAAGCATTCCCCCCAAGAGCAGCTAAGGCATCTGACTGGTGTGGCAGAGGATGGGCGTCTTTCACGGTCCTGGCGTTCAACCATCGAAAGTCGGTACAGATCCTCAGATCACCGTTCTTTTTCCACAGCAGGAAAAGAGGAGAATCATACTCACTATTTGATTTTCTGATAATACCCTTCTCTTCCATCTCATCCAGCGCTACTCTCAGCTTCTCATAATGACTTGGAGGTACACAACGGTAGGGGAGACGAAAAGGTTTGTCGTCCACTAGGCGGATCCAATGTACAAAATCTTTGGCTTCACCACAGTTCGTCTTGTCCCTTGAAAATATGGACTCATATTTCTCAATGAGACGAAGTAATTAAATTTTCCATGCTGAGGACACTTCACACGCTGTCAGATCCATGTCTTTCAAACCCAAGTCGTTCAAGATATGCACCATCTCATCCTCAGATTCCTGAGAAGCTTCCTCATGTTGAACTTGAGACTTAATATGGTCACTCTCTGGAAGATCTTCCACTGCGATGCATGGAGAAACGCCTGCAATCTTTGCATTTCTTCTTAGTGTCAACACATTATTCGTAGGATTTATAACTTTCACAGGTACCCATCCGTTGTATTCCTTGAAAGACAGCAGTTTTATTAGGAGAGACACTGGGTTTGTGCTGCTCATATACAGACTCATATTGACCTGGTGACTGACACTGGAAACACAATCAGTGCTAACGACAATGCGTTAAGGCAGAGTGAGCAGCATATTTGCAGATAGCACACGGTAAAGCATCAAAACCTTCAATCCTAGGGAGACTCCTATAAGGCTGGCGTTTTGGATGAGACAGGTCCGTTAGTGTTAGTCAGCAGGACTTTTTCAAGCATGTCAATGGCCTTTTCAAGAGCAGAGAAATCTGTACTTTTCTGTTGTTGTTCACACACTGTGGGAGCGGGCACTGGAACTGTTTTAAAATCAATCTTGTTGACTGAAACCCTTTCACTTTGGCTACGATGCACAGTACTGGTGGCTTTGAAAGAAAAATCAGACTGATAGTTGTTAAGAACAGCCTGTACTTCATGTGTTGACCACTTGTCAATCGGGTTGGACCTGACGGTTAGGGCTAAGTCTTTACTCGGGCAGTGTCTGAAAAACATGTGGACCATTTCCACACCGGGCCTGTCAAGCGTTTTACCTTGATCTCGCAGACATTCAGAAGCAACATCCGCTGCCTTGTTGAGTCTCAGCCAGTAGTCGTATGGATTCTCATCCGCAAGGTAGTGTAAAAATCAGCAAGCGGGACAGGTGAGTAATGATTACAACTGATATGTTTGCGCAACAGGCTATAGACAGAGTTTGGACAGACAGTGGTGGCAGAATCACAGTTCCTGATCCAGAATTTGACTACATCTTTTGCTTTACCACGCAGGTGCCTAAGGATTTCCTCGACATGTGTTCTCATCAGATCTTCCCATTCCTCAATTTCAATTGTGTCAGAACTATCCCCTCTGAATGAAGGTGGCTCCTTGACTTTTCTGTGCTGAATTACTTGGTTTTTTGACAGATTTACCATGCCTGAAGGGCTACTAGCCTTAGAATCATCAGGGTGTTGTCTATTTGTCAGGCCAGTGTCCAAGCTATAGACCTTATGTAGCCCCTCCCTTTTTAGCGCTTCATTGTCTTTTGTCCTCCGGTCTGTATTTTCACAGTGATCTTGCGTATTTACGAATGAACGGCTCGTTTTAAAATCTTCCCGGTCAACTGACATTTGTTAAGACATCTGCTTTAAACATAACAATCCTCATGATAACTTTCGTTAACTTTACATTAAGTAAATCCACTTCAAAAGCTAATTACTCCTGGACAGCGATGCCATAGAGATATACAGAGCGACCGCAAAAACGGAAGTTCAAAGACAATATTCTAAAGATGGCGACGCCCTCGTTTCTCTGGCGCATAAGGTCTATAAGGACTAAGATGAGACATAATGTTGTCTGCTAACTGTTGACCAATCTGATGGACAATTGAACTCATTTGCCCTAACATATCCGGCACACCATGTTCAGCATTAGGTGTTGATGTGCAGCCCCCTGAAAACTTATGACTGACATTTGACTGCATGTCTGCTGCATCATGCTCTCTCACAGGACACATCCTTCTTGTAAAGCCATGTCTACTATCACTATATTGCCAGTATAGGGCTGTCCATTGAAAAGGGAATTGGAACACCTAAAACCCCTCTGCCTCTGCCCACTGGACTAGGAGTGAATTGGTAAGGCAAATATCTATTGCTGTAACTCATTATGGGCAAATAAGATGTGCTGCAAGTTCACACAAACACATACAGACATAAACCCAAAATCAATGATCAGTGCAAAAAGTCCCATACATTGAAAAAGGATAAAGCGAATGAGTCCCTTGATCACGAAAGACTGCGGACCAAAGACGAACTGTTCAACTGATGTAGGGTGCTTCCAATCCTTGTGCAGCAGCGCGGCGATTTCGATCAACTTGCTTGAAGACGCGACCCATAGCAAGACGGCGACATCACAACTTCACGGCACCAATGTGACGGTCTTGCGTGGGCAATCTGCACAATGAGGAAACAAAACGTGGAAATAAGGGATCCAATGAATAGAGAGTAAATCAGTTCCACAGTCTCGTTAGTTCTGCTGTGGGCGGTCCCCATTCCACACGTTAAATGCCACCATGCCCACAGATGGCACTGTTCCCATTTATGCATTATTTAACACTTTAACACTCCGTTACACATACAGTCAACCATGTCACTGTTATCACCCTTTCTGTCTCATTCACAGACACATTCACAAAAACACTGTGTGACACTAATACTTCTCCAATCCTCCTCTTAAATATATGGCCCTCAAAAATTTAACAGAGACTCGTTAAGATTTAGACTGACATTTAACAAACATTAAAAACGTACCTTGAAATTAGTAGTATTTTCTAACTTGGAATTTTTTTTTTTTTTAATGTCAATGTCAGTTCAGTTCTTGGAAGTTGCACTCTAGTTGTTGCACATGTGGTAAAGACTATTAATCTTGAATTATTTCCATCTAGGGCCCTTCTTGCCGCCTCTGTAATATCTAGAACTATTTCTTTCTCTCACCAGACTACATTCTGCAGTAACCATAGCTTTAGAAACCATCAAGGCTTCTAGTATGAACAGGTGGTCATAGGTGAAGTGTGTAATATCTTTCAAAATAATATTTCTTATCCCAACTTAATATGTATTGACAACTATAAATTAGCCTTTTGTTGGTTGATTCCTCAAAGATGTTAGTTTGAGGACTGGGCTATCTGTTTGTCCAACCAATGGCAGTGCTCAGGAAACCTGGGAAAGAAACACACATTTTATTTATATATTTTTATACAGTACAGTATATATACTTGTTATACAGTTCTGCTCATAAATTTACATAACCCTTTCAGAATATGCAAAATGTTACTAGTTTTAACAAAATAACAGGGATCATAAAAATTGCATGTTATTTTTTATTTAGTACTGTCCTGAATGAGCTATTTCACATTAAATATGTTAACATGTGTGAGTATGTAGGTGACACAAGACAAAATAATAACTGAATTTATTAAAAAAATTATCCCGTTCAAAAGTTTAAATATACCCTTGAATCTTTATACTGTGTCTCGTTACCTGGATTACGCACAACATTTTTGTTTATTTTTTTGTGATAGTTGTTTACGAGTCCCTTGTTTGTCCTGAGCAGTTAGACTGCCCACTGTTCTTCAGAAAAATCCTCCAGGTCCTGCACATTCTTTGGTTTTCCATCATCTTCTGCATATGTAAACCCTTTCGAACAGTGACTGTATGATTTTGAGATCCATCTTTTCACACCGAGGACTATTGAGGGACTTGTACGCAACTGTTACAAAAGGTGAAAAAATTCACTAATTCTCAAGAAGGAAACGAGATACGAGCCAGGGGGTTTTAAAATTTTTGAATGGGATAATCTGGGTAAATTGTACTTATTCTGTCTTCTGGGAAACATAGGCCTAATTATTCAACACAGGACTAAATGGAAAAAAATAAATCTTTAATCTTTATCTTTAAACATAATAAAAAATGTACACATCATCGCTGTTCAAAAAGTTTACAGCTCTTAACGCATTGTGTTTCCTTCAGAATGAATTCTTTGATGAATAGAAAGTTTAAAGAAAAGCATTTATTTGAAATTGAAGTCTTGATCAATTTAATGCGTTCTTGATAAATAAAAGTATTAATTTCTTAATTCTTAATTATCTTTGGTTGAATTTAAGATATGAAACAACGTGAACACAGAAAGAATATATTATGTTCTTCTACTTGTATTTTTATGTTTTTTTTTTTAAGTCAGCATCTGCAGAACCTAAATATATTATTACAGTTTTTACAGCAGAAACATTCCAAAAAAAAAAAAGCTGCAATCTAGTAGCACAAAGATTATAATGCTTATTTAGAACTACCATATGTTAGTCTTCATAAACGGTCCATCCAGTCAGTCTGAAATAACATTATTAACATTGAAATATTGAAATAACACAATGCAGGTGTCCAGTCCACACAGGTTTCCACAGCTACATAACAACATTAATGTAACAAAACACATATGTGGAGAATTATCTCCTCAGTGAAAATATTAGATTGTGTAAGCAACCAGCAAAATGATTCTACTAATCTCAAAAGCACCATCTTAATCACAGATCAACATTAAAATGTTAAATAAGATTTTTCAGCCTATAGTGCCAGGCTGTTACTTTTACAAAGGTTGTGGGTTCAATCCCAATTACTGTGGCCTAAATCCTGCTCCATCACCATTGTCCCTCAAGCAAGTGTGCGACCATATTGTACAGTAAAAGATAAACAGCATCTAAATCTGAAAATGCTTGTCATTTAAACACAGGTTACCCAGCGTTTTCCGGTTCTGTTTCCATTGTTGAAGGCATCCAGTGTTGAAGTAGCCATAGGCCTATAGCAGCCAGAGAGAGGCTGCCAGAGGGTTCTCCAGGACCTAAAGCTCCTTAGACCCCACATTGGTACCCAGCCTTCATGCCTTGTAAACAGAATTGCAATTTCTTTCCATCTCCTTCCTAACACATTCTGCTACACCAAATATAGCCGCCTATTTCCAGCTCCCCAGCTCTAACGCGAATCCTCCCCCTCAGCTGTCTTGCAAAGGGGGCATCTAATCTGCTTTCTTCTTCACCACTCGCTTGCATTGTAAACCGATCCAAGAAAATATGAAGGGAGAGGGTGGAAGGTGCAAGGATGAGAGAAATAAGAGCGATAGATGGTATAAAAAAGAGAGTGAAAAGATAGAGAGTGAGGCCGAAAGAGAACGGGGAAAAGAAGAAGATGACCTAATTACAATTGCCCACAGTGTGAACCATCTCCCTTTGAAGAATATGAAAAATTGCAAAGAGACAAGGAAAGCCAGACCAGCCGTGATGTGCGAAACACACAGCAGAAGAGGAAAGCAGATTGAGTGTGCCTTGCTTTTGAAATCCTTATCACACATTCACATCTACGTTTCACATAAGTGCACCAGAGAAAAAATACTTGGTTGTTCCAATGATGTTTCATTCAAAAGGTATAGCTGTCTCCTAAAATCTTGAAAACTCTGATGTAAATGCTCCATATTGTTTTGTGTTCTTCTTTTGAAGAAATTACTACCTTGTTGCATAGACAGATCAAATGTACCCTTGTCAAAATTCATGTTTTGTTTGGATGATAGGTTTGAAAATGAACAGCGATTCATGTGATTGTCGTACTACACAGCTCCCCTCAGGTCACCAAGCAGTTGTCGTTGTTTTGAGAACTGAGAATCTGTGCCCACAACTGTATAATCAATTTAATTATATATAATAATCTTATTTTACATTATTTTATTATTGAAATATTATTAGATTGAATTTGTGAGTGCTGATTACTGATATACAGATAACAAAATCGCTGTGCTCAAACAAATAATCCTTGGTGGTCTGATGGAGGTCTTTTCAATGACTGTGTATGATCAAATGCTGTGATATTGCCTCCACCAGACCAAATATGTAGACAATATCTCCCAGGATCTCTACAGAAATGCTTTCTTAAGATACAAGCCCATAAAGTACATGCATGCTTTGATACATTATTTAGACGGATTTTCTGAAGCAGGCAAGAATAGAGAATTTGAGGTGAGAGAATGTGGATGAAAAAATAACAAAAAAAAATTAGAAATTCATCTCATCTATCTGTTTTTCTACCTTTTTGACCTAATTAGCAGCAAATTCCCCACAACATGTTCATGTTAATTATCACTTTCCAATGATTCATAAAACTAATTAGCTACACCTTTGAGTAAGGGATGTGGATTTAGTCCAAGCCATCGCGTCCTCTCGGAAGGAGAATGAGTCATTAGAAACAGTGTTTTGTCTTTTGCTGTTTGTTTCGGGAATCAGGATTCAAACTGAATGCAACATTTCCACATAAGGAAAATAAAGCAGCACAGAAAGGAAAAGTACATGCATACATGAATTGGATTTAAGGGGTCCACATAATTATGGACACATGAACAATAGCAGCAAGAGATGATAACATTGCATATACACTACCGATCTAAAGTCTAAATCGGTACGATATGTATGTTTTTGAAAGAAGCCTCTTATGCTCCGATTTAAAATATTATTATATTTTCTATTTGAACATATTTTAAAATCAAATGTATCACTGTGATGGCAAAGCGGTGAACATATTTCATTATTATCAAATGTTAAAAACTTAATGCTGATTAATATTTTTGTGAAAATCATATTTTTTTTCCAGATTTGTTGATGAAGAGATGTTCAAGAGAACAGCCTTTATTTGAAAAATCTTTTATAACATTATAAATACTGTCATTTTTTATCAAATTAATCCTTGCTTAATAGAAGTAATAATTTCTTTCCAAAAAATGTATCAAGTAGTGTATTTTAGATTCAAATCACTCACTACAATCCTTTCTCAGTCATAGACTAAACAATTAGAACAAAAAGGACCGGTTTCACAGACAGGACTTAGATTAAGCCAGGATTAGGCCTTAGTTCAATTAGGGCATATAAGTAGCTTTTATAAACATGCCGGGGAAAAGAACATTACTGGTGTGCATATTGAGACAAAACAATGGCACTGACATATTTTAAGATATGCCAGTGCAAGTTGCTTTCAGTTAAAACAGCTCAAACATGCATTCTAGTCTATAGCTCAAGACTGTTAAACCAGGGAAAAATCCATTAAAGTCTGTATAAAAGATGTTGTCACCATGCCCCCCAAAAAAAATTATGAATCAAGATGTCCAACCTGACATACATCATCCTTAGCATTCCTCACACAAAACACAATGAAGGTGAAACTAAAAATCACATTATTAAAAGAAAACATCATCACAACACATAACAGAAAGGGAACAATGACAACACTGCAAACAGTAAAAATAGTGGTGATTTGCATGATTTAGTCATGCCATGATGCATGCTGGTCCAGCAATGAGGTAGCTATATTTACATATATGAGGTACAGAGGTAAGATGAAGGAATTTAGAAAACATCCTCAAAAAACTTTGAGACACATATTTTCCTCATCCTCACCTCTGGACTTCACCCATTCTGCCAAAAAAAGGCCTCTTCTCGCATTGCGTAACTCTATGTGCCATCTGTGACTTTCAGCACTATACACACACAGCAAGTTATTCACCCACTATTGAATTCCCAATGGAAGCAGTTTAGTATGGCTACAGTAATGTATGACATGTTCCTCTTGACCCAGCCAATCTTCAGTCCTTATATACAGAGATCACCTTGCTAGTCCTCATAAGATCCCTGAGAGGTTAAGCTTTTAACACAACATTTAAAGTGGCTTTTTTATACTCAAATGTAGGTCAGTGTACTAAATCGAAGGGAGAGGAAATCTCTAAGGGCGTTTCCCACCGATTGCTGCCCATTCGCTGTTCATCTTCTTTTTCTGCATAGACTGGCCCACATTTTAATGGAAAAAGCATCAGATTGATTGCCATTTTCCATGCCATTCAAGGCACTGAGTTGCAGATAAAAACAACGTAGTATTATAATGTTGATTCATCCCAACTAGACAGGTCTGGGAGGAGGCAAAATGAAATATTTAATGTGTTCTCTTCAACTTGACTGCATCTGTGCTGAGAGGCTGAAAATATCTAACTGGCTTATGTAAGAGCCTGTAGCAACTGTAAGGAGGGAGAAGAATGGAGAAATAGAGGGTGACAGGGAGGGAGGGAGGGAGACACTGAGTGTCCCCGCTCTGCAACAGCAGTCTTATCAGGTTAACGCCTCCCGTTCTATTTCCCGCTCCCTCGCTACCGCTGGAGATTCACGGGTGATTCGTGCCCAGCTGGACGAGCTGTCCTTTCAGCCAAAGGCAGAGGAAAAGAACAAATAAGAGAAAGAAATCATTATATGGCAGAACTTAGTGAACGTCTATGTAACATTAGCACAGAGTTAATCTTGTTGTTTTTGTTTTTTACAATGATAAAGGGGACAAAAATGTGCATCATGATGATAATGAATAGATTTAAATTGAAACATATTGATGATGAAAATATGACAAGAAAAAAAATAGTACCACAAGATATTCATAATGAGATGTTTTCGAAGAAGAAAAATCGAGAAACAAATATTGTTGGACAATGAAAAACTAAAGCCTCAAGAATTCACAACATAGTGTACTCATGATGGAATTTCAAAATTCATATTTTCACAAGTTCTCACGTTAGAAATTTGGGGTCAGTAACATTTCTTTTGTTTTTAATTAAGCAATTATTTGTATTCAGCAAGGATGCATTATATTGGTCAAAAGTGTCAGTAAAGACTTTTGCATTGTTACAAAAGATTTCTATTTTAAATAAATGTTTTTCTTTGAACTTTCTATTTATCAAAAAATATATATCTTGAAATAGTGCATCACGTTTTCCGCAAAATATTCAAATAAATGTTACTTGAGCACCAAATTTTTACATTAGAATGATTTCTGAAGGATCATGTGACACTGAAGACTGGAGTAATGATGCTGAATTCAGCTTTGCCATTACAGGAATAAATACATTTTAAAATATACTACAATAGAAAACGAATAAATGCAGACCATAAGAAATATCTTCTAAAAACACTAAACAATCTTACTGACCCCAAACTTTTGAGAAGTAGTGCAAATATTGACTAAATGTATATATTTTCATCAAAAAGCAAAAACTGTAAAAATGAACAGTGCCCTGGGTTGTCTGGTACCGGTCTAATCTACTAAATCTTATACTAGATAACAGGAGAAAGAACAGAAATTTTGATCAGAAGCTCATCCATACCTCATACCACAAGCTACTAAGTTTTTAATCAAGACAATCACCTGAAGTTTTAGTTCTCAATAGGTTCTGCTGCATGACTTTTCAATTTCTCTTATAATTATCCATTCAAAATGAGAAAAAGGTAGTCCAGGTCAGGATGGATGTTTCTTAGTGGAAATTATACTACAGATCGGTGTTCTCCAACGAATGGTGATTAGGCCTGAGATTAAAGACAGAGAATGAGCGTGGACCGAATGAATTAAATGGAAATTAGAGTAGAAGACTAGTACACTAGGGTTAAGGGTCAGATGAAATTTTATTAATTTGGATTTTGGACATTTATATTCAGATTTAGATTAATTTAGATGATTTGATAACGAGTCTTTCATTATATGCCAGCATTTGTCAGATAACTGGTGTTTTGTCTGGGCACAGTTGGAGGGGTGGGGAGCTGGGGTTTACATGTAGGAGGATAGTAAACATATTTTATCACTCACTGAAGCTCACAGGCTGTAAATCAGGATCTGTGCTGTATCGCTCCTCATCTCTGGCTTGTAAAATGGATTAATAAGACCTGCCCCTTCTTATGAGTGCCACACACACACACACGCTCACATGTACCTTGTGTGAAACAGACAAAACATTTCCTCTGTAATTTGTAGCTCTCAGTCAGTGGCGTAGGTTTGATTTTGAAATTGGTGGGGACGGGGACATCAATATTTAATATATTTAAAGTTTTGATCGAAAATATTGCTAGGGATATATCAGTGTCACTGGATATTGGTAGGGACATGTCCCTAGCGTCCCTACTAAATTCTACGCCCCTGCTCTCAGTACATTATCATTTTATAATTGCTTCTGGCTTTGTCAATTGTGATTAGCAGGTGGTGATTTTGCCAAGTAAGACATATTTTGTTGAT
Organism: Rhinichthys klamathensis goyatoka; assembly: GCF_029890125.1. Classification (NCBI taxonomy): domain Eukaryota; kingdom Metazoa; phylum Chordata; class Actinopteri; order Cypriniformes; family Leuciscidae; genus Rhinichthys; species Rhinichthys klamathensis. The sequence goes on from NW_026606781.1 coordinate 1,838,293, forward strand.
CCTGAAACAACATTCCTGTCCCGAAAATTTAGTCCTAAACTTATCCCTAAACCAACCCTTCACTTTTCCCAAAAATCAGAGGGAAATGATAGGTGAATAACACTGATGTAGAAGCGCCTAACCCTTGTAAGCCTAAACTTGACATGAACTGTAAACTTGTCCTTCAAATCTGATTAGTTGATTGGAATGTTGTTTCAGGATCAACAAAGATGTTGACCCCGGAACATGTTGTACTTGGTGAAATCACAATACCGTAAACAGGTAAACGTTAAGATCATAAGATGCAAATGTACACTCTGCGATTTGCTAAATGTATAAATGGTATACCTCCATCCATCCAAGTAACCTCAACACACAATTGTGCAATACAAAATATCTCCTCTGTACAAAAAATTGTAGCAATCTTTTGTAGCTCATGTAACTCAAGCTGCTAAGATAGTTTAAAAAAAACTATTTATATTGCACAAATAATAAAAATACTACGGATGGATGGACATGAAATATTATATGGCTGGAACACTGTACCAGTCAGAAGCCAGAACTGGAACTATGTGTTTTATAATATATATTTTAATAGTGTATATTGAAGATTATAATTATAGTGTAATAATTTGAAGATACTCGCACATGCACACAGTTAAACTGCATTATTTTGCATTAACTCTCTATAACCTTATAATGTAGCTAAAATGGCTAATTCTTGAAATTATTCATATTTACTTGAATTTGACTTGGTTTTTTTAAAGTAATATTTTCCCACTAAATAGATGTGGTCTGAAAGCTATTTCTAATACAGAACATCTTACTTTAAACATAAACACAAATATTTGTACACAAAATCGTGAATTACAAAAAATATAAAATCCAGATATTTTAACTATCATTTTTCACTTTATGGTTGAATTCTCAGAAAGTAACACAGAGACTCATGTGTTGCTCTTCTGTACTCGCACAGTGATTATGCCAGTCATATCATAAAGGAGCAGAAGCCAAATCCTTCTACATACTGTGCCTGCACTGCATTCTACCAGACAAGATACATTTCAACATATTTGGCTGCTGGAGTGTTAAAAAAAACTATGAAGCTACAAACATGCAGATTTTAACCATTATAGTTGCAACATACACTTTCGAATACATAGATAAGTTATATTTGTAAAGCAAAAATGCAAAAAAAGAGAAAAAACATGATATTTGTTTGCTATTTGCTCACTTTAGAAGAAAATTTCAAGATTGTTTAAATGTCATTTTTACAGCTGTAGGTAAAAACTAATCTAACCTCCTTCAAAGCGTTTGCGTGTGCAATCACTGTTTAAAAGACACCATCATCAATCTGCCACTGGAGGCACCAAAGTCACTGCATCTACAGTGTGTGTGTAAACACCTGACACGTCCTTGAACACATACACACACACAGAAACATATATATATATATACAGACGACTGTAATGGGAAAATAGCAAACTTTTTAAATGCACATCAACACAGATGAATTTACTCAGAAGAACAAAAAAGCAGTAGAGGATGTCAAGATGAAAAATAACATGGACAGCTGATTGATTTACTTCATTTACCAAGGTCCATTTAGAACACAAATAGATACGTTTGCAAATGTCTTGTTTTACTGTCTTGGCTTTAGACAGTTGAATATCAGAAAGGAATCTCTCAGTAAATGGATACACTCACCGGCCACTTTATTATAGGGTATGGGGGCAAACGGATATTTTCTCTTTTTGGACCATTCTTTATAAACCCTAGAGAAGGTTGTGTGTGAAAACCCCAGTAGACTAGCAGCTTCTGAAGTCCTCAGACCAGCCCGTCTGGCAGCAACAACCATGCCACGTTTAAAGCACTTAAATCACCTTTCTTCCCCATTCTGATGCTCAGTTTGAACTTCAGCAGATCTTCTTGATCATGTACATGCCTAAATGCACTGAGTTGCTGCCATCAAATTAGCTGATATTTGCGTTGACGAGCGGTTGAACGGGTTGGGTTTATCTATAAAGTGGGCCGGTAAGTGTATTTAAAGGCATCTTTGAATAGATAAAACACAGACATTCAAGCACACAGATGCAATGGCTGTCTGCTATTGATTTTAGATCCCCTGATGCTGTCAGTTGGCAAAAACATCCTCTAAGGCCACACCTCCTGAATCTAACAAGTAAACTGAGACCTATACCATGTGTCATACAACAATGAGGTATCCTGGGGAAGTCTTTGTCTTCTATGAGGACAGTAGGATAGAGTGACCCATAGGCCCCGGGCTACGCGAGGGTGTGGCAGAGCTCGGGAAACAATGCTAGAAGTTGTTGGTCAGGTACTGCAACCAAAAACAAAACACTGGATCTTTCTGAGTAAAAGTCAAATGTGCTAATGTAAATGTTTTTATCCAAAGCAACTGACAGCGAGTTCAAGATATAAAGTGTATGAGTTTAAGTGAATCTATCCCATGACTTCAGAACTATTACCAACAAGTTCTTCCAGAGGAACTGAAGGATATATTTGTTTCAAAATGTACAGTTGTACAAATGTATAGTATTTACAGTACTGTTCATGTATGTGTATGTGGTCAGTAAGAGGGTTTTTTTTCTTTTTAAAGAAATTATTACTTTTATTCAGTAATGACACATAATCAAAAGTCACAGTTAAAACATTTATATTGTTACAAAATATGTGTACAGTATTTTAAAGAAATGCTGTTCTTCTAAACATTCTATTCATCAAATAATCCTGTAAAAAAATGTATCACGGAAATTCAGAAAAATATTAAGCAGTTTTCAACATGGATAATAATAACAAATGTTTCTTGAGCAGAAAGAATGATTTCTAAAAGATCATGTGGCACTGAAGACAGCTCAAAATTCAGCTTTGCCATCACAGGACAGGACTAAATCTTGAAATGTATTAAAATAGAAAACAGTTCTTTTAAATTGTAAAAAAATATGTTACAATAGTACTGTTTTTAATGTATTTTTGATCAAATAAATGCAGCCTTATGAGCATAAGATCTTCTTTCCAAAACATGGATATAAATCTTTCCGACCCCAAATTTTTGAAAGGTAGTTTATATATATTTACATTTTCATGGAATACTTGAACTCCTATATCTCCAGCTTTTATTTATCAAACCTTACAGTATTCCCGTGGCGTAGTGGTAAACGCTTTCACACATTGAGCTGGTGTGGTCATATGGGTGACACAAATTAAAACCTGGCTTGATATACTTCCAGTTTTCTGAAAAACATGACAACAGAGACTACAAAAATATCTATGAATGTTGTGGTGGAAAAAATATTAACAATTTCAAATTCTGCTAATTATTTGTCAAATAATTTCACTTGTGTGGATATTATACTTTTAAAGATATTTTGAAAATTGAAAAATATATATGTTTAAAAGCACCGTAGAGAAGAAGGAGAGCCAGATGAAGGAGAACAAGCCAGAGCAGAGTCCTTGAGTCTGTTGCTGGATCCGTCAAGGGCTTGCTCATACCTGTATCATCTTCAGTCCTTGCTGCACACCTGGCCGGGCCTCCCTTTTAGTTGTCTCCTAGACACGACACAGCATGCATATTTGTGTGTGTTAGACAGAGAGAGTGGGAGGTCTTCAAGTAATAATGTGCTAATTTCTTTAAAAGGGACATTCCCACTTTCCCACATTAATCAAGTGTCTCATTAATAGACATAAAGCACCATGTAAAGCCAGAAACTACAATGACTTTAAAAGTTTGTAATACAATATTGAAAACTGAGCTGTTGGTTTGAAAGGTTTTCTGGTACTGAGATACAATGAGAAAGCGTAGCTTGGTAGCATAGCTATTCTCTGAGAAAGTAATTAAAACAAGCAGAAGCCTTCTGACAATTTGAGAGTCAAGCTGGACCTCTAGTGTTTCTCACAAAAAACAAGAGTAAAGTTTTTCTCATTCTCTCTCTCTCTGTCTCCACCGAAGCCCCTCCTGGTGGGAGGGGTAACCCCCCCGTGTCAGACTTCAAAGAGGAGACTGAGCTCCTCTTGCATTCATTTCAGTCCACCAGCTTAACCACCGAGTTCAAACAGCTCACCCACACCCTGTGAGCTGAGGACTGGAGGAGCTGCACACAGCACAGAGGCAGACACTAGCAGATACATGCACACAAAAGGCACAAACACACAAACTTTCATGCACAAACTTGCACAGAGCTTCATAATAATGTTCAGAGACATTTATGAATGCAGTCTTTCCAAACTTTCTCCTGAAATTGCTATGGAAAACTTCATGGTAGTAATTTTCATTCTTCCCCATATCCAAGACAGACTCTGCTGTTCGACCTAATTTTCGGATAGACTACTGCAGTTTCAAATAACCTGCTTTCTATTTTAACATATTTAAAAAAGTCATTTATTCCTGTGATGCCAACGCTGAATTCATTACTCCAGTCTTTAGTGTCACATGATCCTTCAGGATATAAAAGAAATAGTTCTGGTCCTGGCTTCTGATTGATCAATCCAACGTTTCAGTCATGCTTAAATCAACTATATAGTAACAGTTACGGTGTGGAAAAAAACTGTTCGCCATATCACTATGCAGCACTCAGTGTATCACTATTTGATTATTATTATTATGCAAACATGTGACACTATTTACATGTGACTAATACGAAATAACCAAGGCAAACAAACATACATACACACAACAAACATGACAAGTCTATTCTGATAACTGTTTATATATATATATATATGTGTGTGTGTGTGTGTGTCATTATTTTTGTTGCATAGCAATGTTATGTCAGGGACTCTCTTCTAATCTAGCGGAAGGCTGTTACTTAAAGGAATAGTTTTTAAACATTTTGTTTACTCACCCTGAAGACTTTCAGTTTCGAAGTTTCAACTGTTTTTGTCTAAAAAAATAAAATAAGTACCTGGACCCCCTATAGGCTTTCACTGCATGGAAGAACAAAAGTGATTAGGATGTGTAAATTATGACAGAATTAATTTTTTGGGGTGAACTATGCTTTTAAGAATTTGCTTATTTAACAATAAAAATATTCTTAACATTTTATTTTAAACAAATAACACAGTATATTATTTGAGGTGAAACATTTAATGCTTGAAATATTCAAATAGGCTTTACAGGCTTTTATAAAAAAAATAAAAAATAAAAAAAAGATAGACAGCAGCTCTAATATAGCACAATTTTGATTGTCGTCCCTCATTTGAGAATAAGAGCGCTTACTAGTGCTACATTAAGTGCTGACTTCAGTGGAGTACTTACTCTCTGCCCTAGATTCAGGCAACCCACTCTAGAGCTCTATATACAGTCGCAAGCTCTGAGCAAATTGCTTTAGATATTGACACTGTAGAAAAAGGTGAATAACATTTAATTTTGGCAGTCATTTGGGATAAAAAGTGTGCTTCACCTTGAGCATTAGTGACTGTATATCGATGCACGCAACTCTTGTCTATTTCCGATGCGGTCTGGGGTCTTCAGTTCACAGTTTGTCGAATATGTTTACAACAGCATTTTTTTTCTCTCAAATTAAGCTTTATTTAGATGTGGATCAGTCAGAAGGCCTAAAGGGGTAGTTGTTAAAAAGTATAAAAAGCATAAATGATATGTTTCAAGTATCGCATAGTTTTGTACTCTTCGCAGAACAGAACGAGACGCACATTATTAACAAGAACTTTGCAAACTCTGGGAGATTTTCTCTAGGAGACTTGGAAAGTACCCGCTCCCTCCCTTTTCTCCCCCTCTTCTTCGTGAGAGAGAGCATGTGTGTTCGATTAACATTTGCCGGAGTATTTGTTTATGGAGTGCTCTCTCTCTCTCGCTATGGCCCCACCCCTGGAATTCCGGGTGTTCCATATTTCCCGAACATGGTTCAGGAATTCTCTGACCTGATTCCACCAACTCCAAGACCTCGTCTCACATTTTCTCTGTTTAAAGCGCCACATTTATATAAATATACACAAATATATAACATTTAGCATTTCTGCTAACAAAGGGAAAGACCCAAATTTACAAAACTATTTTCAGGGTGAAAAAAAGTCTGAAACACAACTATGCTGTCTGCTTTTGACCCCCCTCCCCTCTCTTTCTTTCCGTCTTCCTCTCTCTACTTCTCTCAGCAGACAAACATGTCTCGTTAATCCTCTTGGCTTTCATAACTATGAACAGGAAATGCTTCTTTTGCACTAGACACATCGCTGGATTTTAACATTTCGGTCCTCTCAAAAATAAAGGCCTAAAACCATTCATTTATTTTTATATAATCAATTACCACTCTTTATATTTAAAAAAAGAACCTGCTGACATGTGGATAAAGTCACTGCTATAAAACTAAAAGAAAAATGGCAAAAGGCTGTTTATATCCCTTAGATGTCCTTTTTTCTGCCTGCCATTTAAAGGGGTCATGAATTGAGAATTTCAAAATTCCCTTGATCTTTTGGATATGTAAGAGGTCATTGTGCTATAAAAACACCCTGTAAGTAGTTCAAAAACAGAATTTAATAAAAACCAAGCTCTAAAAACTACTCATTTTGGATTTTGTCACATTATGACGTAATAGTGCAATGAAAGACCGCCTCTGCAGAATCAGATCAACGACCTATTTCTACATTAGTGATGTAGTGATTAGTTTCCCAAGTGTGGGTATCTGCAGGTTGGAGTTATGGGCGTGACGAAAGGTAGGGGCGTGGATAAAGGTCTTTATCATTGGTCCAAAAAATGTCTGTCAGGGTGTGGGGTAGGGTTAGGGGTTAGTTTCTGTTGTAGAAATTCAACTTTCGGCACGCCCATTACCTCGACCTTAAGCTATCCCTGTCTCGCCTTTCATGCAACAGAGTAGATCTAAATATATGCTATAATCAACATTTTTCACGATTAGTTAAAGGTACACTGAAGTGCTTTGAAACGTGCAGCATTATTCAATGTGTTGATGTAACACTAAAACAGGAAGACAGGGTGGGACATATCGAACAGCTCCACCCCTTTTTTTAAATTGCCAATAGCGTTTAGTTTATATCACAGCTTGGCCAGAGCCGTTGATGAAAAAGTTGTAAAAAAAAAATCTTACAAAAGCTCCATATTGCTTTAAAATATAGCATTCTGTGCAGAATTCAAATGGGTCCATTACGTTTACTGGTCTGCGCCGACTCACATATGATCGGCTCTGTGCTATCGTGTCTCTGCACCAGAGCAAACTGTGTGCGGCTGCGGCGGTTCACTTGACACTAACGTGAAACCAGACTTCATTCACCTCAATGGAAAGCATATTTACACTGTCTGAATTGTTCCTTTTCCCCTATAAAGTGCACCGTGTGCCATTCACCATGTAGAAAATAGTAAATGTGTGAACAAGTGACCAATTTTAGCCGCAGCTTCAGCGTCTATTTATAATGTAGTGGGCGGGACGCTGTAGATTTTAGAGAGCATTTGATTGGACAGAAAATCTGATGAGAAGCTGAAGTGCAGAATGATGTCATCAAAATCATTGATCCATTTTGGCGGAAGTGAGAGACTGTAAGTTTTGAATGCTTATATCTTCTAAATGCGAATTTTGTCATTGTTTTATAGCACACTAGCTTATAGATTATGCCAACGCTTATAGATAAGGCTAACATATTCGTACTAAATGCCAAAAAAAAATCGATTTCATGGGGACTTTAATCTCGACTGCTATAAGTTCCACATGTAATACTTAGTTCATAATCAAAGATGTTAGCCAATGGGCGTTTAAATTAAAGTCTCACAGCAGACACGCATCTAAAAGCTAAAATAAGGGTAGAAATGACCTTTTATTTCTAAATTATGGCAATTTTTTAACATTTTAAGTGAACTTCAGAAAACATTATAAAATGTTTTTCTTTTTTTAAATGCAGTTCATGACCAGCATGTCATTAACATTTCAGTCATCTTTCAAATATTGACCTGAAACTGATGAGGGACAATAATTGGAGTCAAAGCAATCTAAAAAAAAAAAAAAAAATTACATTCAAAAATTATTAAGAAACAGTCTGTTTAACTTAAAAAATAATTTCATCATAATTCAACCAATTGTTGCCTATACAAACACTCTCTCAATTCCCCCCTCACTCGCCTTCTGTAAGGTAACAGCCATATAATACTGACCAAGAGAGTGACAGAGTGGACACCAGTAGAGGGAGTGTATGAAGAGTTGACTGCACATGTAACTAACCCATACGCCACTTCCTGAGAAGAGTTTCCTCAGTACAGAGACACTCCCGTCCCTACAGCGGCTCATGATGCATCCAGCAGCAACCAAAACTGCAAGTTTCTGAAGGAGAGCAGGCCACTTTTGTTTTGCGTTACAAACATACTGCTGTACATCTGAGCTTGTGTGCGTAGCCTATAAGAAGACACAAAGAACATATGAGAAACAAAAGAAAATGTTTACTAATATAGAAAACACATGCAGTCTGTTTAGACTGAAAATCTAAATTCTCATGTAAGATGAATAATGTTCATAACGTTTTCAGACTGTGAAATTATGTATTCTCATAAACATATGATACAAATAAAAAAATATATTAAAAAAGCTGGCATAAATCGCAAGATGCAATTTCTAATTTACATTATCTTGTCTAGGATTATTTTAATTAAATAACCGTTTATTTCTATATAATCGATTTTAAAACCCTTTTTATTTTTAATAAAGAACCGGCTGACATGTGGATACATTTACTGCTATAAAAGAAAAATAAATATTCTGTTTATATCTCTTCTATTTCCTTTTTTGGCCGTTTGAGCATGTCATTATTGGCAGAGCTGATTTGATGCTTGCATTTTCAGGGGGAAATTGTTAGTTGTAATATTTCACTCTCTCTCTCTCTCTCTCTCTCTCTCTCACACACACACACACACACACACACACACACAGCGGTCTAAGCACTTCAAGGAGAAATGGGCCCTCTGCAGGAGAGCATTAGTAGGCGAACCTCGAAATCAACGCTAAGTGTCACCACGGCACCAGCCATTGGATTCATGACGCACACAAGCTGAAGGATAAAAATAAGGCACAAGCTACACTCTTGAGAATGCCTATGTACCTGACACTTCCACGGGCGCTCACTTTTCTGTGGAAACGGACTGATACGAATTTCAGTATGGAGAAAGGAAAAACATTTGCTGCGAATTCGCTCATATGCTTCTAAAGTAGTGCGCGCTGCAGCACAACCTCTCTGTCTTCCGATGTCACCCTGCAGCGCGCACACGTGGGCGAGCCCGCGCAAGCTCTGTTGAGCTGGAGGGAGGAGTAGGCACGCAAGTCAAACATGCATCCTGAGTCTGACATATGGAACATTTAACTTATGTCGCTACCGGACTATAGAACGTAATTTATTTAGAATAATATATTTTATTAAATATTTTAAGACCCAATTCTACGATATGCTTGCTCTCCTGTCGTTTAAAAAAAAGAAAAATGTGCGTCCTTCACCTAAAATAGCCCGGTAACTGTTAGCCTACATGTAAACATTTAACGTTAATATGGAACATTTTAAATAGCCTACTTAAATTATATATGGTTTTGTTTTGTTTTGTTTACTTGCTTATATTATAGGCCTACTAAATTATTTTGGTTGAATTCCACGTGAATGCGTCCGTGCGCGGGTACCAATGTCCATATCCACCTAGAAGCCATCAAACACGCACCCCCCTTCGACTGTAGAGGGTAGTGAGGAGAATAATTTCTGGCACTGTGAGACGCAAAACTACAGCCGTGTTTAAGTCTCAGTTTAAATGAAACCAGATGATATTCTACCTAAAGTAAAAAATACTACAAAGTCTTTGTGCATTTTTAAAATCCTTCGGGTCGTTATGTGCACTTTGGTCTGAACCAAGTCTGTCATTCATGTTAAAATCAATGAAATTGATTACCAGATCAAGGACAGAGCCAAAGAAAACCCCTATTTCTAGCCTTTAAGATGGTTGTTGTTTTTCCACGGTGCACACATAGTCTTCTGAGTTACTAAATTCTGAAATAAAGGATACAGATCTTGGACTTAATGAAATGTACGCACATAAACTTTTGAAAATATAAATTATAGAAAACAATTTACATTTTGTAGAAATTCCTGCTCTCTGGAACATATTGACAGCTCTGAAAAAAACTCGTATGGATGATTTCTGCTCATTTTTCTATTTTATTCAATTAAATTTGATTAATTTGGTATGTGATTGACAGATGTTTTGATGCATATAATCTGATACAAAATCATAATTCCTTAGCCACAAAAATATCAAGAGTAACTTCAAAGATAAAACGGTAATGCTTTACAATAGGGTTTCATTAGTTAACATGAACTAATAATGAACTGCACTTCTAGCATTTATTAATCTTTGTTAATGTTAATTTCAGCATTTACTAATACATTATTAAAATCAAAAGTTGCATTTGTAAACATTAGTTATTGCACTGTGAACTAACATGAACAAACAATGAACAGCTGTATTTGTTATTAACTAACTTTAACAAAGATTAACAAATACAGTAACAAATGTATTGCTCACTGCTAGTTCATGTTAGTTAACACATTAACTAATGCTAACAAATGAAATGAAATGTTATTGTACAGTGTTACCGATAAAACTAAAAAGAAATTAAACACCATATGTTGTTTGAAGAAACCACGTAACATTTAATAGCTAGGTTATGGGACTACTAGTAAAATACTACTAAACTCATTTGACTTAAAATGTAATTAAATAAAAGATAGCAGGACAGCAATAATGTTGTGCATTCTTTACAAAAAATATGAGCAAATACCTAAATACTATGTGTGTGTGTTTGTGCTGTGTTGGAGATAAAAAGAGCAAGAAAAAAAGAGTTTGTGTATGTGTGTGTGTGTGTGTGTGTGTGTGTGTGTGTGTGTGTGTGTGTACCTGTGTGAGGGAGAGATACAGCTCCCTCTTTCTTTCATTCTCTGTATCTCTCCAGTTCCCCTCCCCTCACCCCCATCCCTTTGGTGAAGAGTGAACACACCCTCGGTCCGTGGCATGCAGATGAGTCTCAACAGGTTACAGGAAGCTGAAATTCCAGAAGAGCTAGAAAAGCTCAGACAGGAGAGGCTGCTCAGGGAGTTCATTTGTCACATATGACATCAACTCTCAAACATTTCTTAAGAAAGTCGTTGATTCTACAAAAAAACAACAACAACGACCTACCTGCTACCTTGTGCATTGCAAAAAGGGCTCTTTATTTTTAATGAATTAGATCATTAAATGTGTTCGGTGTATTTATTGCCATATATATGAGAATAGTATTAGCCAGCCTGAAAAGAGCCTGACCATTTCAACCCAGCGTATTTCACAACTAATTCATGTTTTTAACTCTGTATTTAGGCTATATAGTCTATATAAATGGCGTTACTTTATCTAGGTTAGTGAAAATAATCACATAATGGGTTTACCCTGCCTTATATATCACGTATGTTCATATTATCAAATTTTCTTGCAGAACTAATGCAAATGGAAATTGTCCGATAGACTCTGGAGGAAAGCAGGCTACTTTCCGACCGTTAACTCAGCCTGCTTTACGGGAATAGAAACATGCGGGGAGATACAATCATTACCATGGAAACCAATCTTGCCTGAGGAGGATGGGGATGGGGAGGTCAGGACAAGTGGTTGCCTTGGAAACCGCACACATTGCTCACGCTCAGAGCCCTCCCTTAGCGGGCTGACGTGTTGCAAAGGGGGTCGGCGACTTTAATTGGCCGAAATTCAGCCTCTGGGCTTGACACCTCCCTCCCAACACAGTTCGTGCTCTTAAAGGGGAAATAAAATGCAATTTGTGAACCCGGGCTAAAAATACTTCTGCAAAGAATCAGTCAAAAATGTTACATGAATATATGGAATATGCAGTCTTATTTGGTAAGTTGTCGCTGACTGTTGCTCCTGCTCTAGACATCACAAAAAAATGGAAAGTGAATTGCGCAACAGCCAAACGCAGAAGGGACAGCTTGTGTTTAGTAGCAGGCTGATAAAAACTAAAAAAAGACTAAATGTTGGTCTTAAAAACTCTCTCCCACAAGAATGTACAGAGTACTTTCTTATTAAAAACAAAGACCAGTAAACTAATAATCCAACTTGCAAAACGAGATATAGCCTATAGATTAACGTTTTATTTATTCGTCAAGGACGTGAACCGTCACTATTCTCTTAAAAGCGCACTTGAAAACGTGGCCAAATGTAACAAAGCACCAACACACTTAACTCATTTTCGTTTGACAGAACAAAAAAAATAGGCTATCCACAAACAGAAACATCTTACCGTACAAAGCAACATCGCGCTACCGGTAGCTAAATTTAATCTAACAGACATCGATTAAGAAAAATATGTTACAGATCAATGCACTTGCCTCGTGGTTTATTAATTTATGCTTTTTGAGATATGTCAGAATATAACCTACTTTTACCTCATCAGCTTTGTCAGTTAGCCTACTATTGTCAAAAAGATGTCTACTACAATCTAGAACGTATGGTGGCGTCCGACCCTGGGAAATTGCATCTTGCGATTTATGTTAAGTTGATTACTTTGCCTTTAAGTTCACAAGGCATCCATCTGCCAAGCGGGGAAAGCTCCGCCCTGATATTTCACCCACTGGTCCTCCTGCCACCAGAATGCCCGCGAGTGTCCTGAGCAACGCAAATCACACTTCAAATCCCACAATGCTCCTCCAGTGATAAAAGGACTTCAGTGACGCCTCAAGACCGGGGAATGTAGTTTTTCTCACTTTAATTTAGAATGACGTTCATTAAAATTTATATTTAAAAATTCTGTTTATGTCTAAGTTTTTTTCTGATTTGAGTAAGCAGAAAAGAAGAAGAAGAACAACAACAACAAAGGTGAGCATGTACAATGAAGAATTAGAGTAAGTGCTTATGTCAATAGCCTATTAAAGTATCTTTCCGCAGTCCGTCCACATAAAAATTCTCATAAAGTAGCCTAATAGGCAATTTAAATATATAAACCTTTTTTTTAAACACACACAAATTTGTCATACAAACACAAACCTTCAAGGTAAAAGACTGGGATTTGTGATTTTATTCAAATTGAAGTTATTATCCATGCATGGCATTCTAGTAAGTTATTAAAAATCAGTAAGTATTATTTTCAAATACATTGTTGTTGCATGAGCGTGTTTTTGTAATCTTTGTTTTGACCCGACTGAAGGATGTTATTGAGGTAAAGAGCAATCATCTCCTATAGTAGAAAATCAGAAAGAGGTGCTCACCTCAACTAACAAGAAAATAGTAAATCCTACATTTTCTATGAAGCATTTAAAAGACAATTAATTTTCTTTCTGATGATGGAAGTTTATAGCCACACTGACGGTGACCTCTATCACAACTGGAGAGAAAGCATTGACTGATGATTCACGGTCGCTGGAGTATAGGCTAGTGTTTATGCTTCTTCTGTTTACCATATGAGAGGGACATAACAGGATATGTGTTGTAAATAAATGTTTTTATGTCACTGTAAAAGACAGTTACACGACTCATACAGCAGAGCTCTTCAGTTCTACATTGTTCTCAAATTCACCTATAATTTCTGGTGTTAAGATGCAAGAATGTCTTTCCATTCAAGCAAATGTTTATGTGCGGCCAAGATGAACAAACAGTAGTTGAATTAGATACAGGTGAGAAATTAGAAGGTGCTTCCAAATGTTGTTTAGCTTTCATAATTTTTAAGAATTTTAAGCATTGTTATACAAATATACCCATACTCATTCTCACTTTCATATATTTGTAATATATATTATCTCTCTCTTGGTTTGCCAGTTGCAGTACTTGTATAAAATTATTAATAATATTCTTTTTAGCTAATTGAATTACTAGTTATGAAATATAAAAGCTAAATATATCAAATAAAATTTCAAGTTAATGATATGTGAATACATCAGAATCGTTAGTTCTTGTGATGGCTATTTCATTATAAGAATATGAATTTATTCCATTCAAGCAGGAATAGAGCAACTTTGTATTTTTGAGGAAAAAAAAAAGAATCACAACATATAACATGTCCAACTTTTGTTTAGCTTACATTCGACATCTATGCACAAACAGGTTTTTGTTTAAAAACATATTTAAAAAAAACATTTAAATTAATTTAAATTTTAAATTATAATGAAACCTAAATTGATTGAGCTTTAAACATCCATTCATTATCCAACAAAAGCTTTATAAGGCCATTTACACCACAATCACTGAATGTGACACCCTTACTCCACCGCTTAAAACAAAATGTGAGAATGCCTAAACTTTACAACTTAAAACTATATGCCTTTTAAACTTTAAAGCACGATTGTTTGGGGTTTTCGGATGGATGGACGGACGGAACACACAAGGTTGTAAACGTTTGCTTAGACATGTCACTTCTGAAGATACAGTTATGATAATAGGGAATATATAAAATGGTATGACACTAAAAGAGAGGTGAAGCATCTTAATCCCGCTCTATGTTTAGAGGCCCATTAGACAAAATTAGTCTGCATTATAGGACTAATAATCTGCACTCAGTAAATATCTGGGTAGAATTTTGATGTCTTAAACATCCTTTGGCATAATTGGAAATCAACAGGATATAATGTAGCTGTTCTTCCAAAGGTAGAAAGTCTTCTTATTTGCAAATGATTCAAATCACATTGGGTTAATGTGATGAACTCTGCTTGGACACCTATGAAATTGAGGAGAACTGGCTTCATATATCCACCAGAAATTACCCTGCAATTAGATGATTAAAAGTTATTACAAAAATTAAACTTTAGTTTACATCATTTCTTTGCAGATGCCACTTGGTTTGATATTTTGTGTTCTAATCCAATGACATTCACACATTTTAAATGTGTCGTAAGTGTCCAAATAGTAATATGGAGTGGATGGATGCACTGCTTCACAAATGTGTTGCATGAAAGGACCAAATTGACGCCGCAGATTTATTAGTTACAAGTTTTAATACTAAAATTTATTAGCATAAATACATTTTCTGCATTCTTGCATTCTTGGTCTAAAGCAACTTATCTGCATGTATTTCTTTAGTACAAGATATATCTTATCCTTTATGGCTGCATTACAGCAGTTTATTATTAATTAGAGATCATTTTCTAAATCTCTTCTGTATATTATACTGTACCCGCTTTTCTGTGCATTACAAAACCCATGCCAAACCCAACTAAACTATGCTCTAAACATGCAGATTTATATCAATATCACTTCTTATCATTATAAAGATTCCTTCAGATTCAACACAGAAATTATTTTTAAAAAAATTATCTTATTATAAGATTGTAAGTCATAAGCTCAACCTTAAATTGTAAAACGACTTAATTGTCAGTGTCTTTACATGCTGTTTTTTTCCACATTCCATTCTGTCTTTAACACATGACTATAATACTGTTATAAACATTTATGTATCATTTGTGTGTTGGTTACTTGTTTGTGTAAAGAGTTGGGTGTTTTTGGGCAATGTTAAGATGCAGATCTGTAAAATCTGAGTTTGTGTGTGTGTGTGTGTGTGTGTGTGTGTGTGTGTGTGTGTGTGTGTGTGTGTGTGTGTGTGTGTGTGTGTGTGTGTGTGTGTGTGTGTGTGTGTGTGTGTGTGTGTGTGTGTGTGATTGAGTGAGTGAGTGAGTGAGTGAGTGAGAGAGAGAGAGAGAGAGTGAGAGAGTGAGAGAGTGAGAGAGTGAGAGAGAGAGAGAGAGAGAGAGAGAGAGAGAGAGAGAGAGAGAGAGAGAGAGAGAGAGAGAGAGAGAGAGAGCACATTTTTTGACTCGCACAGAACCAAATCTGATATTTAGAAAATGTAACGGTCTGTTTGTTTGTTTTTTGTTCTTGTTTTTTCACATTGTGCAGGTGCACACTGAATTACTAGAGAGGGGCCATTCAGCTTTTCAGAATTTTATTGAGTCAAAGTTGAAAAGTTTGAGTTGAAAGATGGGGAAATATTTTACAGTCCTTTGTGGAAGTTTTTACTTTCTGTCCTGAACCCCAGTAGTTTAACAATATACATGTCATCTGTTGATATGGGATAAATGAACATCTATCAACCAAAGGGTAAATTAATATCTGTAAATATATTTATGAAATGAATTCTCCATAGCATACTTTATTCATCGTCTGTTTTGACTTTCTAAAAATAATATTTAATTCTAACTAAATATCTGTAGTCTTAGATGTTTTTATCATTACTAATATCCTTATCTGGATTATTTGAGATTATTGAAATTCCACATCTTGACATTTTAGATAATTGCATCGTCTTGTATATTTTTATAGGTAATGCATATTTGAGAAACATATAGCCTACAATGTAATAATAAGGCTATAGTTTATATTAGGCTACATAGTATGTTCATTACATTTGCTATGTTTGAGTCTGAATCCTCCATTACATAATGTTTTCCCATTTCACAAAATCCATATGAAATAAAAGCAGGCTATAATATATAAATAGATTTAGTCTACTTATATTTATGATCAATGGTTTAACGTTTCATATGCTATATGGGTTACATGTAAGTTGCAAATGGGTATAATAATGTTCTTAAAATATCTATTGCCAAAAATTAAGTAAAAAGAGTTTTAATGACTGTTAATCCAGAGTGTTTTTCAGTTGTGTCAAATTTACAATGCGTAGTACTTGTTAGCTTATCCTATTTAAAAATACATATATTTTAGTAAATTTGTGTCATATCCTTCAAGTAGTCTCTCCAGCACACATGACAAGAGCACGCACTCCGAAGTACAATGCGCCTCATGAGAACATTCCAGTTTGGTAAAGTCAGTTTGGAATTTGAATAGCACAGAAGAACCGCCTCTCTATGATTGGACGAGATCAAAACCTCTGGGTGGAATTTGCTTGTCACTCAACGATATTCTCAGCCCCTGATTGGCCGAAGGGAAAGTGGGCGTAAAGTTCTTCGCCATATATATACTATGGCAGCAAGCGCAGGCTAATGATTGCCTTCGCTCACACGTTGAGGCAGAAACGACCACGTTCAATGTTTCTCCACAGAGCTGACTTAAGCCTTCGTCCCCGAACGAAATATCGTGATTCTGACTAAAAGAAAGTTAGTTACTTTCGTCAGAGCGGTGGGAAAACATCACGACCCCGACCATGATAAACACCATGGAGTGTGCAGTGGATGCACAAAGTCTAATTTCGATATCATTACGAAAAATCCACAACTCCCGTACGCAGAGAGGAGGAATCAAGCTGCACAAAAACCTGCTGGTTTCCTATGTACTGAGGAACGCCAGGCAAGTCTACATGAACGAGAAGTACGCCGAGATCTACAGGATGCAGCAGTACGAGGAGGTGATGACCGTCTGCAACGAGATCCAGGAGCTGAACCCGCTCGATTTGATGGAGGACTGCGAGGAGCAGACGGGGGACTGCTGCGGCAGCGCGAGCGAGTCAGCGAGCCTCTGCGGCGCGCTCTTGCCCGTCAGTCACCAGGTTCCTCCGGTGCAGCACATCCAGCCCAGCAGCGCCTGCTCGGTGCCCATGGCTCTCCAAAACGAAGAGGTCTGCAAAGCTCCGGATCCCTCGTTCTACCGCAGCTGCTGCGCGGAAGCCTACCCCGTTTCCAACTGTGACTTTTCGCCGGTAAACAACATGCACTGCAACAAAACTACAGTGCTCGATTTGGACACGCATGTCGTTACCACAGTAGAGAACGGGTATTTGCATCAGGACTGCTGCGCTTCGCTCCAACAGTGCTGCCAGGGCGCACAGAGCCCAGCCAAGAAACGCAAGCTTGACTTTGGTTACTACGTGTCCGAGATCGAGGAGGTGCCGGATTTTACGCCGTGCAAAAGAGCGAAATTCGAGGACTCTTCATACGTGTGCACGGAGCATTTGGACACGTCGAACATTTCCAACCTCATCTCGATCTTCGGCTCGGGGTTTACGGGACTGGTGAGCAGACAAGCGGACTTGGAGCAAGCCTTAAACGGACAGTTCTGTAGCAAACAAGCCCTGGCGAGTTTAGGGGCTTGGACGAGAGCTATTGTAGCCTTTTGACTCTGTGGTTAATGCGAATACAGATACTTTATGAAATTGTACAGAGTCTAAGACAAAATGACTTTTATTTTTACAGCAAAGTTATTTAAGCGTTTTTTATTTGGTTTGTTTTTAGTTTCGTTTCAGTGGGGGTGGCGGACAGTGGTTGTAGCCTACCACTTGTGATGTCCTGTCCTTTAAAACAAATGTCGATATTACAGCAAACGTTTTAATACGAAGTTGAATTTCGTTGCCTTAAACCCAACGCAGACTGCTAGCTATGGCCACAAACATGGAAAGTCTCTGAATGTGTCGCTCGTGGATTGTTTCTCTTTTCTCTCCCCTTCCCAGGAACTTTCACAAAGATGTATTGTAAAATAACATTACTAGTCATGTAATGTTGGGAATAACAGGCTGCAAACGGAGAAGCCTACCCACTGCACGCTTATTTCTCACACAAAACACTTTAAGCAGTCGTGTCATATTTTCTTACATTTTAACGACTACCAGTTTACCAGTAGAACAGGCTACTACTACAAGACTATATATCTGAGCTCGTGTTGTTGTTAACGCAGAGCTACAGGAAGAGGACTGGCTTCAACAGACTACATTCTGTAATATCATACAGGGCAATCAAGTAGGCTAACGAAGGTGCAATATATGAACCCCCTCCCTGTCTGAGTTTGTTGTTTTCTGTATTATGAATTGTGCTGTTGAAAGTGGCGAGGACTGGTGCGTTTTGTTGACTGCACTGACTGACCTACAGCTCCAGTTCCTCTGAGTGTGTTTGTAGTTCGCCTATGCCAGTCACCTCATCAACACTGAAAGTTGGGGCCATTAATTAACACTACAACTCCCATAATGCACGCCGTGATTTAATCTGCCAGCCAGGTATTTTTGTTGACTAACCAAGTCTCCAGCATTAGCCATTTCCTGCCCCCTTACTCTCAGAAAAAGTTAAAGCCTTCACAGTAATTCATAATGCCAGCATTTGCTTGGTTTTGTGGGTTTGATTTTATTTTCTACAAACTTAGACCTTTTGTTCTAAAAAGGCAATCTCATAAATTAGCCATACGTCCTCACATTATATAAGCACTATGTGTACTGAATTAAAGACGTTTTCAGACGTATTCTCCATATTTTGTTGGTATTCTTGTATTTTTGTGCATATTAAATTGTATATCACCGGGTAAAACTGTTTTAGAAAGTATTTGTTTAAAATTTATAACCTTAATAAAAAATGAAACTTACTTTGCATTGCCTCTTTTTGTGTGTCTTTTGATAAACCAAGAGTGTCAATTTAAGCTAACATTTAGGCCTCATCTGGTGACAATGAGCTTGACTCAAAGCAATAAAGAAATCTGAAATAAATCTCATCTAACATATCCACAGCAACTGAGGTCATAGTCATTAGCCTATACATTTGCCAATTGTTCCATATAGGCTACTTCACTAATGTTAGTTAGATTTCTAATCAAGGCCAAACTCAATTTATATTTCACTCACAAAAATTATTTCACTCAATGGCTCTCCAAACTGGCAACAACTGTGCATATGATTTTAGATACTAAATAAATATTCTCAGCATTGTTTACCTGTTATATGTCACCTGAAATTTAATTTTAGATAGCCTAGCCTATTTGCCATTAGGCTAACTGTGGGATATTGAACTGTCACCTGTAGGCCAAGAATAAAACAACTAAAGAGAAGGGAAATTATAGGTATAGCCTACACACCATAGATAGAATAAAACAAAGCACGCAATATAGTAAACCTAACGTTACATTTAAAATTAGGGTTTCGCATGCAAAGACCATTACCCATAAAAGCAAACTTTTGCCTGACACACGCGTCACGTCTTATTGGCGGGCACTGTGTTCAAGGCGCGCGCACTTTTTAGCCAGAAACTCTCGCTAAACTTGCAGACTGTGTTATCTCTGCTGTATGCCACATGGTGGTGTTCTTCAAAATCAATGAATGAAGGTATTAGAGCGCCTATGTAGCGGCACCTCGGGCTGACCTCGAATCCGCTGCTCCCTGCAACCCCCTCCACCCCTCCCCTCCCCTCCCTGTCCTCTCCCCGGTCTCTCTCTCTCTCCCTCTCTCATCTCTTGCCGAAACCTCTCGACTCCTCTCAATCTGAGATACCACACCGCAGTACGCCCGACACATCAACGTCCAACATACATAGGCTATTGTCAGGTCGTTGTCTTAGCTGTTTTCGACGAATATAGCTGTTTCGCGCATGCTTAAATCTCGCTAAAACACAGGTAATTCGGTCGCGCGGTAGTCTATGTTTACTACATTACGACGAGGCGTTTAAAACCGTTCAAATACGTTCTAGCTTGGTTTGTAATGCGACGAACACGTCTTAGAAATAACTGAATGATTCAACAAGGTTAAATAGATGTCGGCTTAATGAGTGTGAAAGTTATATTTGAACCCGTTTGTTTGTTTTGTTCTGAATACGCTCATATTAGGGGAAATGTGTCAGTGCTAACGTTACCAAATCTATTTTTATAAAAAGACCGTTTGTATATTCGTTTAATTTTTGACAGCCGATGTAGGCTACTATAGTCTGTGGTGTGTGGCGAGCTCCTCCTCGTGGCAGACGCGGGAAACGCTACCATGGAGAGCGCGCGCACGAAACGAATGCAGATTTTCTCATTTTACGTGATGGAAGGATCCATGCGCTGTCAATTACACACGCACACTGAATCTTCCACATAGATAGCACGTGTTTCATTAGCCGGTAGACGTGATATATATACTAAATACGCCTCTATTTACACTCTCCTAAATGAGCAGCCTTGTGAAACGGGCTCAGTGGTAACATCAAATGTTAATGAAGACAAAAGGCACGACTTTAATCTTATCTTATCTCAACTGCGCCTGTTTAACTCAGCAGTGGAGCCTGCGTGAATACAACTGAATAGAAACGGGCGAGGCGGTCCGGCGGATGGGTGATGATGGGGGTAAATTCGACATGAGTTCATGTCAATAACTCAGCAAGCTGTGCGTGGCTTCACAGTGGGGAGACTGGACTATAGTGACTGGACAGATGCTGAATTTGCCAACCACTGAAAATGACTCAACTAAAAAAAATACAGAATGTGAATCGGCCTTTCCTGCGTGTAGGTCTTGTGGAGCACTTTGTAGATTAAAAAAACCCCCAAAGAATCTAATTTGCTTCAGAAAACACCTTATTTTATATAACAAAATTACATAAATACACCGGTGTTGAAATATGTTTTGTTTTTTTAATTCAACATCAACATTTATGTTAAAATGCACATATATATCTATATAATAACCATTTACCCCAAAATCATGGGGTCCAAAATCAAAAGATCTCTACATATCTTTTTCTTTATACATGAAATAATGAAACCTTTTATTTGAATTATATATCAGTTTTGAATGAATTGTAGCATTTCACATAACAGGACACTGCTGAAACTACTTAGAAGTTCAGTCAACTGTATATTTTGATGTAACAATGTTAGAAATTCACTTAAAACTTAATTGTGGTGGTTAGGAAGCAAATAAACATCAAGTGTTATGTCCCATTATTAACCCAGTAGCTCCATTGCATCTCAAAAATTAGAACACATTTTTTATTAAATACAAGTAACTCAAAAAGCCAATTTTATGACACTAAAGATTTTGACAATAGCAGACAATAACAATTGCTTTGTTGCAACCAGCTGCTGGCATCCAAGCTAAAGGGATGATTTTGTAACATATAACAGTCAGGGCTGTATTTCCTAGAAGCATTGTAATCCTAAGTAGATCTTGAGACCATTGGTGCCAATGGTTTGCATGATCTACTTAGGCCTTCAAAGCTTTTAGGAAAGGAAGTCCTGGTCTGTTAGTTCCATCTTAACCCATGATAAACAAAAAAGCTGGTTGGTTTAAAACAGAAAAGTTCCCCAGGACGAAATACTCTGTTTTAATGTGCCTCTCATTTCAAACATTTCATTCTCAATCCAGATGAATTTCAGTTAATCAATCTAAAGTGTGCTTACACAGAATAAAGTTTAGAAATCAAAAATGCTTCACTGATTATCATAATGCCAAACTGGTGGAGCCAGATTCATTGCTTTACTTTAGCAAACGGAAGACTATGGTATTAGCTACATGTGGCTGTTTACAAACTATACGGGTTAAGTCTTTCTGACATTTTACACACCAATTACTTGTCCTATTTTCAGTTAAATGAAAAATAAATAAATAAGCACAGCCAAAAATGTAAAACTTAAGTGGTTGACAACTTATAAATGTCTTACATGGGTAAAAAACGACACTTGCCAAAACCATTCACAGCAAACACATACCTCAGCGATCTTTGATAACTGAACACCAAGTGACTCAAGAAGTGCCTTTTGAGACACTGATGCTCCACAAACTCACAAACACCCGCACACACACAAACACACATTGTTCTTCAGATCTTTGCACACAGGAAATGGAATCCATTAAACCAAAATCAAGCCTTCAACCTTTCATTGTGACAAGCTCTGTTCTTTATATACACATAAATAAATATAAATGCCAATCCAGATGAAAATGTATATGTGCATAACTGCAGGTGTCTTAGTAGCAGTTCAACTTCCTGCTTGCAGGAAATAGATAAATAAAACCATAAAGACAAATTGCATCACTAGGAGGAATATCAGAAGTGGGATTTCATATGCACAACTAGAAAATTGTGAAGAGCAGGGCTGTTCAGATCTACTGTCCTGCAGAGTTCAGTTCAACTCAACTCATCTACTCCTAAACCAGATGATCAAGGTCTTCAGGTTCACATACAAATTTGAGGATAGGATGTATTAGAGCAGGTTTGGGACTGAACTCTCCAGGAAAAGTAGATCTGCAGGATTAAGACCAAGCACCTCTGCAGAAGAGAATGCACACTAAGGTCTGTTAACATGGAACTGAAGCGCGTTCGTTCGTCCATAGACAGAGTTTTGGTTGTACTCTCTGACAAGGTGCGAATTCTTGTTGTCTCTCATGGTTTAACTGGCTGGATGGAGAGCAGGCTGCCAAACTTGAAATGCTGGATGACAGGGAATTTTTCTAGACACTGTGAGAGGGCGACAGAGAAAGAGTTAACTAGTATCAATCAACTCTACAAGCAAGAGAACAGATTTACTAGCTTTCAAAATGTCTAATGCCATGGCGTCCGAACAGAATAAAACTATAAATATACAAAGGTATATTTCCACACACAGTACTGTTCAAAAGTTTGGGGTCAGTAAGATGTTTTATCTTTTTGAAAGAAGTCCTTTATGCTCACCAAGGCTGCATTTATTTAATCAAAAATACAGAATTAACAGTAATACTGTAAAATATTATTACAAATTAAAACAACTGTTTTGTATCTTCTATCACATGATCCGTCAGAAATCTTTCTAATATGCTGATTTTGATAGAAATCTTTTTTAACAAGTCTTTAGGGCTTTAATAGTCGACTAAAGGTTAGTTGACAAGAAGAGGCTTGGTCGTCTAAATTTTAATCAGTCGGTTAGTCACAGAAAAGAACTCCACAGGAATTGGCAAAGTCACGCAGTGAAAGAGAGTTAACGGCTGGTCCATGAGATAATATTTCAGGCAGAAAATCCAAAGTACTGTGGGAACGTTTCGAGAGGGTAAAGAATGACCAAAAAAAAAAGATGACGTGCGACCCCAAACATGACTTATCATATAAAACATGCAAGTAGTAGCCTATAGCACTTCACATGGCTGCTCGCTCTATCGTTAACGTTAACCTAGACAAATGTGCGCTAAAAGGCGCATGTCCAAGTGTTCGTGTGGAGTGAGGAATCTAAATGTTGCGCTTAATGCACGACATGTTTAACTGAACTTCCATGTCCACGCCATCGGAGCGCATCTTCTCAAAAGCCGGTGTTAAGACAACGTGGACAAACTTGTGTCCCTTTCTCATAATATGAGAAGACTGAGATTGGAGTAACGGTCAGTTACAGCCTAATTGTCCATATATTGTTGTAGTATTTCAGTTTGCTGCTATTTATTTGTTTGTTTTTATATAGGCTTAATGTATTTTTGACCTCTGAAAAACTGAGTTTTCATTCGATGTTAAGGCTACTTGTCTGTCTGATTATGTTCGCACTGATATTTCTCTATTAAGTGTTTCAGTTTGTTGTATATTTATATTCTACATTTTCGTTAAATTTCTTTTTTTAAATATAACTGTTATTTATATTATAGGGTATTTATTTTGTTTGCGTTCTGATCTCAGAAAAGTTCATGCGATTTTTGTCCCTGTGGCAAGGTTTACGCGCACACGTGAGCACTTAATTTATATTTTAAATACTCATTATGGTTTCCCAGGTTTAGTATTTCTCCCCTGACTAATCGACTGATGGCTTAAATGAACGACTAACAGTCAACTAGGAAAATCATTAGTTGGGGGCAGCCCTACAAGTCTTTACTGTCACTTTTGATCAGTTTAATGCACGCTTACAGAATAAAAGTCTAGGATTGACTATGAAGTGTATAGGATCTTCAAACTACATGTAAGGCCAAAGGAGACGAGAAAGGAAAAGCCTCTCATGTATTTCAATGTAGAAAAAAGTGAAATTGAGACAAAAGCAAATTGAAATGTCGCTCAGATACAGAATTAAAACCTTTCATACATAAAACTTCCATATGAATAGCTTTCATACTCTCTTAGCATTGAACTTGAAAGACATCAGTAACAGTCATGAGTCCCTGGCTGACGGAGTCAAAGAGAGAACGAGAGTGTGATATATACGGGGGTGGGGAAGACAGAGAGAGAGAGAGAGGGAAGGAGGAGGGGAATTTGCAGACAGACTGGCCCCTCAGCTTCGCTCTGTGCTGAGAGGAGAGGAGGAGGAGGGAGCACCGGAGTCTTCTCAACAACACAGGATGTGGGCTTTGGAGGAGGGGGTGGGGCACGCGGTTCTTCCCCTTGAACAAATGCTTGCCCTATTAACTCTTTCAGCTCCGGTCTTAAAACTTCACAGAACAACCGAGAATCTATGGCTTGGCATTTATAAATGTCCCATGCAGACTGTATAAGTGGGTATCTTGCAATTTTGCTTTCTAAATAGAATGTTTTTTTCATATTTTTTTCTGTTATGATAAAAAAAAGGATTTAGTTCACTAACTACCAAATGTACCATTTACATAATCTAGATAAGGAATCAGTATCACACCAAGTTAAATATATTACAACATCAAAAACTCCTGACATGTATTAGTGTTTACAATCGCATTATACTTACTTCTGCTTTATACATTCGTATGAGACCTTGATTGACTTTGGACCAAGAAGGAACAGCGCTGATGTTCCAAAGCTGATTTGAGTGCTCGGCAAAAGGGCCTGTTTTCATCTAAAGACAGAAAATATACATAGTGATTAAGGAGATGATGGTAAAATTACGATATAATGTACAATCAGCAACATTAAAGCTCGATTTTGAAACATCTCAGAGATGTTTAAATGTGATTAATTTGAGGTGTATGGAAACCTGACAAGACTGCTTAAAATAAGATACTTGAATTTCACTTTTAACTGTGGTAAGTGTACATGTGTCTGTTGATCACAGACCGGAAAAAAGGGGTAAAAATAAATAAGGATAGTAAAAATAAATTGTAGAAATATAAGTGTTACTAGAAAGATGATCAAATGGAATTTAGCACTAATATTAGCAAAACACTACTAAACTAAAAAAAAAAGGAACACTGAAAAGTTTGAAACATATATTAATGTTTAAAAAAAAAACAAAAAAAACATGCACTACTGTTCAAACGTTTGGGGTCAGCAAGATTTTTTTAAATGTTTTGGAAAGAAGTCTTTTATGCTCACCAAGGCTGCATTTAATAAAATGGTTATGGTAAACCGGTTACATTGTGAAATATTATTACACTTGTAAATAACTGTTTTCTACTTCAATATATTGAAATGTAATTTATTTATGTGATTGCAAAGTTGGTCACGTGATTAGTTGTCACATGATCCTTCTGATGAATAGAAAGTTCAAAAGAACTTTCAAAAGAAATCTTTTGTAATATTATAAATGTCTTTACTGTCACTTTTGATCAATGTAATGCATCCTTGCCAAATAAAAGTATTTATTTATTTATTTAGAAAAATCTTACTGACCCCAAACTTTTGAACAGTAGTTTATGTGTGTAAATTAAGCGAAATAATAATAGAATTATGAGAATATTATCAAAAGATAATGAAGTCTTCTGTACTGGTGGTAATTAACGTATCATCATCAAGTCACTGTACTATGAGGCCTTTTCATGAGAGTTTATGAGAGAGAGGGGCTGGTGTGCTGCCCTTGGGAAAGAGCACTTTATGAATGGCAGTGCTGTGTGGCTTTACTCTACACACACACTGCTCTCGTCAAGCCGGACTTTCCAGAGACCTACTAGCCCCTAACAGAGGAATAGAGAGAAGGAAGGAGAGAGAGGGAGAGGAAAAGAAAGAGAAAGGAGGGGGTGGGCCCTAGGGGCCTTAGGAGTGATTCACAACAACGTGCAGGGAAGGAAGGAAATGACTCATGTGAGTGGAGTCCAAATACAACCTGAGAGAGAGAGAGAGAGAGAGAGAGAGAGAGAGAGAGAGAGAGAGAGAGAGAGAGAGAGAGAGAGAGAGAGAGAGAGAGAGAGAGAGAGAGAGAGAGAGAGAGAGAGAGAGAGAGAGAG